>NW_012138525.1:1192202-1262664 GCF_000956105.1 Propithecus coquereli
GTCCAAGAAAAATAGATGTGATATCTTTACCTTCATTCCCCAAACTGACAGTTTGCAGAACCAATCTAACAACACGGTGTATTTTCAGAGTAGATTCTGTGTATAGGATTTTTTTCTTCTAACTCTTAACTTGAGGTCAAAGTTTGAATCTTAATCACTTTACATTGTCTTTTTTTAAAAAAGGAAGAAGGGATCCTGTTCATTATCTATAACTTTTTAATATTTACAGCTGGCTCTACAAAGCTTTGACACTGTCCAGAAACTGCTTAAGGTAAGGAAAACCATGAGTTCAGTTTTACCTTTTTTTCTGACTTTTTGAGGAAAGATTTAATATACTGTAGTCTTTTCTTTATTTTCAGAGAGAGAAGAATTACTCTTATTTCCCTCTTGCCTGCATGTCTCTGCTTTTTCTAGGTAGTTTATAGATTTTTACTGACCTAAACCAAACTATCAATTTCTAGCTTGGCTGGATTATCAGTGTTTCCTGATGCTTAAAGTCCTGTAATTTGTTCATCATACTAATAGTTACTCTCAAGCCACATACAGAAATTTACAGGTACAACCTTAACAGGGATCCAGTGGAAAGCAACTTAAAAAGCTGCAAGTAGGGTTTGTTTAAGAAGGAAGAGAGAAGGCTTGAGAGCCAAAGCCTGCCAACCCACTAAATTAGATCATGAATTGATCTGTCCTTTCTTTTATCATGGGTGGGAAGTAGGAAAGGTGTTGCTTTGGTTTTATCTTAACTGGGGAGAAAAAGGCAATAGGTTTACTGAAGTGTGCTTTCAGTTCAGGCTCCATGGGGGATAGGGAAGCTACTTGAATCATTTAAAAAGCTTACATTTCTCGCTTACAGCGTTAGAAGCTACTTGTACAGCTGTAATTCAAGTGACTGCTGATAGTAACCATGGGTGGGCAATGTCTAGGAACAATAACACTTCATACAATGAGAAGCCTGAATTCTCCCTCCCAACTTGTTTAAGGAAAAGGAATTTAGAATCAGTCTCTGTATGTTCAGTAAAGGGGACTTCATGTTGGTTTTGGTCTGTTGTCTTTCTGTAGCCATTTACCTGGATTGTGCCTGGAGTGTTAATGGGAGGAGAGAAGAGAAAATCAGAAAAAGCCAGGTAGGCAGAGGTTTGTTGATTGTTCATTCCTTTTTGATTCTGTCTTTCTTGCCTTCCTCAGTAAGACTTGGTCCTTCTAAACCTGCAGAGAGCCCTGTCTCAGACTGAGCTTCCTAGTCCCAGTACATAGGGACAGATTGAGTCAGTGGGGAGCGGTCACCTCTAGACGGTGCTATTTTTTACAGTACTGATGAACCTACAGCCAGGTTTCCTTCTGATGTGGTTAGTAACAGTGCTCATCACCTTCCTAACTCCCACCCCTGCGGTACCCCACAGTCCCCCTAGTTTAGTATGCATCCCCTAGGTGTGACTCCCTTTTGTGTACATTGGATATTAGAGGTTTTGTTGTTTGGTTTTATAAAAATAAGATCATAAACTTACATAATCCTTTGCAACTTGCTTTCTGTACCCAAATACATTGATTCCTAATTCTGTATTAGAACTTATAATAGGTGTCATTTGAAAATTGTTGCAACAAGTAAATCTCAACTTGTCTGCATTCTTTTTAAAACATTTTTATTGTATTATAGCTTAATATTAATAATTAGTAGTCACACCTAACTATGCTTGTAGTCTATAACTGAGGAGTAAATATTAAACTTGGAACCTAAAAGTATGGTTAGGATTGTGTGATAACAATTAAAATAGCAGTGGCACAAACAATATAGAAGTTTTATTTTTCTTTCACATTTAAGAAGGCTGTTGGGAAATAAAAAAAAAAAAAAAGATGATGAAGTCTGATGGAGCCAGTCCAGCGTCAGGACCTAGGTTCCTTTTATCTTTTTGTGCCACTGTGGAAGGTGTCCGTTTTCAAGGTTACCTCATAGTCTCCGAAGGTGCTTGTGCAATTTGCATACTCCCTTTATCTTTTTATCCCGTTTCTAGAACATAGGCACACGACCATACTGAACTGCAAAGAAAACTGGAAAATACATTCAGCTAAAATGTGGAGGCTTTTATTACTTTGAAATAATGGGATAACGGTTGTTTGGAGAGTAAGAAATTCGATTTATTCTGTATCATCCATGGGGCAAAGCTGAGGCCCATTGTATGGAAGTTACAAAAAGGGTTTAGTGTAAGAAAAAAATGTTCTAGCAATTAGAGCACACTGTCATGGGCTAACTTGCTCAGATAATAGGTTCCCTGGCACAGAGACCTTCAAGAACAGGCCAGATGACCATCTATCTGGAATATTCTAGAAAGGATTTATGAATCAGATAAAGAGCATTAGATTATATAGTTAAGAGTCCTTTGAAAGTTAAGGTTTTATGATTTTAAATGTAATTTCAGATCTTAACAATTGCATTCTACAGGAGAGGGAAATACTCAATTATATCTTTTTTACCAAGTTGTCATGTTTTGTTATGATATTAGGCTGTGGCACATTTATGCTATGCATGAAATGAATATCTTCTTTGCCTTTTTCCTGTATTTTCTATTGATACAGCCCTGTTTGATTTACTTTCTTTTATGATATATAATTTTAAACAGACTCCGCAAAGGAATAAATATTCTTATCTCAACTCCTGGACGTCTGGTGGATCATATAAAATCCACAAAGAACATTCATTTTAGTCGGATACGGTGGTTGGTTTTTGATGAAGCAGACAGGTGAGCCTCATCTAGGAATCATGAAAGGTAGAAGAAAAAAGCTGTTTCTGCTGTCTTCATTGCAACTTCTGTAGCCCCTTGGACCACATTTGCTCTTCAGGTAGATTAAAATTTCTTCTCTTATAACCACAGAATCTTGGATTTGGGTTTTGAAAAGGATATCACAATAATACTCAATGCTATAAATGCCGAATGCCAGGAACGACAGAACGTCTTGCTGTCGGCGACACTCACAGAAGGTGAGTTAAAAAGAAGTGATGGAACCTTCTGTGTTCTTAATGAAGAAGAGAGACGTAGGCATAATCCTAGCTGTTTGCCAGCGATGATTCTCAACCTTGGAGGAGCGGGGGAAGTGTCCCAAGAGAATTGCTTTTTCAAATGACATGTCCCGCATTCCCAGCCTCCCTCTTCCAATCGTCCAGGACTGATGTGTTCCCAGGGAATGGGGAAAGGAAGAAAGGGCAGGTCCCAGGTCCAGAATCATCTCAAGTAAGAATAACGCTGCTGGTACTCGTGCTAGGGTACAGAGGAAGAGAACAGGCTTACTGCTGTTGGCCTAGTGGCTTCGTGAGATTTTTATTGCAATTGCAACCCACGGAGAGCAGGGCCCTTGTATTGAAGAGGAGGGCCTCTTATCCAAGTGCGTGTTTTAGTGTAATCATTCTACTTTTCTTCTAAAGAGATAATTAACTTTAAAAATTTAGAAAAATATATTCCGTTTTTTGTTTGTTTTTTTTATGAGACAGTCTCACTGTGTTTCCCTGGCTAGAGTGCAGGGGCGTTATCACAGCTCACTGCAACCCTGAACTCCTGGGCTCAAGCAATCCTCCTGCCTCAGCCTCCTGAGTAGCTGGGACTACAGGAGAGTGCCATTACACCTGGCCAATTTTTTTTTTTATTTTTTGTAGAGACTGGGTCTTGCTCTTGCTCAGGCTGGTCTCAAATTCCTGGCCTCAAGCAATCCTTCTACCTTCGCCTCCCAGAGTGCTAGGGTTATAGGCAGGAGCCACCGACCCGGCAAACAAATGTATTCTTTCTTCTGTCCTCATGAGGTGGGAATTCTTAGCTCTGTTTGATAGTTGGGAACACTAAGGCTGGGAAAAGCTGTATCACTCCACCAGCATCACCCCCCACAATGAGTCATTGTCCGAACAACAATACAGCGTTCGTGTTCTCATGTCTGGTTTACTTGATTTAGTAGGCCACATTATCACGTGCACATACCAGATGCCATTCGTGTGCCCCTCACAGTGCTGCAAGTATATTCTAAGTAACATTAATTTTGACAGATAATTCATGGAAAAGGGATTCTGTGGTAGAAAAAGGTTAAGAAATGTCCAAATGTCCCCTCACCTCCCCCTTGGTTATTCACAGTGCACATTAACACAATAAAGGTCCTGAGAGGGCTTGTAGCAAAAAAGTTTTCCTGAAGCCTTTTCAAGTGAAACCTTTTCAATCGGAGGTTTTCTGTAACTTACTTGACCAAAGAACCCTTTTGGGAGGTGGGTGTTGGCACAGACATCTGTTAATATCCTTTTGTATGGTCTTCCATAGATGTGAGATTGTAAGACACTGGTATGGATTGGCTGTTAGGCTGTGGAAAGAGTCCACGGATGCAGACCTTTCAGTCGGTGTTCTAGCATTGCGGAAAAGAATCAGAAGTCAATTATCGCCATGATGTTCCACTTAAAATCTACCTTAAATATCTTTCCTGGGACCAGTGTTAGGAACATCACAGGTGGCAGAAACATGCTGGATGTGAGGCAAATAGAGGGGCTGTGCTTATGTTCCCTAACGATCTGCTGTTTATTTACTGGATTCCTGGTAACTTTCTCTTTGGTAAGTCTGCCCCACCAAATTGGCCATGGGGCAGTCAGATTAGTGCTGGGACACAGTGATAACCACAGGACTTTCTTCATAAACCTGGATGGTGCTGTGTGGGATATGCATCCGTGACCAATTTCACGGTGTGTTTTTGTCGTCTGCATTTTATCCAAGGTGTAACACGGCTAGCTGATATCAGTTTGCACAGTCCAGTCACTATTTCTGTCCTGGACGAAAGCCATGACCAGTTTAACCCAAAGGGCGAAGTGGCCCAGGAAGTCTCCCCTCCACAAACTGGTGATGAGCTGAACAGCTTTGCAATACCAGAGCGTTTGGACCAGCACGTGACATTGGTTCCCAGCAAACTGAGGCTTGTCTCCCTAGCGGCCTTCATCCTTCAGAAATGCAAGGTAGGACTGGGCACTGACCTGTCTTGATCCAGGGAAGAAAGATCTATTTTGTTTGTGTCAAACATTCATAACAATGAGTACACACACACACACACACACACACAGAAAAAGTTTTCCAACTTATCTCTGAGTCCACGGATGCAGACCTTTCAGTCGGTGTTCTAGCATTGTGGAAAGAATCAGAAGTCAATTATCGCCATGATGTTCCACTTAAAATCTACCTTAAATGTCTTTCCTGGGACCAGTATTAGGAACATCACAGGTGGCAGAAACATGCTGGATGTGAGGCAAATAGAGGGGCTGTGCTCATGTTCCCTAATCTGGTGTTTATTTACTGGACTCCTGATAACTTTCTCTGGGATAGGGGAAAATAGCAGGTGGGAAGGCTTGAGGATAAAACTTCAAGATTTTCTGCTTACATAGCTGGCTAGTATTGTGTGTGGCAAGCCCTGGGCAAATGAAAGGAACAGAGCCAATGCATGGCTGCACTCTAAATTGTATTTCTTTTTCTCAGATATGGGAAACCTGTTTGAGATTATAGCTATGTCGTTTTCCTTTTCTCCATTCTTTGTAGAGTGGGGTATCATTGTTTTTGTTTTTTAATAATTTAAAGCTGTCTGTCACCTGTGTTTCCAAATCGGGGCCAGCATGACGAATGACTGTGTATTTTAGAGAAACACTCATTTTAGTGTCACCTAATCTTAAAAAGTATGATTTCTCCCTCGCCCCCTTCTCTCAATTTAGTTTGAAAAAGACCAGAAGATGATTGTCTTTTTCTCAAGTTGTGAGCTGGTGGAGTTCCACTACCACCTCTTTCTACAGACCCTGCTGAGCAGCTCAGGCACCCCGGCATTAGGGCAGTTACCATCTGCCTCCACGCGATTAAAATTCCTACGGCTGCATGGCAACATGGAGCAGGAGGTGAGCACTGATCTCTCCCTGTGTGGCAGCGTGGCTCTGAGTGGACACGGGAACAAACCTAAGTCCCAGGAAACTCATCCTTTAGGCTCAGCACTGGCTTGTGTCCCTTGTAGACGCCACTGGGCAAGGCAAGAATTAGCCAAAAATGGGCGACCTGCTGGAACTAGAAGTGGATCACATTGCTGGATTGATGTGAGCAAAGGGAGTCTATTGTTCCCCTTTGCTTTTGCTCCAAGAGCTGGTCTCTTCCACCTGAGAGAGCTCACAGGCCCTGGCTTGGCCTGAATCTACCTCAACCAGCTGTTAAGGCAACAGAGTACCACTAAGTAGCTGGCACCAGGGAAGGGTTTTGCCTTTTTAGTACCCAGTGTGTAATTAGGGCTTGATGTCTTCAAATTAAGAGCATTAATGGAGCTAAATTGTGGATCCCATATGGTACTGCTGAGCACGGCTGCTGTCATTGTCAACAAGACACAGCGCTGCACTCTGAACACTTTTGGTTGGGAGAGGGCACTGTGTACCAGAGGGGCTTTGGGTTTCCAGTTCTTTCTTGGCACAGAGTAAGATCTGTGTTCAGAAAGAAGAGTATCACATTTCCCTTATTTTAGATATTAAGCTATGTAAGTCTCATTCCACTACTCTTAACTAGGCCGTTCATTTAGGGAGTCGGGGTGGAGTACGGAAGTGAGATATACTCGCTGGAATTGGGAAAGAAAGGACAAACGGGTTGGAAATGAGAGCCATTTCGTCCTAGCAGAGAGGTTACCAGGCAGCTGAGAAAATTAGAAAGAGTGAAAGAAAACTAGGAAGCAGAAGATTTGACTAGAACCAGCTTTAAAAATCATACCATTTTTAGAGCTAAAAGGGACAGTAGAGATCTGACATCCCAAACAAGTCCAGCTCCTTTTTTTGTTTGAATAATTAAGGAAATGGAGGCCCAGAAAAGTGAACATGCTCAAGGTCACTCAAGGACACAGGTTATTCTTCACAAGATTATATAAAAGTCCTTGAATAGTCTAGCCTTTGTGAATTTTATAAACTCTTGGTTTTTACCTTCGGGATCTCTGATTCAGTCAGGTTTGCTGATTTCATTCTTTAATACCATTTATGGTTTTAGGATTTTTTTTTAAATTTTAACATATTATGGGGGTACAAATATTTAGATTACATAATTGCTTTTGCCCCACCCAAGTCAGAGCTTCAAGCGTGTCCATCCCCAGATGATGTACACCGCACCCGTTAGGTGTGAATATACCCATCCCTTCTTCCCCTCTCCCACCTGCCCGACACCCGATGAATGTTATTATTATATGTGCACAAAAGTGTTGACCAGTTAATACCAATTTGATGGTGAGTACATGCGGTGCTTGTTTTTCCATTGTTGTGATACTTCACTTAGAATGGGCTCTACTAAGTGCCTATTCTACTATCCAGGATAATACAAAAGGTGCTCGATCACCATTGTTTTTTGTGGCTGAGTAGAACTCCATGGTATACATATACCACATTTTATTAATCCACTCATGTATTGATGGGCCCTTGGGTTATTTCCACATCTTTGCAATTGTGAATTGTGCTGCTATAAACATTCTAGTGCAGGTGTCTTTTTTATAGAGTGTCTTTTTTTCCTTTGGGTAGATGCTCAGTAATGGGATTGCTGGATCAAATGGTAGTTCTACTTGTAGCTCTTTGAGGTATTTCCATATTACTTTCCACAGAGGTTGTACTAGTTTGCAGTCCCACCAGCAGTGTATAAGTGTTCCTATCTCTCCACATTCATGCCAATATTTAATGTTTTGGGACTTTTTGATAAAGGCCATTCTACTGGAGTTAAGTGATATCTCATTGTGGTTTTGATTTGCATTTCCCTGATGATTAGAGATGTTGAGCATTTTTTCATGTTTGTTGGCCATTAGTCTATCTTCTTTTGAAAAGTTTCTGTTCATGTCCTTTGCCCACTTTTTGATGGGGTTATTTGATTTTTTTCTTGTTAATTTTCTTAAGTTCTATCTAGATTCTAGTTATCAGCCCTTTATTGGATGTGTAACATGCGAATATTTTCTCCCATTCTGTAGGTTGTCTGTTTGCTCTCGTGATAGTTTCCTTGGCTGTGCAGAAGCTTTTTAATTTGACTAGGTCCCATTTATTTATTTTCGTTGTTACTGTGATTGCCTTTGGGGTCTTCTTCATAAATTCTTTCCCTAGGCCAATGTCTATAAGAGTTTTTCCAACATTTTCTTCTAGAATTCTTAGAGTTTCATGCCTTAGGTTTAAGTCTGTTATCCACCATGAGTTGATTTTCGTGAGAGGTAAGAGGTGAAAATCCTGTTTCAGTCTTCTGCATGTGGCTATCCAGTTTTCCCGGCACCATTTATTGAATAAGGATTCTTTTCCCCCGTGTATGTTTTTGTCTGCTTTGTCAAAGATTAGATGGCTATATGAGGATGGTTTTATATTTGGGTTCTCAGTTCTTTTCCATTGTCTATGTCTCTGTTCTTATGCCGGTACCATGCTGTTTTAGTTACTATAGCCTTGTAGTACAGCTTGAAGTCTGGTAAATTCATGCCTCCCAATTTGTTCTTTTTGTTTAAGATTGCTTTTGCTATACAGAGTCTTCTGGGTTTTTGTTTGTTTGTTTGTTTGTTTTAAACTTAGTTTACTAATCCTCTGAGTCTGGTTTTACCAGAGGCATTCTGCAGCATAGGTCTGAGGATGATAGAGGAGCTGGATACGGACTCAGAGAATCTAGGAATTTTAATGGATCATACAAAAGATTCTATAGTTAAATTATGCAGAGACTGTTTATCTCACATTATAACAGGGTAGTCTAGCATGGTGTTTATAGCTGTGTCCTCTTGGGGCAAACTGTATTCTTGTCCTGGCTCTATCATTTACTGGGTGTGTGACCTCAGGTAAATATTTAACCTCTCTGTGCCTCAGTTTCACAGTTTCTAGAATGGAGGTATTAATATTACTTACTTTATAGGATGGTTGTGATGATTCATTGAGTTAATATTTAGTTATGCATGAAAAAGAGACTCAGGAAACATCAAGGTGTTACTGGTGGTGGTGGTGGTGGTTTGCCTTTAGTGGCAGGATGATTTTTTGTTTTCTTCTTTTAAACATAATTTTTCTATAATTAAAATATGTAGTTTTATAAATTTTTAATCTTTGTAAAAATTAGTTTTAAAAAAATTGTTCTGTAGGGAGGAAGGTTGGTAATATTTTATTCCTCTAGAGCGGTGGTCCCCAACCTTTTTGACACCAGGGACTGATTTCATGGAAGATAGTTTTTCCGCAGGTAGGGGTTGGGGGAGGAGGCAGAGCTCTGTGGCCGGTCCCCAACAGCCTAGGGACCAGTACCTGGATTGGGGACTACAGCTCTAGAGCACTTGTAGGTGAACGTGTTTAGAATAAATTCTGAGTTTGGAACCCTGCGTATGGCAACTTGTGACCTTTGGCTTTATTGGCTGTTTCTGAAGGGTGTGCTCACCTTGGCATTGTCTTATTGAAGCTGACCTCAAAACTCTGCTACTTTACCATAGTCTCAGAATTCTGGTCCTATAAGTACAGGGTCGTCATCAAAGATGTGAAGAATCCATTTCTTCCTTTTTCCTGGCAAACCTCTCTGCCTAAAAACAGCTATAGCAGAGAGTTAGGGAAATCTAAGCCTACCTTTCTGGAATTTATCTCAGAGTTGTGAGGTCCTATTTTTCCTTGTTTTTGTAGGAAAGAACAGCGGTGTTTCAGGAATTCTCACATTCCAAAAGAGGCGTCCTTCTTTGCACGGTATGTATCATTCTGTGCTCCCTGCGAAGGGTGAAATATTTCCGTAACGGCAGTTGTAATTTTTGTCTCTTGGCAGTTTGTCCTGTGCTAGCCCCATAGGGAGTGGGAGCACCAGGGCCCTCTTGATGTGGCTGGCCTCTTTGCACTTCTGGCTTGTCACCTGACTGTGCCACAGATAGCCGGCCACCACCGTGCAGAAGACTTGGCAATTTGCTTACTAATAGTGGCAGCTGTTGGTCTGAAAATGTGTGAATCTTGACGATTTCTGTCTACCAAAAACTTGTAAATTATAGCTATCGGGAGTAATTAGAGCTGAGAAAGTCTTTCCGTGACAAAATGACTCTACTTGCCTCTGCTCACTTTTTCTTCAAGGAAAATAAGTGCACTTGGGCAGATTTTATTAATATTTGCTATTGTCTCAAACACTGATTTGTGCCACAATTTCCAACGCTGGTCCCCTCAGCCTCAGTCTGTGCAGTCTGGTTAGCTGCCTCCTCCAGCACAGCACTGACCTTTTCCATGCTTATCTCATGCTCCTTCGAGATTGAAAAGTCACACCTTCAGTGTTCCTCTCTGGGGATTCACTTTTCCCTAGTTGTTACTGTCTCCCAAGATTGAAATACCTTCTCTGCTTGTGCCATCTTATCCACCTAGTTACTGAAGTTCCTGTGTGTGCAGTAGGAAATTGTGCTGTAAGTTTAGTAAATCTGGCGAGGAAGTGCTGGGTAGGAACAAAGACATCAGTTATTCGAATGCCTGTCTAGGCCTCATTTAATGCAATTACTTTTTAAGGAACTTATACTCCATATTCAGTTTTAAAGGTAATAGTGACTATTTTCTTTCTAAATGTAGAGTTTGGGGGTCAGTACAGGTTTGTTTCTTTTGTGTGTATGTGTGCTCATCCACAAGCAGGCTTGCCTGGTAACGCACATATCACAGTGCTGATTCTTACATGTGTGTAGTAAACAGCCCTACCAATACTCGTTCTGATCTGAGAACGGTTACTAATGGAATACTTGCCCCCTAAGGAGATCTGTGTCTGACCAAGTAGCCCTTCCCTTTATGAAGCCAATCCACAAATTAAATGCCTCTGTTTATTCTAAAACCATCTCTAAATACCTGGTCTAAAGTAAAGTCCAGATAATCTACTTGATAAAGAAATTTGTCAAAAATCCTTATCATGTGCAATAATACTTTCTAGCACCTGACCCCAGTCTGTCTCCTTTCACCCCACATTCCTCTTGCTCCTGCCCTTCAGCCAAACAGGCCCTTCCTTCAGTTCCATGAATATGTCATTCCGGCTTTTTCTGGTCTTGGAGCCTTGGTACATGCTAGTCCCTTGGCCTGGAACACCCCACCCTGACTTTGACTAACCCATACTTAGGTCTCAGCTTAAATTTCACTTCTTTAGGGAATTGAACACCAGGGGCCCCAGTTTTTCCCTGTTAGGTACGCCCAGCGTACCCTGTAGATGCTCATTCTTTGGAGTGCTCGTTATACCTGGTCTAGGTTCTTCCTTCCAGATCATAAGTTCCATGAAGATAAGGACAGTGGTTTGTTTGCACTTCCATCCCGGTATCTAGCACAGAGTAGGCATGCAATAGGCACTTGGTATTTGTGAGTTGAATTGGGTGGGATAGATAGGGCCCAACAAACTCAATGTTGAGAGCCACCAATATATGCCTTCTTCTAAAAACAGAGAGGTAGAGATTGATGTAGTAATACTTGCTCGTTGGGAATGAGTGTACTTTTTCATACCTCTTATGTGATGTGAGGAGTGAATGCTACAGATTGTCTATGTTGGAATAGAAAGCAGTAGGAACCTTTGTGTTGGAGTTTGGGTTAGGATAGGAACAAAATGTTTTATCTTTGACCCATAAGATGCTGGATTTATCCCTGGGAAATCATCTCCTGATTTGCAGGCGCCACTGTGCTTTACAGACATGGGTGAGCTATAAGTCTCAAAGAAAACTCAGGTATCTGAAGTTTAGTTTTTTGTTTTTTCTTAGTAGCTCTACGTGGAAGAAAAGATCATTCTTTCTGGAGTACAATTCTCAGTGGGGTCAAAAGCATATCGCTTTCCTTGTTCTGTCTGGCTGATGGTACCGCAGGCAAAGATGTAAGCTAGGCAAAGAACGCCATTGTCTTGGCAAAGCACAGCATCCCCCAGCCCTCTGTGCCCTGCCAGTCCTGGGTGCAAACATAAAGCAAACTCTCCCTTGCCCACATCCAATTTCTCTAAAGCCTCTTGGTCCTTGTTCATTTGCTGGTCCAGGCCACTTCCAGTGTGCTGATCCGCCAACATCTCATCTCTTCTTTACTCTGCAGTGAAGATGACTGGAGAAGAGCTGGGTGGGGCTCATTTCTCTCGGTTTCTAGGTCAGACGAGGAGCACAGGTTCCCTGGTGATGAGAAAATCTTTGCTTACTCTCTCAGTATTCCTGACACTTCTGCCACGTTTGTTTGCTTTAGCCTGACGCTTCTGGCGCGTCTTAGAGCCGTGGGGTGCGTGGGACACACATGCTGTAATAGATCATGCTTGGGTCGGGGGAGATACTGTCACTCTGCGTCCTTCTGAGCAGCCTGTTGCTTGCCAGGCTATCTGAGTGCTCTCCAGGAGCCTCCTTGGTGTTAATGAGGAACGAGGGCCACGTCAGGACGAGACAGATGGAGCACTGGCTCCTTTTGACAAAGAGGACTCATGTTGTTAATTGTCACGCGGGGATTCTTCCCCCTTTATACTGTATCTTTTGCCATTTTAATTTATCATCCCAAAATCCTTTTAAGAAGGCCAGAAAACTGAATGTCTTTATGAAAATTTGGAATTTGTGGTATAACCACACAAAAGTTCACAATTATGCTATTTCCTTTACTGTTATAAAGTTCCCTCCCTCCACCCTGTTTTCCTTCCTGCTAGGAACAGTTAAAGGTAGGGGAGTGTGTGTGTGTGTATGTGTGTTTTATTTCATCTTAATTTTAAACATCTTAAAAGCAAGGACATTTTTAATTTCATGCAACTCGCTCAGGACCTGATACACAGCTTTGTGTACTTTGGCTGTACAGTAAATGACCATGGGGAGGTGGAGTCTGGGCAAGAGTAGAAGGGTAATTGAGGCAAAAAGGACCAATTTGTGAAAGAGAAGAAGTCTTCATGCATTTGCAGTGTAATCTTGTTTCCTCTGGAAATTAGATCTAAGAAAAGGCCAAGTTAAGTAGGGAGTAGGGATGAGCAGAAAGGAGTCATTTGAAAATTCAAAGCCAAACTGGAAAATGGAATTAAGAAGCCAAAGGAATCAGATAGAAGACACTGGATTATCTGTAAAATATTATTTACTCCTGCTTATAGTGAAGAACTCACCTTAAGGTAAAGTCAGGGAACATGGTTTTTAAAGCCATTGTTATGTTGATGAATTGATAGATACACAATTTCGTGACTAGAAAATGGAAATTCCATGCCACCTCTGATTTTAAGGCTGCCCCTAGACCTCTTGTTGGGCCAAATGGCTCTCCTTGGTTGTCCCTGGATAAATGGGGTAAGTAACCTTTTCCCCAGAAAGGAATCTGGCTCTACCCAGGTCTACCAACTGATTATTAATTGGAACATATCTTGGTTGTCCTGCACATGCCTTTCTTTTTCAGAAGACACACCTAAATCACCTGTGCTGCTTCCTTCCACCTTCTCAGTTTTGGAGGTTTTTTTTTGTTTGGTCGGTTTTTTGTTTTGTTTTTTTTTTGCTTCAAGCACACTTATGTCTGTGCAGTTCTTAATTTCCTCTCCTCCTGGGAAATTTCCACCATGCCAGGAGGCTAGGAGACAAAGGAAATAAGGCTCTTAGAGTCACAAGAATGTCAATTCAGTGCCCCAAATAAATCTAGACTTGCTTGCATTTCTCTGGGGTTTGCTTTTTAGGTAAAGTTATCTTTTTCATTTTATTTCATTTGTGTTAATGGAAAGATCATTTGGAGATTGTTTCTGTTTACTCAGTTACGCTAACTCATGTTGCCAGTTTTTTGGCGGCTTCAGCCAAGATCTCTCGCCTCTGACAGCTTCTGCACTCTCTCCTTCCTCCTCTGATTACGCAGCCCAATCTGTCACCAGGACAACGGGGGCCTGTACCCTGCTGATGGCTTTCCACACACGGCAATAATGACTTTTGGCAGGCCGGGAAGGCGTCAGAGGCGAGTTTGCTGCGTCCCTTCTCAGAGAGACGGCAGGCCCCCTCTCCCTGTTAGTAAAAGCACTTTGTGAGGTTCTTGGATAAATAAATGAGTCATTTTAATCCAACTGACAGGCTGGCACCTGAGCAAGCTGCCTTCCATCTGTACTCCTAGGTCTCATGGAGGCAGCCAATTGTCAAGCCCAGGGCCTTCAAGGCCTCACCATTGAGTGTCTTTCAGAACTGACTTTAGCAATTCTTTTGCCTTAATTAGGTTAAAGGAATAAAATTGGGCTGTGTTTAGGTCCTAAGAGTAGGCAGAGAACAGAAGCTTTTGCCGAGTGCTAGGCAGGTCCTGGGTCCTGGTGATCTGGGCAGCTGGCCAACGGCACTCCAGGAAGAGGGGGCAGTCTTCTGCTTCTTTGGGTCCTCTGCCTGGAGAGTGGAGGTGGGGAGTGAATGAGGTGTGATGGGGAGAAGAGTGAAGAGACGGTTAAATCACCTCTCCACCTAAGTGCCACCATACCAATTCTTAGTTCACCATGAAATGGCTGCGATGCTAAGATTTACAGTTCTCAAGACATTTGTCAAACACATTGTATCTTTTGATCTTCACAACAACCTCACGAGATAAACAGGATGGTTCTTGCAGCCATTTTGTAGGTGGGTCAAGTGAGGCTCAGAGAGCTGAACTGACTTGCCCAGATTGGATCGCTCCTGAAGGGAGGCTGAAGCAAGTAGTCCAGTTCCCTCTGCTCCCAGACCAGGCTGGTCCTTTCCCTCGGTCTCTGTGGTAGCTTAGGCTGGGAAGAGAAAGAAGTGCCTAAAGAAATGGCTGCATTCAATCTGGGTGAGAGAAAACGAGGGGTAGTAGGTAGTGGTTGACTGTCACGAGAGGTTCCCCCAACGTAAGAAGTAGTGGGAGACAGGAAAATTGTATCTCAGCCAGTTGTTCAGAGCTCGGTCACCCACGTGCGAAATAGAACCTTGAAGAATCACAATGAGCCTGCTGGCATCCTTTTTAACTCACTGTTTCAGTGTGTTTGCACTCACAGTGAGTTTCACAGACATGATGTGCTATTTTAGAGTCTTGTCTGTGTTTCTTGGTTGAATTTACTAAACCAATGAGCATTAAATTTTTTACAAAGCCTGTCTGCAAAGCTTAGGCAGCCTATTGTCTGCATGTATCTCCCACTGCAGAGCACTTAAATAAAATAAATCATTTCTTAACAAGAGCTCAGCAGATTTAAGAACCCATCAGTTTTTCTGAAGAGATCAGCAGTGGTTAGTGTAGAAAGCATTTCCTGCTCCCCTTTAGATAGAGAACATTCTAAGCTGTGTTCTCAAAGGCATCAGCTCTGCAACATCAGCTTTCAGAGCATGTGGGAGCCGTCTGAAAACACTTCATGGGTGGTTGACACACTTTTAGTACATTAAACTTCTGCTTACATACCTACAAATGCCTAGCCTAGCCACCATTCAAAGGAAACCAGCAAATCTCAGGTTTAAACGAAGGCAGACACATGTCTCAGTGGTCCTTCTGGAGGAGTGAGGGTGGGACAGTGTCTTCCTCAAGTCCTGCCTCTGACCCTGGGGGATGCAGGGAATGTGCTTCTTATAGAGACTTTGCGCAGTATTGTTTTTCAAAAAAGCTGTGTACATGTGAGTCCTTTGTGATACTGTAAGTGGGGGAGCTGTTCTTTACAGAAGAATCTCACAGCTGTGAAATGGAAGGAAGAGATGATAGAAAGTCATCATTCGTAGCCATCAAGGTAACAATTAATATAGACAAGGAGCATCAATAGATGCAGAACGCTTCAGAAACAGGACCATGTTATTTGCATGGTCTCAGAGTTTTACTCTCCAGTTACTTACTCATCACCTCCCTTCACATGGAGGGGGCTGGTGGGCACTGCTCTACTCCAGTGATGGAGCATAGCGTTACCCATACAGGATACATATGTGTCCATAAGGCATAGAGAGAAAAAGAGAAAGCAGATGGGCCAAAGATTAGCAATTTATGAATCCAGATGAAGGAGCTACAGGTGCTCACTGTATTAGTCTTCAGACTTTTCTGTAGGTTTAAATTTTTCTAAATAAAAATTTTCGAATAAATGATATGCATTCATGGTTAAAAGAAAAACAAAGCAAACAGCACAAGAAAACACAAAGAGAAAAGTAAAAATCACCCCAGATCCCTCTGTCCAGTGATAATAACTGACAATTTTGTGAGCCTCCTTCAAGGTATTTGTTCTCAGTTTATCCATCTATCACTCTATCTATCCATCCATCTTTTTTATGTTTTTGTTTTGTTTTTATTATCCCTTCTTTTTTTTCCCCTTTAATTTTTTTTTTGAAGAAACCAGATCCTTGCCCTTTAGAATACCCTACATTCTGGATTTGGCTAATTGTGCCCTCATGGTGTTATTTAGCATGTTCCTCTTTCTCCCATATTCCCTATGAACTAGTTGTATCAAGACACTCAATTAACCCTAGCTCTCTGGGAGGCCGAGGCGGGTGGATTGTTTGAGCTCAGGAGTTCGAAACCAGCCTGAGCAAGAGCGAGACCCCGTCTCTACTAAAATTAGAAAGAAATTAATTGGACAACTAAAAATATATAGAAAAAATTAGCCGGGCATGGTGGTGCATGCCTGTAGTCCCAGCTACTCGGAAGGCTGAGGCAGGAGGATCGCTTGAGTCCAGGAGTTTGAGGTTGCTGTGAGCTAGGATGACGCCACGGCACTCTACCCCGGGCAACACAGTGAGACTCTGTCTCAAAAAAAAAAAAAAAGACACTCAATTAGGTTTAGGTTCTAGGTTTCAGTTTCCTGGGTTTTTGGCAACACTATGTCATGCACTAATGCTATGCTGTGTATTTCCTATTGCGTGACAGCTGATTATCTTTTTAATCATGTTACAACATTTACATGGTCTCAGTCAAAAGTATAAAGGTTCATTAAAGGAAGTCTAGCTTCCATCCTTGTCCTGTCCTGCCTGTTCTCTTCCTCCCTGATAGATGACTATTTTATGAGCGTTGGGGTTTTTCTTTCCATTATTTCTTATTGAAATACGGGCAAATATGTTTATATTTTCCCAGTTTCTTACACAAAAGCATACTGTACATACTCAAAATTTATCCTAGAGATTTTCCATATCATTATGTAGAAATCTTTGTTCTTTTTATAGTTGTATAATATTCTATTCTATGGGGTATTGCCACATTTTTTCAACCTGTCTTCCGCTGATAGACATTGGAGTTTTTTCCAGATCTGCTATTATATATAGTGCTGAAATGAATAGCCGTATGCATATATCACTTTTTTGCCAGAGTATCTTTGGGTGAATTTCTAGAAGTGATACTGCTCTGGGTCATAGGGCAAGAACGTATGTTATTTTGCTAGATATCACCAAATTCCCTGCCATAGGGATTTCCACTGGCAGCATATGAGGGACGGGAGCATCTTTTTTGATGGTGGAATGCAGTATGATATAGCCTTGGAAAAGTAAAGCAGACCTGTATTTGAGGGTTACTTCTGCTTCTTAGCTGTGTGTCCCAGGACAAATTACTTAACCTTCCTGAACCTTAAGTTTCCTCATCAGTTAAATGGGGGTAATAGTTTTTTGAGGAGTTGTCAAGGTAGGTAAAATGTGCAGCAGAGTGTGGTGTGCATTGTGTGGTAAGTGCTCAGTAAATGTTAACTGGGAACATTCTTGTTAGGACTTGTATGCTGAAAAATGAATGCTAAGTGAGAATTTCTTGACAAAGACTGGGAGATGCCCATTTTCTAGTCTCTGCCAGAATGGTGAGAGGCTAGAGAGCAAAGAATTTTTGCGCTTGGAGTGGTGACCAGTTGAAAAGAAAATTTGAATCTCCATTGCTTTCATAGCTTTTCAGCTGTCTAGTTAAGTCTTTGAAGTGATTAGTGGGTCTGGCCTGACTTCTAATTTAGCTATCAGAAGGGATGGGGGGGATTACTTGATCCTTACTGCTCTCAGGCTAATAAGCAAAGTTCTTAGTAAATATTTTGCAGCTCACCTCCACAAGTGAATACCGTGAGGGGCGATGCTCCAGACGCACACCTCAAAGCCGTATCTTCATTAGGCATTGCTCATGGGTATGGGTTGGGGATAATAATTCATGAATACCTTCCTCAAAAAGTGGCTTTTCAGATAAAATGTGAATTAGTAAAACATGCTAGAAGTTTTCAGCATTCTTACCTGACACAATTGATAATTACTGTGTAAGTTTCTGGGCTAACCTATGGATTATGTTATTTTAGTGAAACGGGTTGTGGCTTCCTCACCAACTGGTTCTGTAGAACTTGTCCCCAAATCAGAATTTTTAACCATAAGTGGACTTAAGTGGGTTCCTGAGCCCCCTGAAATTGTATGCAGGATTGCGGCAGGGTGGGTGAACTCTCTGGGTTTGCATTAAATTGTCAGACATATCCAGGACACAAAAAAGATTCAGCAGCTCAGTCCTAAACCACATTCTTTTCTATTTTTAAGGATGTTGCAGCTCGGGGCTTAGACCTCCCTCAAGTCACGTGGATTGTTCAGGTAATTTTTTAGTTGTTAAGATGTAAGCTTTAGGCAGGGATATATGATCATGAGTGGATACACTGGCTTTAAGTAGAATAATTATTATTACCCTCTTGGGTGTTGCCCTGGTAACCAGGCAGCAAACGAGTCTTATCTACACAATTCTCCTGACATCTTTCCTTAACCCAGCCTACCTAACTGCTGCAGCAAAACAGCCAGAATGTGCATTCAGGGGAGGGAGGTGGCAGGCTCTCCTGCTCCCACACTAATTCATGTCACAAACCAAAATTTCAACAATCTGAAAATAACAGGAATTACCTGGGCTCCTGGGAGACCTCGTCGTGTCCAGAAGGAGGTGGCTCAGCTGTCCTGAGAGCCGTGTCCTTGTACATTGACCTGGAGGGAGCAATTAAGTTCCTGACAGCATCTTAGACATACCTCTAGCCTTAGACGCTTTGCCAGAGGCTACAGGTGTTAGCACTAGAGTCTCGTGGTTTTAGTTTTGTTTTTTCTTTTCGTTAGTCTGCAGAATGGTATTTTTAAGCCTTTCTGCATGGAGGCCAAGGGACATGTGCCCTGTTTACATGAGTCATGGCTTATTCACATTTTAATGGAATTGCATGCCTGTCACTGGCTAGGAAATCTGATCTGCTCACCATATATGATCACTTTGGGACTACAGGCATTGTGTCTTCTTTCCTCCTGGCCACAGAACGAATTGAAGATAAGGGTAATTTCAATGTGTGGGAGCCCAGACATACAAAATTGATCATTTAGAGCTTCTTATATTGTGAATAGAGATTAATTTAATATGCCTAGCCTCCCATATATTCTGTTCACCATGGTCCTCTGATCTTGTGTGTGTGTGTGTGTGTGTGTGTGTCCATGTGTGTGTAGCAGCAAAGAAAAAAAAGGAAGAATGAATATGTGGTCAATTAACTTTAATGGTGACAAAGTTATTGCCAAAGAAAATATAAAATGTTATGCGTAACCCATTCTGCCGAGTTAGAGAGTCTGCCCTTTTCCCTGAGTCAGAAATACTGTCCGTGGGAGCAGAAGCGCTTTCCACTCGCAGGGAACTTGCCTCTCGACCACCCCGCAACTCCACTCCGTAGGGACTGAGCGGAACTGCAGCAAGGTGGTGGGGACTGGCTCCGGGGCCTGCTCCCTTCGTCCCTGCGCCACCCGGGGTCCTGTGCTGCCTCATCCCTGTTGCTCCTTCTACCAAGGAAACAGGCCAAGTCCATGCGGTCATCCTGGAGTTTACCCCACCTGCCTACGTTTACACCCTGCGCAGTCACCTCAGTGAAAAGATGCAAATAGGAAAATGAAGAGACCTGTGGAGAAGTAAAATTAAAAGGAGGTATTGGGATGAGAAGACGTCTCGTTTATCTGAAACTTGGCCACTGTTCACATTTGCATGTCAGAGCCTTGTTATTTCCAATGAAGCCAGGAGTTTCAGGGTTGAATGACTTCTCCTTGTGATTGTGTTAGGGTAACCATAGCACCAGGATTTAATTCTTAGGATACCTGGAGGCAGGTGAGGGGTATTGCACTTCCAATTAATGGCAATCCCTTGATCTATGAATGCCTTCATTTTTGTTACCCTTTTTAGTACAATGCTCCGTCCTCACCTGCAGAATACATCCACCGGATTGGAAGAACTGCCCGGATTGGCTGCCATGGGAGCAGCCTGCTCATTTTGGCTCCTTCGGAGGCAGAATATGTCAACTCGTTGGCTTCTCACAAAATCAAGTGAGTCAGAAACCTGAACGTGGTTTCAGCTGATCTCACCTAATTAACTTTCTGTCGCTTTTTATAGTGGATGGGCCTTGTAAGCTGAAGAAGAGCCATTAACCCTTGTGATCCCTAAATGAGTCCCAGAATAGCCAGTGGCAAAAACTAAAACCCGTAATACCATCAGCACGTGACAATTTTCACTGCATTGCCAGACTAAGTCACAGGATGATCTGTTGCGCTCGGTTTCCTTTCGGAAGTCTGTGTTTCGTTTCTCTCGCTGTAAAACAATGTGCACAGCCCTCACGGCCTCTTGAAGACCTTTTTCTATTCGCAACTTTTATTTCTTACAATTAACATCTTGTTGAAGTTGATTTGTCTTTTAAAAAAACGATACTTTTTACTCATCACACAGTTCCCCTCTCCCAACAAAATAAACCCGGAGGGGAATAATTTTGAGGCATCCAGGACTTTCCAGCTACCGTGTTGTGTGGAGTACAGTCGGTGACAGCACCTCACGTTCCTCCGAGGAAAGCCCTGGATTCCAGACCCGGTGCTGTGCCATGAATGCACAGCTCAGCTGTGCTGCTAAGTGGGATAGTTTTCTTTCTTTTTTTTCCTTGCCCAGAACTCTCCCTCTCACGCTAGTAAGACTTCTCAAAACCCTTTCAAGGTTGTTAGTGTGAATGTTTATGGACTGAGGCTTATTCGGAAAAGGTGCCATGCATCTTTCCGTGTGGAGGGAGGCAGGAACCTGCTCCTGGTAGGAATTGCAGGTGGGCCAAAATAGAGATAGTTCGGGTTTTCCTTTTATCCAGTTTGTTCCTTATCTTAATATAATCTGTCAGTCAAAAAAGTGGTCTTTATTTGTTTCAGGAAGATGTGCATATTGTATCTTATTTGTGAAGGAAATCTCGTGTAGATCCATCAGTCAGTCACTTTCCACCCAGCGCTGTTTCTCCAGCTGGACTCTGAGCTCCCTGAGGCCTACTCAGCACCTAGGTCAGCACCGTACCAGGCCGGTGTACCCCAGAAACACTGAAGGAGCTGAAATGCAAGCCCGTTGATGGAGCTGGTTCTCTTTCTTCACTTGCCCTGATCTCGCAGGCTGCGAGCCGTCACAGTGCTGTAGCTGTTTTCTCTGTCATGGGGATTTGTATACATGTGGAAAGCACTTTCAGAATTTTGTGTTGTGGCCCCACAATAGAAAATTTAGTCACCACACCTTAATAGCCTGTCAATTGCTCCACACCTCTTTTCCTCCTCTTTCCATTCTAGACCTGCAAATTCACATTCTCAGCTGGGCGCGGTGGCTCATGCCTGTAATCCTAGCACTCTGGGAGGCTGAGGTGGGAGGATCACGTGAGGTCAGGAGTTCGAGACCAGCCTGAGCAAGTGCAAGAGCCCATCTCTGCAAAAAAATAGAAAAATTAGCCAGGCGTGGTAGTGTGCATTTGTAGTTCTAGTTACTCAGGAGTCTGAGACAGGAAGATTGCTTGAGCCAAGACATTTAAGGCTGCAGTGAGCTATGAGGTGATGCCACTGCACTCTAGCCAGGGCGACAGAGTGCGACTATGTCTCAAAAAAACGTAAATTCACATTCTCCCGTTGCTTTCCCTCAGCAGCTCTCTGGATGCTCTCGTATGCTGGTTCACTTTGACATGATCTCCTCGTAAAAATGAGTTATAACAGGTACAAAGTCAAACAATAATTGTCTAAGGCCAGAGTAAACAGCGTAGGTGCCTCTGTCTCTGTCTGCTCCATAAACTCATCCAAGTTGTTGCTATGAAGGATTCAAATATAAACCTAAAATTGAAAAGGGAAAACAATGATTACACAGACGTGAATTATTAGTGTGCCAGGTATATTTTAAAGACATAACAAGTACAGTCATCCACTATGATGATCTTGTCTGGAAAAATAGTATGCCAACATTCACATGAGATAAAACATAATGTTGACATTAAAAAGACAACGCAGGGGTGCCAGGGACATGGCCTCCGAGAGGAAGTTGAGAAGGGTGACGATAGAGAAGTCCTGAAAGGAAAAGATTTAGGTCTTTTGGGGAGAGACTATACAGGTTGGTGTAAGAACATTTATGTGAGGAGGGAAGAGTTCTGCGTGAGTCCCACCTGCTGATGTCTACCCTGAACACTCCCCTGCTGAGGGCCTAGGCCTGGGCTGCTGCCTCCCTCGTGGGTAGCTGTAATCAGCCTGGACAGAGGGCAGAATCTGGGCTATTATCTTATAGCCGTGTATTATACTTCCGATTTCTGTTTGAAGGAAGACTATACATTGGATATCTATGGATAACTGTTTCTGTGATTTAATTTTAAAAAATCTATTAAGAGCTGGTTGCAAAGTGCGCAGTGAGAAGAAGCAGACTTGAACCTTTCTAGAATCCAAAAGGTACACTCCTGAATACTTTTTAGAGGAGGAGTGGGAGGAAGTTTGTGTATGTTTTGTGCCTAAGAAGATGAGAGCCAGGCGGGGGATGCCCGGACGGCTGAAAAACCACAGGGAAGATTCAGGAAGGCAGGCCGAGGCTCTCGGCAGCAAGGGCCATCACAACAAATTGCCGCCTGCCTTCATAGACCGAGTGCTGTGGAACTCACCCTGACGATTTGATTTAGCAGACTGGGCAAGAGACAGGTTCCCTGGGCCATGGCTGCCTCTGTCTGAAAGCTCAGAACTTCGCTTCTGTATTCTTTTGACTTCTTTGTATTTGCCAACTTAACTTTTTTCTACTTCCCCTTTAAATGTGTTTCTAATGAAAGTCATCATTGGTTTATTAAAATGTAAATGCTTCATCCAAAACGTGTATTTCTTAGATCAGGCATAAGACAGTTCCCTGAATTTATTTATTTATCTATCTCATTTCATACTAAGGTGGGGTATTCAGATCTGTTGATAGACCCATAAATAATCATCGTAGATTTGCTTTGTTCCTCAGAAGCAATGATTTCTTAGAAAGAGGAAGAAGGCCCTTTTAAACTGTGAATCACTCTGGTTCATTCTTAGCTCCTCTTCTCCTCGGGAGTCAATCCCCCGGCATGGCCATGTGGACACGCGGCATTTGTATTGTGCTGTGGCTGGAATTTCAGTGCTTCCGTGCATTTGAGAAGACTGTGTCTTTCTGTGGCATAGCTTTTGTATACCTGACTGTGAATGGCATTATTCTTGTTCCTTCCTGCTTCAAGATTTCACTCCCAAGTTTTTATGTTTCTTTTACTTTTGCATTTTCCCTTTTTTTTCCTCAAGAAAAAAGTGACGAATAGAGGCAAACCAGGTAGACCAAGTGAAAGATAGGACTGGGCTATGCTTTCGCTTTCGTCCAGATCTCCAGGCATAAGTAAGAGGCAAGCTCAGTAGCCATACATTCCTCTCTCATATGAAAAACAGATTTCCGTGAACCCATGGCACTCTCCCTCCGACTCCCATCCTTTCAGCACATGCTCTGCCTTCTCCGATCGAGTCTGGCTGCTGTGAAAAGACTTCACATATCCATAGGACCGTGAGTTGGCAGCAAAGAGAAGATGCTGCGGGTGGGGGCTGGGGGTGTTCAGGGAGAAGATGACACATCTCAGGTAAATCGCTGTCAGAGATGTGACATTTTCATTCATAGCCTTGTCAGAGTAACCTTTGGGGAAAAGGGGGAGAATTGTCTTCTCCCACGTAAGAGGTTGCCATTCATGTTTTAATTTGCTGTTACATTTTTAAAACAACAACAACAAAAAAAAAAACAACAAAACCGTTTGTCTTTTTATGATCCATATTTCTCTCCCAGAACTCCTCCTTCGCCTTCTCTTTCTCCTTCTCCCTGCGAAGTATCTTTTCAGCAGCTCATGTTTCCTCCTTCGTCCCTAGTGCACGAGTCTGTATCTGCTCCCCACATGCAGACGCTGTGGCCTTGCAGCCGGCGGCATGGAGTGCAGGCTTTCCACACTCCACCGGTACGCAGGTCCAGCTCTTTTGTTCTGGCTCCTGAAGGCTTCTGTTCATGAGTGAAGCCCAAATTCAGGTTTTAGCAATTTGCTTGTAGCTCTAGATTCATTGGAGATCTTTTGGTCCTCACCCCGTAATATAAGAGACAAGAGTAGTGACGATCCTCCAGGCTAGAAGAGAGTAGTATTGCTATGGGTGGGGGCTCTGTTGACTTGTTACCCTCCACTGGGGTGTTTACCTGATAATTGTGGATATTTAGCCATCTTTTTTCTGTCTTTTTTTTTAAGTATAAAACTAAAGAGACTATCTGAAATGTTTTTTTTAATGTGCTCAAGCCAATGAGCAGGCATACTTGTTTAGTATTCAAGATTTTTTAAGAAATAATAAGACATTCCCTATAAAGGAAATTCTAAATGTAACCTATTTTAAATTCATTAGGAAGGAAAGAAATTGTTGGGATTATTATCCTATCTGTCCCTTCCTTTTGAATTCCTAAGGGTTTAGGAAAATATTCCCTTTCCTAGGAAGGTGTTGCTTGTACTTCGTGTCTAACTAGCTTGAGAATAGGCCAGTTTTATGTGTCAGGATTTTAGGTGTTTCAAAAGAACAAAAAGTTTACCTTGATGTGATTCCTTTCTATTACAGCGTTTCTGAGATTAAGATGGAAGATATTTTGTCTGTTCTGATAAGGGATGATTGTTTTAAAGGGCGGCGATGGAGAAACCAGGTGAGTTTTATTTTTTATCGTGCATGCTGCTGACAGATGTGACTCATTGCTTGATTTGGGACAGTAGAGATTTTGTGTGGGGGTTATTTCCTCTGTCAAGCAAAAGTGTATTTTAAGGACCACGAGCACTAGATGAGGCGAAATCTTGATTGTGTTTTTTTCTCTTCTTTGCTTCTGGGTGTGTTTGCTAGTCTCATCCAGTTAATGGGCTACAGTCCATTCTGGAAGTTGGCCAGACAGCAGCAGGCTCCCCAGAAAGGAGGTCTAGGCCAGGATGAGTCTGGAGGCAGCGTTACATGCTCAACCCTGGTGGTCCCGATCCAGATTAAGATCAAGGACGACTGACTAGACCAGTCCACCCAAGACAGCATGGAGAAAATAAATATCTCTGTGTCCCCTTTCAAATACACTTAGTTCATCCATTTTTTAACGTGTGCGTGCTATCCACAGAGGAAGAGTAAAGTTGAGATCATTAAGAAGAAAAATTTTTATTATCTGTGCAGTTCCATATGGAGATTCTGAGCAGGTGCAGACAATCCTGGGCGTCTTTCCTGCTTCTCTTCTAAGGCTTCACCCCCGTTAGACAATCACTTCCTGCTCCACCCCACCCCATTACTCGGTATATGTGTGTATCGTGTTGCTGTATGTGATTTTACCTATGAAATATTAATTACTTGAATATTTTACATTTGCTTTCTTATGCCTAAAGACAAACTTGGAAAATCAGAGCCAAATAAATCAAGCTTAAGAATTTGTTTTATGCTTTAGTATGTGCTTTTATTTGGATCAATATTCTCCTTGAGGCAGGGTCTAAATTTCGCTGAGCCTGACTTAAGTTCTCTTGTTCCAGAGAGTATCTAAGACATTTATTTAATAAAAGGAGAGGAAATAATCGTAACATCTATTACCTGAGTGTTTATTCTGGACCTGGGACTGTGCTAAGCTCTTTACATGCACGATACCATTTAATCCTCCTAGCAACCCTGTAAGGTAGATATTGCCCCAGTTTATAGACGGGAAAACTGAGACTCACAGAGGTAAGGAACTTTCACAGGAGTGCACTAATAATGATTCATCCTTCCAGGATTTGAAATGAGGCAGTCTAACTTTGAAGCCCGTGTATTTAACTATATACCAATATGACTCGATTTAGTATTAACTAAACTAAGAACATGGAACTGAATTGCTTTTTAAATAAAACAATGTTAGCGATTTTCATAGAGGTGAACTTTAGCCAATAAATGGTACCACAACAGAGATCCCTGTGAACAAAAGAGCTAGTGAAGACTCACTTGATCAGCAAGTTATTTTAAGTGGTACAATACTTCATTTAAAACATCCCAGCCATGCCAGACTTTGAACCATCCTTTCTTGCTAGTTTGTTGTCAAGGGAATCGACTGGTAACCACAGAGATCTGCATTGGTCTTGGCATACTTCAGTTCTTTTGGAACTATTATAAATCCTAGTTAAGATTTTTTTTTCTTTTTGTTTTTTTTAAATGTTCCCACAGATAATTTATTAAGGCTCCAGCACAGCACTTTGACATCAACAGGGAGCATGTGGGGAACAGTTTGAGGAGGCATTTTAGCGGAGTGGCTAAGAGTATGGCCTTTGGATGAGATTCCTAATCTGTCACTTACTAGCTGTGTGACTTTGGCGAGCATTGGACCTTTCTGAACCTCAGTTTACTTATGTGTAAAATTGAGGTAATAATAGTGTTCTTCTCATAAGGAGATTAGAGAGTTGTGTGAGAAATAGTCCTAAAGCCCTAATTACAATGCACAGTACCAAATGGTATTGAGTATCATTACTGCTGTTATTACTTGTAGTCACGTAAGTCAGTAGCAGATGTGAAGTTAAGGCCCAGACTCAGTGACGTGAAGCCCAGAGTCCCTTTTTTGCTATATCACAGTAAGTGGAACATTAGCATCTGCTTGCTCTCCAGAAATAAGAGCAGCAAAATTACAAAATGAGGCAATAGAAGTTTGATCAAACCTAGTCTTAGGTTTGATACTCTTTCTGGGACCGGCTTTGTTGTCAGTCTATATCCCTGAGCACAGATCATTTCTCTCCAGGGAGTTGATCGTTGTGTATATCTGCGCAGCTCAGGGAAGCTGCAGAAGGGCATTAAGTCCCTCCTGAAGGACATGTCCCCAGTGAAGGAGCAAAGCAGCTGCGTTTCCCTTTGCTCTTTCAGCAACAAGCCACAGTCATTTTTTTTGTAACACCTGCCCTTCTGTGGCCCTGCAGCATCTATTCTTCTCCTTAAGCCTCTTCCCTGGCTTGAGGCCAGCCTCGAAGCTTTTCTGAGACTTAAGGAACCATTATAACATCCGGGGTAGGAGCCGCATCCCAGAGTCAGACAGACGTGGATCTGAATCCTTGCCTCAGAGCTGGTAGCTCTGCAACCTTTGGGCAGATAATCTTCTCCCCAGCCTCAGTATTCCCATCTGTAAAATGAGGAGAACAAGAGTACCACTCTCTTAAGATTGCTGTAAGGTTTAAATAAAATGAGTCTTAACATACTGTGCACAGTTCTGGACCATGTAAATTCCTAGGGCCAGAGACTCTGTCTTATTATCTCAGCCCAAGCTCTTGCCATGATGGATAGGAATGATTTGGATACTTAGCTATATTTAAGGTTTGGTGATCTTTGTTTTTAGAAAGAAAACATGCTAAGCAAGGTTGGGGCTTTCACTGACACTGATATAACTGGTTAACTTAGAAAGCTAAATTAATCATGCTGGGTTCTAGGTGTCATGTTGCTAAAGACCTGGCTTATTGGGTCAAACTGAACTTTAATTCAAACGAAAAAGAAAAACTAAGCTAAGTTGATTATGTTACCAATTATTACATAGACACACAGCTAGAGAGAGTATTTTATGTGCACAATCTATGTCAGTAGTAAAAAGAATAAAGTAGATGCTGGATATAACTTTTAATTCTGTTTTGCATAAGAAATACAGTATGTCTTAATTGCTGCTTGCAATCTGGGCAAGTCTTGAGTGTATGGCTAATGCTAGGCACATTAGTGTAGGTGCAGTGGATGGGCTTTTTGTGCTATAGCCAGGTGCCTCATTATAATGCCCCTCTTCACCCAGCTTGATTGAAGTCCATTGTAAATGTCCCTTTGGCACATACATTTTTGGGCTTCTGTGAAAATAAAGAAAGCGAGTGAAGCATCTGTAAAATGTATATTTCATATTTAGGCATATAAAATATATATAGCTATGTCTGGGTGTGTGAATGTTCACGCACCTACAAAGAGAATAAATTTGATCTTTCAACTTTACTGAGAAGCACTCAGAAGGTTCTAGGGACCATGGGGGTAAAACTCAGCATGGCAATAAAGTGATTAAAACAAAATCATTTCATATATAAAAACCTTCCCTTACCATTGCTACCATCTAAAACTTTTCATAACAGAAATAGTCCAGCCTGGTTATCTTAGACTCATCTGTTGCTCCTTGATAGGGGTGTGATTTCCATCACCAGAGTATTCGCACACCCAAACATTTTTCCTACAAGTTTTTTTGTCCTATGAAATATGCCAGTAAACTTACCCTAACGAACCGTTGCTGCCATTATGAGATTTTAAGTTCAGAGCCCGCTTGCTCATCCTTTTTCATGGCCTGTTCTTTCCAAGATCAGTAGGGTATTAGAGACAAAGGTGCGTTGAGTTTGGATAGATGGTTGGAAACGTGTTTCCTGAACTGCCCATGGTCCAGCAGTGGCAAGTTAGCTTCATTAACCAGTGCCGAATCCGTGTCTTCAAGGGTGGGAGAGCCGGCCCGCCAGGCGCTCGTGTGCCCTCAGGGCTTTGACCCACTCCTTACAGGAGCGTTTTCCCTGTCTGGGGCGGAGACGCTGCTGCTTAACTCTGCCCCCCTCGTCTTCAGTTTCAATTTAGACTGTCCTCCCCAGAAGACAACTGAAAAATACCTCATTCGTTCTCAAGAGAAGCAATTTTAAAGTATTTCTGGAAATGAGGTGTAGGGAGGAGTAAGAGGCGTTTTTTCTAAGTACTGTATTATTGTATTTTCTGTCATTAACTTTTTCTTATATTTTACTAAAACTGACCTCATCATTCCAAATGTGTGAACCTAGTTTTATCATTTTTTTCTACCTATTTCACTTGTATACACACTCACATTATATATATGTAATTTTTTTTGGTTGGTTGGGAAGAAAAGATGCCTCATTTTGAAACCTAAAGGGGGGAATAAGAAAAGCCCTTTGTAATATATTGCCATATTATCACTAAATCCCCTGACAGTTGTGACACAGAAGCAAGTCACCTGTCACTTAAGCTTGAGGTCTCTTTAATTTTCTCCTGGAATTCGCACCAAGCTGTCTTTAATTTGAGGCCTTTATTGGAATTCTGAAACCTCTCTGCCTCCCTGGCTCTCAGATCTATTCTGAGAGCTGTTACAGAATGTATACAATAACCAACAGAGGGATTCGGAGAGGGCTGGAGCTCTGTTTATTTAACACTCTAGAGGGATTTTTGTGCTTATTCGGTCCTGGCTGCCCGGCTTTCAATATCGCTTTGACAACCATTCTGCCCTTCTCATTAATTTTAAACAGTTAAAACACAGGAAAAAGAGGAAAAAGTTTTCATTATTAAAGTGCTTTACTTTTTAATAACAGAGGATTCTGTCCGCCAGGGGAAAGGGCATCCTCGCTAATTTCACATTCATATTAAAAAAAAAAAAACGCAGAGAAGGTGACAGTTGCACTGCTGAGGTGGCTTAACGAAAGGAGGGCAGCAAGAAAAGTTTGCATTTCACATCAGTTAAGAGGGTAAAAAAAAAAATCCTTGTTAATGACAATAGCAAATGTCCACTTTGGTAACACAGCTCCTTAGTGACTTTTCTCCTGACACTTTAGCGGATAGAACCCTGAGGGGGACCTTGTACTGTGAAATCAGCTAGACTGTCATCAACCAAACAGGTAGCAGGAATGATTTGACTGAACTAAAAACATTTTCAGGTTGTTAAATCTCTATTAATGTAGAGATGAATGTCGATCCAAAGAATGGGGCTTTTTCTTCTCTCTCCTTTGTTCTTTCTCTGTCAGTCTCAAAAGTGAAAGAGGCTTGGAGAGTCTAGGTTAGGGCAGATGCAGGCACCCGTACCCTCTCTGCTGCAAGGTTAAGAAGCATGACCCAGGCCTCACACTAGCTCTCCCCCAGGATCCCACGATGGGGGGTGGTAGAGGTAGAGGCTTAGCAGCACCTCTCAAATGGTCAGCATCATTTGGCTCATTGGCGTCATTGGGTTGGAGAATCTGTGTTCCCTCGGATCGCATTTTCACATTCAAGTAGAAAGTGTTCGAGTTTGTTTTAAGATGCAGGAAACAAAAACCACTGGTTTTTAGTGGGGATATTCAAAAAGGAAATCTTTTCTCTGGGACTGTTAAAGGATGAAAAGGAAATGATTATATATCTTATTAACATTTTCGATCTGTAGGGTATTTCAGTGCATACAGATGGTACTTACAGAGGAACAGTTTGCTGCAAAGATCAAGGTTGTCTTTGAATGTGATTTGCTGGAATAGCCCACTCCTTAATAGGTTCCTGGGAACTCATCACAGTGGTTATGGGCTGAAGGAATGAGTCTAAAACACTCAAAGTCTGAACCTCTCTAGGAATTGAGGAAGCCTGCTCTGAAATTCAAGAATAGGGGTAACTTTTAAAGGCAGAATTTTAGGCGGGTCACTGTGGAATGCTCTCAAAGAGGAATTGCCAGTGTTCCACAGGTGAGTGTAAGAGAAGGGAGAAGATTTATAGAAGATAAAAGATTCATTTGAAAATAGTTTATGTCAATTGATGTTTGAATTGGACTTGGAAAATTCCAAAGTGTCTCTAGCGGTCTTTCATTTTAAACATTTAAAAGAAGGTCAGGAAAAAAAGTAAGTAAATAAGTAAGTAAATAAATAAGTAGACCTGATCTGCTCCGTCACAAAGCCACCCTCATTGCTTGACTTTAACATCTTTATAGCTCCATTTTTTTCCCTAGTAATATTGAAAGGATTACCCTTGTTGGCCCCTAGGTAGTTACTGTGTGATTTTACTGTTATTAAATCTATTATAAACTGCTTCATTATTTCTGACTCTGACTCTGTCTCTCCTTTAATCCTTCCGTCACCCTCCCAGAAATCCCATGCTGTTGGCCCCCAGGAAATCCGAGAGCGAGCCACGGTCTTGCAGACGATATTTGAAGATTATGTGCACTCCAATGAGAAGAGGGTCTCTTGGGCAAAGAAAGGTCAGTCGATTTCTTAGGTGATTGTGGAATGGATAGCCCAGCAGTGCACTGTCCCCCACCTTCACCTGCATACCCCCAAACAAGTTGAGTCCAACCTGGGATCTCTGCTCACAAGCCAAAGCCTTCAATCTCCATAATTCTGCAGGGTTTGGAAGCAGGCACGGAAGGCTTTAAAGTGATATTAAATGTTAATTTCATCCTTCCCCATGTTTTGCACAAATGAGGCTTTATCTTGGCTTATATTAGGACTAGAGCTTTGACCCAACAACTTGGATCTTAGGGATCCGTTTTTCTCTTTCTTTGAAAATCAGATAGAAGAGATGTGTCATGTCAGTAGAAATAGTTGTAGAGATGAAAATTAGAGATGAAGGTAAGGGCTGGAAATACTAGACCTAAGCAGTTCCTATTTGAAGGTACAAAGAAAAATGAGAAAGAACAGTGATGAGGAAGAGCCATACACCATGAACTCAATTCCTAGGAAATTTGTAAAAGAGTTAGGTATTGATGTAATATTCAGACCCTTTGTAGAATAAATTGGCTCCTGGGATCAGCAGACATTAGGCGTGGTCTTGGCAGTTCACTGTGAGCAATGAGCAGTGTGAGGGGGAATGGGGCTTATGATAGCTGATACTTTTTTATAGTGGAATGTCTTGGCTGGTGACTGACTCGTGTGCTAATGAGACTTACTTCACATTGGAGGGTCCACAATTCTTTTTGTTAGTTACCTGCTATTTTGAAAAAAATGCCAGGCTGGCTTACCAATATAGGAACAATGTAGCACCCTTTCTTTTTATAAATAGAAATTATCTTCTTTAAAATCATCCAGTTAGCAAATATTTATTGAATTAGGCACTATTCTGAGTGCTTGGAATATATGAAGTCAAAACAGACAAAAATCCTCACCTTTGTGCAGCTAACGTTAGTGGAGTATGGGGACAGCAAACAGTGAGCAAATAAACATAATAAATAAAGTAGATAGCCTATTTAAAGGTGATAGAGCTGTGAAAAAATAGAGCAGGATAAGGGATATGAAAGGGCTGACAGAGCAGACTGCATTTTAAATAGGGTGGTCAGAGTGAGCCTCATTGTGAAGGTGATATTTGGGTTTCTCTGAGTGAAGTGGGAGTCATTGGAGGGCCTTGAGCAGAGACGTGGTGATCTGACAAAGGTTCGAGAAAGGTCGCCTGGCCGCTTTGTGAGAGTAAACTCTGGGGCAAGGGTAAAAGTTGGGAGGCTGGTTTAGGGACACTGTGGTCACCAGGAAATAGATGATAAAAACAGGTTAGTCAGCAAATATTTTCAAGTACCTGTTATATATGCCTTTAGCACATTATAAAAGCAATCCTTGGTTGCCATCATAAAACTCAAATAAGTCAGAACTGCACGAGGTAAAAGATGAAATCCCACTAATTGCCACTGTATACCCTGTGTATATACTGTATATGCTTATAGACTTTTCACTAATAGTATCCTGTCTTAGCATTTCCCTAAAGTGAATTCAACAATTCCTAAGGATTTTCCTACCTTCCTATCTCTAGAGGAGTGCTAGACTGTGTCTCTCAAGAGGAATAGGGTATTTGTCATAGTGTAACTTCACAGAGTTTGGACCTTTGATGAAAGTTAGGCAAATTCAGCTGGCTGTGCAGAACATAACTAGGTATTGTGCTGCTGAATTTCAGGGCTAATAACAAAGTTGCAATGGAAAGAAATAAATCAAACCCACGCTATCATCTTTAATTTTGGTGTCAGTGGTGTTTTGGATATTTTGGCAAGACTACAACTATTTCAAGGTGTCTGGGTCATCAGAGTAGAAGTTACAGTCAGCAATCCTTAGAGAATTTGGTTTTGGGTTTTCTCTCATCATTTTCACCATTGAACTTGTTAATACTGAGAAACAAGCGGAGTTGTCTTCTGTTTAAAGCAGCGGTCTCCAGCCTTTTTGGCCCCAGGGACTGGTTTCATGGAAAACAATTTTTCCACGGACTGGGGTTGGGGGGGATGGTTTTGGGATAATTCAAGCGCATTATGTTTATTGTGCACTTTATTTCTATTATTATGACATTGTCACTTGCTGCTCACTGATAGGGTTTTGATATGAGTCTGCAAGCTATTGATTTATTATGGTCTCTGTGCAGTCAAACTTCTCTGCTAGTGATAATCTGTATTTGCAGCCACTCCCCAGCGCTAGCATCACCGCCTCAGCTCCACCTCAGATCAGGCATGAGATTCTCATAAGTGGCTCGCAACCTAGATCCTCGCAATTATGAGAATCTAATGCTGCCCCTGATCTGACAGGAGGCAGAGCTTATGCAGTGATGGCAGGGATGGGGAGCGGCTGTAAATACAGATGAAGCTTTGCTTGCTGCCTTCCACTCACCTCCTACACAGGCCACAGACTGGTACCAGTCTGAGGCCCAGGAATTGAGGACTGCAGGTTTAAAGGATATCGGAGCAGGGTCACTCCCCAATGGACATATACCACAAAGGAAATAAATATATTGTTTCTCTCATTTGCTGATTGATTTCCACAGCACAGTCTATGGCAGACTTCAGTCATCCCATTTCAGATGTGAAGCTCTCCAGTATTCTTTTCTCTCCTGTTACTTAGGATTGTGAATTCTGGAGGTTTGGGAGAATATACACGTATTTGCCACCCGAAAGTATTGAATTCACAACACAGGAACAGCCACTGCTCTCTATAAGTTGATATTATCTTTTGCATTTCAATCTGCATATGCAAATTCTCCACTACTGACTTGCTTCCCTTTTATGCCATTGCAGAACCCACCTCATGAATAATTAACAAAGCAGCTGGCTTTTTGCCTTTATGGCAGAAAACTAGTTGGAAACTGGGCCAAGTGTGCATTTGTTTTTCCTTTTGCATTTTCTGACCCAGTCCTTGTTAATAACCAGCATTTAATTGTTGTCAGTCTCCAAAAGCAGTTACCCCTTTTTTTCCTCTCACTTTTGCCTCTTTCAGCTAAGGATTCCAGTTATAAAAATAGTGGTAACATGAGTTTAAATTCCAAACTGAGGAACAAAAATTTCAGAAAATGGAGTCCTCTACCTGCGGATGACCACTGTTGCTGTGGTTTAATCATCTCCGTCTTCAGGTCTCCCTGAAGAGCAGGAACTCCATGTGTAGGATTTATGCCTGTGCTTGGAAGGGATGCTTCTCACAGTCACAAAAACCCACACTAGTGATGACAAATCATCCTTCTCCCCTCAGTGGGAGCAGAGGTAGGCTGGGCACTTTGCCAAATGCTTTGTCTTTAAGAGAATTGTAACAAGACACTTCCTTTCTGGCATTCTCTCAGTGGTTGTTGCCCATTGGTGTGTCAGTAGGAAGATGCATGTGCCTTTACTCTGTATGGATGGGTGCCTTGTGGGAGCAGGGGTTGGGGTGGAGGAGTAAGGATTATCCTCACCTTTCAGGCTGGAGTTATTCCTTTCTACCTCTTTAATCTTAAGAGTCATCCATAAAATACCATTATTTCTGATCCAGATGTCCAGGAATGAAAAAGGACAAAATGTCCATGTGGGATATTTTAAAATAGATTTCCACTAATTCATGTACCTTAAATAGTTGGCAAGAAATAGGAATCAGTGACTATAATGCACTGAACGCTAATTGCCTGTAGCTTCATCCGTCACCCCAAATAAATGTCTACTTTTGCTACTTCTCTGCTTTCTGCTCGTGTTGGTGCCTCAGCCCCTCTTCCTCCTGTACGTCCTAGACATTGCCAACATGAGCCACTTCCTGCCCCTTGGAAGGTCCTACAAACAGCTGCTGCTGCATCTGAAATTCCTGCTTCTCTGAATTATCCAAACATGGGAGTCTGTGCAAGTACGTGAGGACAACCAACTGTCGCTGTCCCCAGTGGGACAGGAGCCTTGAGGACAAGGAGGTTTAGTAAAAATATGCAGTGCGAAATGCTGCCTGACCAAGTTGTCTGGGGAGAAAACACTTCCTGCCATTTCTTGGCGAACTCATTATCCCTGTAAAGCTGTTAGCTGGGCACCTACGTCTCCTGGGACAGATGCTCTCGGTGCTCAGCTCCTAAGACTGGTAGAAAGAAGGAGAGGGAGAGAGGTGAGCAAGGCGAAAGCCCAGGGGCTAATCCACTTACGCAGAAGAGAGGTACGAAATGAAGAGACCTAGGCAGTGTTTGGGTAACTGAGGTTTGGAAAATGCCGACTCTTGGTTTGGTTTGGTTTGGCTTGGTTTCAGACTGGTTTTTTTAGACACCAGGGAAATGTTCAGGGTTGAGGAAAGAAAGGGAGGTAGAGAAGAGTCTTAAATCTCCTGGGTCATCGTAGTTGTAGAGCTTTTCTCTCTGAGGACTTGACTATGTAGCTCTGTGTCTAGGAGCCTGGTGTCAGAACCCTCCAAACAGTACAGACCATTTGAAGTGTTAGATTTTCTTTGAAAAAGTCCCCCATTATTAAAAAGGGGAGTAAGCACAGATTTAAGAGAGGGGTGCAAAGGAGTTGCCTTGGTTATTATTTCTCATCGATTGGGAAAAGGAGTTCACTTTGCTCAGTAAATAGAGCTTTGATGGATTCCCCAGGATCCTTCCAGGAGCTGATCTGTTAAAATGACACTTTTTATTACTGTTCATAAACGCCAATCTCCAGGTACTGCTGGGATATTACATTTAAGCTGTGGGCAAACTTGCCAGTCCAGTGGCTCAACAAGTGAGGGTGAGGGAGGCTGGGGTTTAGTGGCTCCTTTCATCAGCCAAGGCAGGGCTGAGCTCTGGCTTGGCTGACAGAAGAGCAGGGTTGGAAGGAAAGAGCAGGGCTGGGATGGGGAGCCCTTTTCAGGAAAATTCCCTCCTTCCTTGTTGGAGTGAGAAGAGGGCAGACACCCAATTCTCATTGTTATTCCAAGATATTCAAGGGAGACCTTGGGATAGGGCAATCTTTACTCAAAGGAATGCCTAGTTAAGGTGTAGCCAAAGCTCCACCCGCCTAGGAACTGAGTCTGGCTCTTCTCTGGTGAGAGCTGGGATCTAGAACAAGGACCTGTTTTCTTAACTTTAAAATGGGACTGAAAGTTTCCTGCCAGAATATTTGATGAACTTCTCTAAATTGTTGGCAGTCCTCAAGAGGTAAACCATTTCATGGGCCATTTTAGATATTTAATAATTTCCTTTCTCCTTTGAAAAATTCTTTTTATTTTTTTCATTTCCTTTTTTGTGCATTTTTTGAATGAGTAAGAAGCACTGTATTGCTTAATCCTGGATACTTTTAGAGTGAACTTGGTTTTAAAGTCCCATGAACACACGGAGAAGTGGTATCAGTGACTGCCTCTGGGTGGGGGGCTGGAGGTGGGGCTTGTGGTGGAGAGGCACTCACCGTGGTGTCGTTCATTCATAGTAAGCATGACAGTCACACTAAAGCCATTTGAACTCTGAATTTTGTAACACTTACATGCATTAACTAGTCAAAAAAATAACTAAAATTTAATTAGGAAAACATTTTTCTAATATAAATGTCTCATTAATGATTTCCTCATTGACATAAGAAAATGGTGTCTTATTTTGATCATTTCTTAGTTTTCTTCACTCAGTCTCTCTTTCATTCATTTATACAACAAACATGTATCAAGTGCCTGCTGTGTACCAGGTGCTGTGCTAGGCCCAAGACTATGACAAAGAAGAAAACGGGGACCTGCCCTGTTGAATTGTTATGAGCTCTGCGTAAAGTCTGAAATTTTATTGGGTTTATTCAATATGATAATTGAGTGATATTCAAGTGATAGATCTATATAGTTTTTGGTTTTGTTCATTTTGTTGTGTTTTTTAGGAATTAAACAAATACACAGAAGCACAGATTTAGGTTGGCAGTGTATGTTCTAACTATCCTGGTTGTGCTCCCATTGCCTGGCAAGACGCAGTCTGTAGAATAACCATTAGGCTGGGGCAACTTTGGAAATTCGAGACCCCAGGCCGACAGCCTCCCTCTCCCATCATTTGTCTTTCAGCTCTGCAGTCCTTCATCCGAGCCTACGCAACCTACCCCAGAGAGCTGAAGCACATCTTCCATGTTCGATCCCTCCACCTTGGGCATGTGGCTAAGAGCTTTGGGCTAAGAGATGCCCCCCAAAATCTTACTGTCTCAGCGATAAAGAAGAGGAAAGCGAACCTGAAAAGGTAAATGAACTGAATTTACCCTGTGACAAATGGCTGCAAGCTGGATGAGCGTGGAGAGCTCTTTTCCGACAGCAACAGGGAGGTGGTATTGGCAGGCCGAAACGCTCAATGGAAACCCATACCGCTAGGATCTGCCCTTCTCCAATACAGTAAGCACTTGGAACAAGAGGAAACATACCTAATCTTGCAGAAATTCAGTGTCGTCTCCTGTTGGGCCCAGAGGTAGTGGGGTTCACAAGAGCAGAAGACAAAATGACGGGGTAATGTTCGCTGTCCACCAGTAGAGTAACCAGGGGGACTGGCCATTCGGAGCTTCAGTTGTGCTGTGGTCCACCCTGGAAAGCGTCTGAGATTCATACGAAGACTCGTTATATATTCCATGCAACTAGCCCTGGTGTCGCACCTTGGCCCACTGAGATGGGAGGGGCGAGTGCCGAGCCTCAGATTCCAGGCGCTGCTGAAGCCCAGATCTCCCGGCATGCTGGGTCCCAGGGATTAGCGCTGGGCTCCATGGTGCTGAGGTGCACTTCAGTGCAGGGCTCTCATAGAAGCAAGAGCAATGAAGTCTTCCACTCTTCTCCCAAAAAGCGCAGTTCTCCCACAGCTGTCCAGAGTCCTGGTGAGAGCAGACTGAGGGAGGGGCGTTGCCCTGTGGGTGGGAGGCTGCTCTGAGTACATCTTCACAATGCTGAAGTGCTTTCCCTCAGCACACTATATTCGTAAAGGGTCTTCTTCCTCTCCTCAAAGCTATGGTATGTTTTTAGTGCCAGACCCAGCCCTCACAGGAGCTAGAGCGTGTGAGACCCCCGTGAGCTGCTCTTGGAGGGAACTTTGGGGTGCGTGGCCGGGATTGCTTATGCAGGTGCGGTGGGAAGGCTGCATTGAACAAATGTTTGGGGGCACAAAGACTTTTCTTTCACTTGCCCTGGGCGCCAGTTACTTTGCATTGTATATCCTTCTTTTTACACATTAATTACAAATGCCACAACATACCTGCCCTGACTCGGAGAATCTGTGGGCAGTACCACACTTTGCTGCGTATTCCCATGCGGTGTCTGACTTGCTTATTCGCTGAGCAGTGGTGATTACTCCGTCAGCCTTGTCAGGGCCCAGTCTGTCTAGCTTGCCATGGCAAAGGGAGGAGGACTGCCCAGGGTAGGGAAATGGCCGTGGTCTTAGAGTTGGGGAACTTGGATTTAAGTCCCAACTCCATTCTGATGCGAATTTTAGACTTTATCATTTCTTAATGTCTCAGTTCCTGGCTCTCCTCAGCTGCAAAAAAGAAAAAAATCCATATTTTTAGTTACTTCACAAGATTGTTTTGAGAATCAAAATTAGGTGATATGTGTAAACATGCCTTTCGAACCATGCAGGGCCTACAGATGAAGCTCCTTAGGACAGAGAGCTGGAAAGCAGAGGGGTTAAGATTCTGGGACACCCAGCTTGGCCTGTCTGAGGATTTGGCACCTGCAGGGCTCTCTGTAATAGATACAGTGTTGCTTAATTCGAGACCTGATTCTGGAATTTTTAAGATGGTTGATTTTTTTCTGATATGAATAACTCCCACATAGGACAATGCTCTAGTAATTCTGTGAGGCAGATATAAACTGTTTCTCTGGATGCTGCTGTACTGCAATGCCCAGGTTAGAGTAGGCGAATCCAGTTCCGATTTCTTCTGGGCAGTTTTGAGGTGCAGGGTGCAAAACAGCGCTGCATGCAGCCCAGAGCCTTCTCTGTTCCCCCTCTGCTGGAGCCAGGTCCTTCTCCCAGAGGGCAGAAGACGCACATGGCTGTGTCAAGATTTTGGGCTGCAGGGCCTGATAGTTGGGTTCCTGTCTTTCGATTTGCTGTCGCTGGTATCTTCGTTTTCAAGTGTGTAATGGAACCACGAGACTTCCTGGTCAGCATCTGAGAGTGGCCTCATAATCAGAAGTCTGACCACTGTGTCACCTTCTCTGAAATGTTGACACTCAGAGAACATAGGAATAGACCTGCCAAATGATGAACTGTTAAGAAACACATATCTCTGTTTACTCCTGTCCCCGAAAATAAATGCAATCCCAATGTTTTATCGTTAGCAGATGATCTACCTTTATGGCTAGAAATTTCATTAGCAAGTGTTAATCCAGATAGCAGCTCTTCAGACCAGGACGTCCTCAGTGCCTACCCAGATCCTGGAAAGTGAAGCAGCGAGGCATTTGGGAGGGGGAGTTGGAGACAGCATTGTCCTTACCTTGAGAAGCCGCTAGGGAGAGAGAACCCGCCGCCTCCTGCCTCAGCTGACCCCCACTAGCAGATGGGCACCAAGACCACTGTACCCCTGTGAGCAGGGGATTTAACAGGGCTTTATTTAGGGAAGAATGGACTGATTAGCCGATAAAGAGCATGTAAGATGGTATGGGGCAGCCTTTGATGTCTGGCTGGCACGGCAGGGAGCCGGGTGGTGAGTGACAGCAGTGTGTCACAGGATTACTCCGCCCGCAACAATGCTGCTCTCTGTTCCTGCCATGTCACCACCCTGTTACAGCTACTTTTCCCGTTGTTATGCTTTCTTTTGAAGGCATTTCTCCCCAAACTCCCTACATGCTCCTCCCCCCACCCCGCCTTTCTAAGGCAGACGGGCACTAGAGGATACAGTAGGTACCGTTTTTCATTTGGGGAAATCTTGTCACTCCTGGAGGAGGAATGACTTTGCAGCTAATCTGCACATGGACCGTATAATTGTGGCCAGGGTAAGCAGTGGAGAAAACTTGACAGATTTTCCACACCTCAGTCAGGGCTCAAGCAAATGCCAGTTGCTGCTTTTTGAGGACTGGAAAGAAAAGTCCATTAAACCCCACAAAGTGCGGAGAGTTATGCTGTGGCCACAATTATTGTTCTGAGCTGAGACTTTCCCCTGAAATCCATCTGTCAAGAAAGAGAATGGGTTCCTTATGCTTTGTATGGGTGAATAAAATAATAGTACTAAATTCTCTAAACTGTCCCGCATTCCATTTTACGGTGTTCACTGCCCAGAATAATTATATATTATGTGCAAACCTCTGATCGCTGCAAATCAAATCCATCTGACTGTAAACAGAAGCCTGCCTCACCTTTCAGACACCAAGCAGGAGTCAAACTGGCGTTAAAATGTGAATTGAGGGCAGGTCAGGTTAGGAGCCTGTTAGGCATTTTCATGCAACGGTGAAGGGAATTTTTATCTCTTCTATTGCCTTTATTTCTTTACTCAACCCCTTTTCAGAAAAAGAAAATAAATAGTTAATGTCCCCAAATGAGATCTTAATAACTAGGTCTCTGTTGACTTTTTCAGTTCTCAGTTCTGAAAGGGAACACTAAATATCTTCCCTCTACACATAGAAATACAGTCATAGTCACAAAAACTCTTCTGACACCTACGCACAAACCTGTCAAAACAACCCCCGACCCCAAACACCAACATGCACATCTACACAGGTAGTTGTGCTATTGCTGAAATATTCAATGGCCCCTTAGCAACATCCGTCACAGAAACAGCATTTTCCTCCCATGAAATGCAGTTCTGATTTGGAAGCTATGTAGGTTCCACAGTTCCTGAGAAGCAAAGGTAACATATCCTTCCAGAAGCTCCACCTTTCAAGGTGACGCTAAAACCAACACTGACTGCTAGGAGAGGCAGAGTTGTGTTGTGTGCCAGGGTGTCTGCCTACACAGTCACACATGAGCGGAACGTGTCCAGGAACAGTAAGCAGGCATGCTCAGTCAGGCCACGATTCTCTCATATCTCTGACCCTCTGTGAAAAAATGCTTCAAAAATAGAGAAACTATTATGCCTTAAGATCTTGGTGTTATTGTGACAATGTGAAAGAGCAAGTCTGCTTCTTCTCAACCATCCTATCTCGTGTGAATTATATGCTACACCCAAACACTAGTCTTTGCCCAGACAATCTAAGACTGGTACCCCTGGCTTCTGCCATCTGTGTCTTTCTGATGTTGTTCTTAGAGCCCAGAAACATCTGGGGCATTGTCATTATTAGTAATTCAATAATTTTGTCTCCCTGTTCTCAGCTCCCTTCTTTAAAGTTAGTAGGGGAACAATAATCTGAATTGTTGACTATTCTTAAAAGAAATAGTTTTACTTGTATACGTTTTCTCCAGCCAGCCTAGCTAAAATATTACCTGGTATTTCTCAGTTTTATCCAATAAGGTAAACAATCTAACATTAGGAAGTTTCTTATCCCTCAACACTTGATCGATCCAGGTGTGCTCAATAAGAAGAGCCTACGTGGGGCTGGCTCCGCCACTTCTGGCCTCGTGGCAGAACCTCCCACACCTGGTGGCTTGTTTGCCAAGCACTGCAGAGCATTTCCTTAACCTCTGTACTTCCAAAGTTCTAGAAGTCATTTATTTTCCAAGGTAAGTAAACATCCTCATGGAAATCATACATGCCAGTCACCCTTTCTTTGTAGATAGGACATATGTTATGAGATTTTTCCCATCTGAATTATCACAAGTGCTTCAACACTGATGTTCAAATTGGAGATTTTGCAAAGCTCCAATTTTTGGCATTTTTCATCTTTGAAGGTCTAGGCTCTGTCATTCTCTATGATTCTTACCTTTGCTTGTTCAGTTATTGTTAAGTAACTGGTAAGAGCTTACCGTGTGGAATAGTACTCTAGCCCAAGAAGCCTGTAGCCCCACTAACCCTCTCCCTTGCCCCTCCTGTGTTCCTTAAATTCCAACTCTGGGAGTGTCACACAGTGATTAAGTGTGGGTTTGATTCACAGAGATGTCTGGGTTGAATCCTAGCTAGGCCACTTGTCATCTGTGTGTTTTGGGGCAGGTCACTCAGCCTCTCCATCCCTCGGTTCCCTGGGCTCTCAAAGGAAGGTCCTCAAGCCACCTCCTAGCGTGGGGTTAAACCAGATGAAGAGCAGACACCCACACAGCGTGTGGCACGTAGGTGAACAGGCGCGCTTGGTGGTGATGTGATGCCCGAGTTACTGTGTTGCCTCTCTCCCTGGCCTCCATTGTTCTGACAAGTATCCCTGGAACTGAGAGAGTGGAAGGTGTAGTTAACTGAAACCTTTTAGTACCTTGAACTTTTCTTATCAGGAACAACTTTGAAAACAGGGAACCAGGTCTCTCAAAGACTAGCATTAAGAAGCTACAGCTGCATCTCCCTGTAAAGCAATATTCTCATCATTAGAGCAGCTTGCCTGCCAATTTTTATGCGGCATTTACAACCTCCCTAATATCACTTAATTAGTTGAAGGCAAATCTGGCATCTTGCCCACTGTGAAAATCTTCTCGATTTCGTTGAGCCAGTTAGCATTCTGGAAAAAGACAGATTGGCCAAACATGAGATGAGAGGCTGGACACAGCCACACTTGGAAACATGAGGATGTCTCCATGTAAATCCGCCACACCTGAGTCGGTGCTTATCTCCACCATCTCTCAGCAGCCCCACGCTGTCACTCCCCCTGGCCTCCTTGGATCAGTCTCTTCCCTTAGCGTCCCAAACACTGTCTCGGTGAATAACAGCTCTCAGCCCCTCAACTTCACCTGAACTTCTGGAACAGTCTCCTGCCAAGTCTTCTTGCAGCCACTGCTCCATGGGCAGCCAGAGCCTCCATCGTCCCTGCACTCCTCCCCCACCCCCAAATCTCACCCAGGCTTAGAGCCTTTCTGTGACACCCATGACTCTGGTGATTAAAACAGACCACAACAAACCCCCTCTTTGCGAGGCCCCCATGCCTGGCCTTTGCTGACCTTTCCGTCTCATCTGACACCCTCAGCCCTCGCTCTCTCCTCAGGGCCTGGGCCTGGAACTGTCCCCTCCTCCTCCCCTTGGTGCTCCAGCCCTTCCCCAAGGAAGCCTTCTGTGACTTGCCTGCCTCGGCAGACGCCCTAGCCCTGTCCTGTTGTCGTGGCACTTTCAGATCTGTCTGTGTTGTCCGTATGGCCCCTCCTCTCAAGCGTAACTCAGAGCAGAAACCCTGTCTGGCTTTTGCTCATTGTATAAGGTGAGTATCCCTTATCCAAAATGCTTGGGACCAGAAATGTTTCAGAGTTTGGATTTTTTTGGATTTTGGAATATTTGCATTATGCTTACCAGTTAAGCTTTCCTTGAGTGTCATGTCAATGCTCAGAAAGTTTCAGATTTTGGAGCATTTTGATTTTTGGATTTGGGATGCTCAACCTTTATCCCCAGCACCTACCATAGTACCTGTCACACAATAGATGCTCAGTAAATATTTTTGAGTAGGCGAGTAGAAGCTGAAAGCATTCTGTAATTCCGGGAGGATATGCGTAAAGCGAAAGAAAAAAGGAATCGTTCTGACGTTAAAAAGAGATAAATCCTTCTTTACTATGTAATGAACCAAGAAAATAGCAAACCCCACCTGGCGGGGAGGTTGTCTTTCAGAGCCCACGTGCCACCTGTCAGTCTGTCTGAGAGAACAAGCACAAGGTCAGGGTCTCCTTCCTCTGCATGAAAGCAGTCCTCAGGAAGGACAGCGTGGCCCAGCCTCTGGTTCTCTCCCTGACTTGCCAGGTGGAGGAGGCGTGGGGATCAGCTCACAGAATGTAGTACGGGCGGGCTCAGGAGTGGGGTTTCCTCCTCCCCTAGACAAGGCCAGAGCAGGTGTCCAGGTGGGGTCAGGTCACTCAGCTGTGCCTGAGGACCAGAAACAGGACCACAGCAGTAGCTATGAGGACAGATGTACCTGTGTGTGGGGAAACAGAATCTGGTCTCAGAGTCTACTGGGGAGGTGTACAAAATCGCAAATGCCCAGGCCCTGTCCCAGGAGACCGTGGTTCAGTAAAGTCTCAAGTGATGAAGAGTGAGATAGACATGATCATGAACTTGACCCAGGGTTAGCCCCTGGGAACTTGGAAGAATGTGGTCCCCACCTGGAACAAGTGATGGGGTGTCATCCTTAGCATGGTGGGGCAGTGAGTTGCTGGCTAAATGTAACTGGTTTAAAGATGAGGTTTAATTAATGTTTTAATACAGAACCTTGGTGAGCTGCACAGATTATAGACAAGAGCATATTCTCGTGGTCTCTGTGTCAAAGGGGTAGGATGGGTGACTTAGGAGTTCAAGCTGGATTATCTCTTTAGGGCATTTGTACAGAGAAGAGTAAACTCTTGTCCCCGCTGGAACAAGGGACAGGAAAACTGCAGTGGAAGGTGACTGGGTTTCTCCTGGGTGGAGAAGGCGCAAAGTCACTCGGGGACTGTTTGTCACATGAATTCATCCGTTGATTACTGAGTTCGCTCACGTCTGCGCAGGCAGCTCCGAGAGGGTTGTGCCGTGTGGGCACACACTCCTTAGGAGGACTTGCCCCTTTCCCCTCTCAGTGTACCCAGTGCAAATCCAGTTTTCGTTCCCTTCCCTTCTCTCTACAGTCAGGTTTTGTGGCCCTGCTTTTCAGGGCTCTGGTTTAATTACAGCTGTGCACACATAGTTTTTTACATTTGGCCTTTTGCTTCTGCCACTATTTTTTTGTATCTGATACCATGCAATTACCAGCCTTCTGCCTCCTCGTGGAACAAATGTACCCTTATCCCCACCCGGCTAATGAGGTGGTTAGAGGGATTTCACAGTGACCCTGAGCTTCCTCCACACCTGGGTCACCTGCAGACAGCGGGAAGCACAGGGTGTGCGTTCAGTCACGCAGTCAGGGCTGACAACAAAGAACAGGAGCCCAGCCAGCCTCTCCTGGGAGGATGCTGGAGACAGTCACATTCACTGCTGGAGCCGTCCAAGCACTGGAATTAGAAGATACGGCTGGCCCACCATGCAGTGGCAGATACCAGATGAGGCAGCGAGCAACAGGAGAGTACCAGCTCTCCATTAGATTGTCCTTGCTCAGAATTCTTCCATTTCGTATCATTTGAGAAATCAAGAAAAAACATGACTGTCTCCCAGGTGTCCCCTTGATGCACACAGGTTAGTTTTAGTCATCCCAGGCCATCCTGTATCAGAGCCTACTCTCTCTTCTCTTCTAATCTGGCTCCACTTCCATTGAGCTCCTTTCCGCAATAGGAAGGTATGTGCCAGCCCTTCCACAGTCTCTATTTTAATGATACCAGAGCCTTTCCATCTTGTTATATATAACCTGTACCAGATGACTTTGGGACCTTTTCAAATGTCATCTTCATTCTGGTCCTGATGCTATAGCAATGGTCTGAAATGTAGAGAAATGTGTCGACTACTTAATAGTCAGGAATAGGGATGCAGTTTGAGAACCAGCGTCCCAGAGCAACAGTCTGTGACACTTTTTGCATGTTGGTTTTAAATTGTTTGGCGGTGGCAGCAGCAGCATCTCTCTTGAGGGCGGGCGTATATCCCCTGCTAACTGAGTCCTTCATGTACATTGTCTCATCGAGACCTCACTGGGTCCCTGTGACCAAGGAAGGATCCTCAGTGGCCAGTGAGGAACCTGGAGCCACGCATGTGGCTCTGAGTTTGAGAGATCCCAGAGCCCAAACTCTTACTCATGCCCTCGTCTGCCTCTCACACGCCCCATTTGAACACTGCTGCTCTCTAGAATCAGCACTGGGCGAGGTAGTAAGTACGTGAACCCTGTCATCCGTGAGCAGATAATTCTTCATGTAAGCAAAGAAATGGACTTAAAGCAGGAGATATTTTGGTTGTGTATACGGAATAATTTGAAACCATCAGAGAAGCAAACCCTGAAGTGGGTTGTAGAAGCTTCCTGTTCACTGAGGCAGTTGTTGGAAGATCTTTGAGAAGAAGGGATTGTGGGCAAGATCTGGATCCCACTTCTCCTCCCATTTCCTCCAGTTCTGGAAGCAGCATGGGCTTTGCAGTCACACATTTGTGAGTTTGATCCCAGTCCTAGCACTCAGCAACAGCTTACCTGTAAGATGAGGTGCCTCAGGGTTGGCGCGTAGGGTGTGGGGAAAGATAATGAATGCACAGCTCATAGCCCAGTGCTGAGCTTAGAGTGGGAGTTGGGTAAATGCTGCCTCCTCTACCCTGCCCCACTTCCTCTCTCAGATCTCTAAAGAAAATGTGAGAACTTCATAGAGGCTTCCTTGAGTCCGCCCAGCTTGGCCTGGCCCTAGTCCCGTGGGTCCCGTCGCTCCCCCCATGGTTGATGTGTCCTCTGCTTCACACTCCTAGTGTCGCAGCAGCTCACTGCTCCAGGGCTGCCCGTTGCATGGTGCACGCTGCTCACTGATAGAGCTCCTGCAAACAAGCCCGAACCGATCACTTTCATCTTCCACCCTTTGGTCTGATTTCTACTGTTCAGTCTTGTGAGATTCAAATGCTGTATGTACATGATTTGCAAACACAGAAATACAAGATGATATTATCATTGATCAAACCAGTCCCTGGTCCACATGACAATGTGTCAGATATCTGATGATGGCTCCTAGCTACCTCCCCTTTTCTCTTCTCTGTACTGTTGGTAATAGTCAACATGCCATGAGCGCCTTCACACAGGCACTGTGAGGAATGCTTTGGTACTTCACCTCGTAAGTTCCACAGCCTATAGGAAATCGTGCCAGGATTCCCCTACTCAGCGGCCTGCTTTTCCAGGATGGCACCTGTCCCAAGCTCTACAGCCCCAGCACCTCCAGCTGTTCCTTGGTCCACATGGTTGCTCCCTGCCATCTATCTCAGCCCATCCTATTTTATCCAAGTTCTTTTAAAAGTCTGGTTCTCAAAATTAGCCAAACGTACGATAGAGACTGCCCAGCAAGAAGTAGTGTAGGACAGTCACTTCTGTTAGTGCAAGTGATGATAACAGCAGAGACAGTAGCTACCACTGATGTGCTGTGATGTACCACAGATGATCTGCTGTGGTCCCCCTGCGATCATTGTGTCATCCCCATTTTATAAAGGAGGAAACTGCTGTCCACAGGGCAGAGCTGGGATTTGAACCCAGACCTTCTGGTTCCGGGTCAAAACTTGCCGACTAAATTCCTGCCTGTTTGCACTCGTGACAATTTATATCCCCCACCTCCTAAGAACAAGACCTTACATCTGCTCATCCTTTTGGTCTGTTGGTGGTGTGGGTATTCTGTCATCCAACGTATTAACTGTCCCTGCAGACTTCTTTTCATCTGCACATGTGACAGATATGCCCCATAGTATCATCCAAGTCATCGATAATAGTGTCAAACAGGATAGGCCCGGAGGGCTGAGCCCTAGGCTTTGGGGCTAGAATTCTACCCTGAGTTTGTCAGTATTTTGAGGATCTAGTCATACCAGTCCCAAATACACCTAATTGTTTCCACGTTCTCCCTGTACTTCTCCATCTTAACAATAATTCATAATATTTTCACAGAGAGTTAAAATTTAGAAAGCTCTTCAACATGCTGTGCAGTTCATTTTACCTTTTGTGCTAGCCCTGTTCCTGTACGTGGGCCCTTTCCAATGCACGGGGAAGCTCAGCTTGGAGAACGCTGCTGACTCTGCAAGGTCATCAGCTAGGAGAGTGGCAGAACTGGGATTCCACCCAAGATCATCAGAATTCTGGTCCTCTGCCCTGTCCCCAGCACTGCCACCTGCCTTCTGAGGTTCATGCTCAAGTTCTGACAGAACTTGTGTAAGAGTTTTGGTCACCTGGGCTAAATAACCTCAAAGTTCCCATCCATTTCTTGGATTCTGCTTCATATCTTCATATTATCTCTTTCCTCTTTCCTACTGGAGTCAGACATTCCTCAGTTTGATCCCAGCCCTAGCACTCAGCAACAGCTTACCGGTGAGATGGGGCTACCATGGATTGGTGTGTAGGGTGTGGGGAAGATAATGGACGTGTAGCTCGTGGCCCGGTGCCGGGCTTAGAGTGAGGGAGTTCGATAAATGCCGGCTCTCTCACCCTGTCAGCGAAGCGGTCCCGGCGTTAGCAGCGTTTCCTAATTGCTTGTGTTCTGCACGCCCGCCCTTGGCCCAGGGCTCAGAGTGCTGCTTTTCTGTTCTTAACTAGATCTTCGTCTTTGGCTCAGTCTCTGTCTTTGTCCACAAAGCCACTCTCAGGAATTTCGCTGCGATATCTGCTGCCACAGCAGGGCTCACCTGGAAGGGGTGTCTCTTCTGGGCCCTGGCAGTTTTACAGAACATTCGCTTTGATCCTCAGAAAGCATTTCTAAAATGGTTGGCCTGCCAGTGTGCATCTCTGCCAAAATAGAACACAAAGGTTAGGAGTCCTGATACGGTTCCTTTTCCTTCACTGACTGTGAAAGGTTGGGTAGTGTGTCCCCTTTTCAGTAGGCTAAACTTTCATCCCATGCCAGCTGATTCCCGCCTCTGCTACTCTGAGTATCGGGGGCACTGGGTGTCAGATTTCCCCTGGAGTTGCTTGTTACCCTTACCGTGCTCTGAGAGCCACCAAAACCCCACTCAGACATTAAGCCTTTTCATCAGTCGTGGAGCTAGGCACGAGCGCAGAAACTTCCAGTCGGCCACAAGCCACCTGACGCATCACTGTCTCCTTCTGCAGTCACTTAGAGTCCGGGCTCCTCTTGCAGCATGGGGCATGCTTCCCTGGCAGAGTCCTCAGGGCCTGCCTGAGGCCCTGGAACATTTGCTGCGAGCAGACTCATTGAGATTAGAGGAGTGCACTTGACCAGTCCCCAGTCTGTCTTAAGAGGCCTCAGTCTGCCTGTCTGTCTGTTTTAATTATACAACTCACTCAGAAAAAGCACCTACAAAATCAGACAAACTGACAGCCAAAAGGCAAAGAGGGTTTTGATAAGTAGAAATTAAAATAGTTTGAGCCGGGCAAGGTGGCTCACACCTGTAGTTCTAGCACTCTGGGAGGCCAGGGCCAGAGGATCGCTTGAGCCCAGGAGTTTGAGGTTGCTGTGAGCTAGGCTGACACCACGGCACTCTAGCCCAGACAACAGAGCGAGACTCTGTCTCAAAAAAAAAAAAAAAAGTTTGGCATTTCAGCATAGGACAGAATTCTACCATTTTCTTTTCTTATTGATTTTTTAGTATTTCAGTTAGTACCAAGGCCATTTGCTTTTTTACCCCCTAAAATGAATACACAGTTACTTTCTAATTATAAAAATAATACATGCTCATTATAAAAATCCAGGTCATAGAGGAAAGCTTAAAAATTACCCATAAGCCCACAGTCTGAGTCAGCCTTGCTTCACAGTTTGTGTATCCTTCAGACTCTCTCTGCATATGTACATACAGGGATATGGATTCTTCTCTTTCTCTTTTCCTTTTGTTTGGTCTATAATGACATTTTCATTTGTCTAAAATGAGACTGAACAAATCATAGGACTTTTCGTTTTTTTTCTTTAATTCAACTGTTACTCTTAAGAGATTCCTTTTTTGAATTCTAAAAGTCTTTGAGATTTGAGGTAATGCAAACATTGTTTTTTTTTTGTTTTTTTTTTTTGAGACAGAGTCTCATTCTTTTGCCGTGGCTAGAGTGCCATGGCGTCACCCTAGCTCACAGCAACCTCAAACTCCTGGGCTCAAGCAATCCTTCTGCCTCAGCCTCCCAGGTAGCTGGGACTACAGGCTTGCGCCACCTTGCCCGGCTAATTTTTTCTATATAGTTTTAGTTGTCCGATTAATTTCTTTCTATTTTTAGTAGAGACGGGGTCTCGCTCTTGCTCAGGCTGGTCTCGAACTCCTGAGCTCAAACAATCCGCCCGCCTTGGCCTCCCAGAGTGCTAGGATTACAGGCATGAGCCACCGTGCCGAGCCCAAACATTGTTTTTATATTAAAATATTTCATGCAAGGAACTTGCTCCTTGTTTAGAAAACTATAGCATGTTGGTTAAGTGCAGTACCTGGGGAGTCAGACTTCCTGGGTTCAAATCCCAGCTCTTACATTACAGCTCTTGCCTTGTGGCCCTGGATATGTTTTAATCCATTTGGTTGGACCCATTAACCACGTCATTGTCATGGACTGCTCTTTAAACGTCGCCTGCAGGAAATGTTCTGAAAGTCTGAAGGAAGTGTTCTAGAGGTACACTTCAAAACCTTCGGGAAAGGATTTATTGTTCAGTGACTGTCATAGATAACTGGATAACTCTTGGGAAGAAATAAATTCTCTACATCATACCCATAAATCACAATAAAACCTAGATGAAATTAAATCAAAGCAGACTGGATGAAAATATACTTGAATATTTTTGAAATCCTAGGATGAAGACTTTTCTAAGCGTAAAGCCATAAAACATAAAAGAAAATATTGATAAACTTAATACATAAAATTTTAAAATTCTGTCCTATAAAAGAATGCCATTATCAAAAGCCCGTGTTAAAATGACTTTTTATCTAGGAAGATCATTCTATGAATTTGTAGATAAAGTTGAGGGATGGCCCTGTAATCTCTCTTCTTTAGTGGTCATTGTAGGAGAATATATTGATTTACTAATTAGGCTGTGATTTCACCTTATTGGCAGTGCAAGTGGCATCTGCCTGTCCTGCTGAGTAATCCAGCCTGGTAACCAAGGGGGGGTTTATTCAGCCTTCACTATAAGGGAGTTCCCTGTGGTTAGATAAACTGATCTGTTGCTTGGTAACTAAAGGATTACTATGGTGGAGGAGCCCGTTTGAGAGGGGTTCGGGTATTTGGAGGGCAAGGAGGGCAAGAAAGTTGGCAAGTTCCTGGGAGCACTGCAGCTTGGCAGAGGAAGGAATTGAGCACCCGTCGCATGCCTGGGTTTAGAACAGTTCATCTTCCCATCTGCACTTGGCCTTTTTAGCACTGGGCCTCAGAACAAAGGAAAAGGAGACAGGGAGCTGGCTGAGGAACAACAGGGTCCTGTTGGGGTGGCTGTCGTGACAGCAGGTGAAACCCCTGTAGGGTTGGCCTCCAGGTTCTTCCACCCAAGGGAGAGATCTGGGTCTGGGAACGTGGGCCCCTGCTCACTGCTGGATCACCAAGAGCCTCTGCGTTAGCGGACTGCTGGGTTTGTGTCCCAAGCTGAAAGGACACTGACTAGAATAAAATGATGAAATAGCTAGGAAATGTGATCATAACCTGCAGGCGAGCAGGACCATCTCCATGACGTACTTTCTAGTGGCGTCCTCTCCCACGCAGCGTGGCCTTGAAGATCCTTAATAAACATTTCTGTTCAGTGGCTCGACATGTGCGTTGGCCATTCCCTTCCTCTGCCTCAGACCCGGCTGTTTGTCTGTGAAGGGGCAGGTTCTAAGAAACTGTGCAAGTGACCCCAGTAGGGGGCTTCAGAGGTGTGGTCTGCCCACCATGCAGGTTACCTACGTGTTGTAGGCTCTGGAGCCATCTCTTTGGCTTCGCCTGGTGGACTGCCAGGTGAGCACAGCGTGCCGCCCGAGCACCTTTGCTGGAAGATGCCCCTGCAGCCTGCACAGTCTCTGTAAGCAATTAGTATATCAATCGCCCAGGTAAGATTCTGGTTATTTATTTTGCTTAGCAGTGGTAGGAGCAATCATTGACGTGCTAAAGTTTAGGCTGGGGAGAATATTTTGACTGAAATTTTGCATATTTTGAAACTCAGGTTGTTACATTTAAAATTATGTGCATTGTGAACCTGGCTTCAAACAAGAGGGAAGAGAAGCATTCCTTCCTGTCAGAACCTTTCACTCTGTCTGTCATGTAACCTGACTAAAAATAAACTACAAGCACAAGAACTGGCAGGCTTCAGCTTGGAACAAGTGGAATATTCTCAGCTGTAGGCCTTGTCTCCGCTGCTTCCCGACCACACATCAGCCCTCCGAGGTCCGGACCTCCACCCGAGACTGCGGTGCACGTGGTCCACACAGGGCAGGCGTCCCAGGGATGGGATCGCTGCTGTTTGGGAAATGGTAAATGCTGTCAGCAGAGCCCTGGCCCGGCTGTCAAGAGCCACTGAGTCCGTCCTGGCTCCTGGGTGACCCTGGGGGAGGTGCATGGCTTCTCCAGACCTCAATGTCCTCATTTTCAACTGTGGTTGAAATCCACGTGCCAGCCACCAGCTAGCACTTTCTATGTTTTACTTCATCTAATTCTTACAGAGCTTTATGAGCTCCATTCTCAGTATCCTCCCCCATTTCCCACATGAAGAAACTGAGGCACAAAGCTGGAGTCGCTCATCCCATGTCCTCAGCTAATGAGGTGACAGAGCCACCCTGTAGCTCTGCTCTCTCCCCTCACCACTCCTTACTCCTTAGTCATCTGGCTCCCACCCCATCGTCCTACTGGAGCAGTCCTCATGAGACCACAAGGGACTGCTCCACATCACGTCATGGCCATTTTCCACCGTTGGTCCTGCTGGGCCTTCCTGCCTCAGCCGATCCTGCAGCTTGTTCTCTAGTGGGCAGCCTGGTGGGAAGAGGCAGCCTAGTGGGAAGAGCATAGGCTTTGAGTCCACCCGTCCTGGGGTTGCATCTTGGCTTCTGCACTGACTAGCTAAATGGTCTTGGGCAAGTTACTTAAACTTCTTGAATCTTAGTGTCCTTATTATAAAATGAGGAAAGTAATTATATCTACCTACCTCCAGCAAGGATTATAGGAGAAAATGTACGTAAATCACTTCACACAGAATCCAGAATGTCTTCCCTGTGTACTTCTAATCTTCTCGCTAAATCCTGCCCCTGACACATGCACACACCCTGTAAACTCCTAGCCCTTAAATATCTTCTCCTAATCATCCCCTTGTTTCAAATCTTTTTTTCCCCGCAAAGGTTGACTTTGTGTTTCTTCCTATATGTTAAAATAGAAAACAGCATTGTGTGACTGTAACCCTGTCCTCTGGAGTGTGATTATAAATCAGTGTTATTGCTTTAACCCAGTTATAATGAGATTCTACAAGCTTTCATAATCAGGTTAATAGCACAATATTAGTTTTGTTTCTAATTCTTGGGTTTTAAAGACATTCTGTTGTGTTTATTTATTTTGACCACAATTTCAGCCCAGTTAACTCTGATTATTACAGCAAAGAAGATGCTGTAAATACAGTAGTGGAGTGTAACATCTGCTTTTTGTAAGAATTCCATGAAACTATTACCCTAAGACACTGCCATTTTGAGTTTAAAGGAATTGCCAACAAGGCAGTGTGGATTTATCAGTAATTGTTTTATTGTTGTTTTGGGTAAAATCCTGTCTTAAGCATGATTTTGCTCATCAATTTTCATAATCATTCTTGTGTGTGATTGAACATTTACCAACTTCTTCCTCTGATCTACTGATCAGATGGTAAGATCGCTGTCTTTTGAGAACAGTTTCTGCGATTGAACATCTGAGGTTGATTTTCAACCTTTGGCATTTTCCGAGTGGATTAGGGCAGGTCTGTGTGGGCTGCCGAAAGTTGCTGGTGTAAGCCTTCATGCGGAATTGCTGGCCTGCATCCTGTGTTTGGGTTTTGCAGGGTCAGAAATATTTTTAAGCGTCTTTTCAGTCAATGAAGAGCATCTGACTCATAGCCCAGCCCTCGCCATTTGGACCCAGTTGGGCTGGGTGGATCTAGCTGGGCTCTGAGGCCCTCAGTTGCCCGGGAGGAGGCCAGTTGCTCTGAACTGCCTGAGGATTACCGGAGTGGCTGGCGTGTTTTCACTGCTTCATGTTGTTGAGTTTTAAGGTGGGTTTTTTCCCCCATCCTTTGGCAAACTGCTGTATCATACACCTCATTTGCCATCAGAGTATGAGGGTGTATAGTTCTTTTTTTCCCCGTGAAAACAACACAGAACAAAGCCTCGCTTTTAAAAATGCCATGATATTTTGCCACCGTTATGAAAATCTGTCAGCGCCGTATCTAATCTTCTGGTGCATAGAATATCAAAACAAGCACTATTGAAGGGATTGTACTTCTGTTAATACAAAAATGTCAGCTTCACAATCTCGGAACCAGCTGCCATCAGGCTCTTTCCAAATGGGAAAGAAAAAAATAATAAAGTTTCTTTTCCCTCTGCTGTTACTGTTCTTCAGGCCTGACCTTCATAAGAAGACCCGGAGTAAACACCACCTTGCTGAAATCTTACGTTCCGAATACTCAAGTGGGATGGAGGCCAGCGTTGCCAAGGTCAAAAAGCAAAACAAACACGAAGAGCCCGGCAGCCGACCGCTGCAGCTCAGTGTGCAGCCAGCGCCCTGTCTCGGCCATGGGAAAAAATTAAGAAACGGAAAAAAACCAAAAAAGGCTTACTGAGACATCGAGACTTCCCGGAAAGTTTTTTAAAAGTCTCCCTCCACAGGACTGGATCTTAGAGTGAATCCTGGGGGCCCAGTGGCACTGGTTTGATGTCCTCTTCTTGTCAGAGAAGCCCTGTGAAAACTAACTGCCGCCTCCCCCTGAATGCTAAGTCCCTAAGGCTCATGGGAGCCCCAGCCCTTGTCTTTGTGGGAGGAGCCCTGATAGAAACCAGAGCGGAGAGAGTCAGCACAGCGTAAAGTAGCCAAATAACTGCAGACGCTGTCTACGTCTTGTACTCATCCCGTCAGTGCCAGACATTTGCCTTCACCCGTGGATGAGATTGTGCCCACCACTTGGCGTGATGATGTCCCGTGCACCAGCCTGGCAGGGGCTTCCTGCCCCGTAGTAGTTCTGAGGAAGTTTCACAACTTGACTTCAGCCCTATCAATGCATATATTGGCTTGAATTTTGTGAAGTAGGATGTTAAAAACTGGATTTGAATTTGTAAAAACAGAAAAAGATAGTTATCAAGTATTCATTTTCTTTATGTACAAATGCTTTGTTAGACCAAAAGTTTTTGGTCTGGTTCAAAAGTACTAATGTGTTTTCAGGCACATTAGGTGCCCTCTTATTTTCTTCTAGAAACGTGCTTCTGTAAACACAATGTGCCATTTACATGCACTGCTCCTTCTTTCATGTCCACAGAAAACCCACTCTCTCAGGGCTAATTGATTTACTGTTGCCTTTTTATTATTTGCCTTTGAAGTCAAAAGGCACCAGCATCCTGAGCTGTTTTCCCCCCATCAAATTCCATCTTCAAGAAAAGTCTGGGGGTCTTTGTAATGTAACCCAGGCCACAGCTGCCCTCCCCCCATTGTGTTTTCTGGAAGGTTTGAAAGAGGCCCCCCGGAGTGCATTGATTTCCCAATAAATGTAAGATTTGGACACTTACAGAGGGGTCCAAAAAAGAAAGAGAAAAAACGCACAACACACACACACACAAAAATCCTCAGCTCCTCTGTCTGGGCATGGCTCCTGCCCTCCTCACCTGTCTCCCATCTCGGTTCTCTCCCTCCTTCCCTGCAGTTACTGCGCAGCCACCCGTGCTCTCCTAGGATGAGTGTGTTGAGGCACCACTTCAGTAAACTCCCAGACCCCCGTGAACTAAATGGCCAGGAGAGGGTGGTGAGAGTTGGCAAGATGGGCCTTTCTGCAGAGCACAGAGGGTCGGCATCCTCGCCTCCGTTCCAGACACCGTGCCAGCAAGGGCTCCAGCGTGGGGGCGGCTGTGACCCTCTGCCAGGGCAAAAACTGGACCTTCTCAGAGTTGGCAGTCACATACAAATTGACAGAGACCGTTGGTGAAACTTGTAATGATAATAAAAAGAAAGCGCAGCACACGTCAAACTGGCTTTGGGCAAATCTGCCACCTTTCTTTTATTTCAGCGTGTAATGCTTCACATGATGTGGATGAGAAGAGGAGGGATCAAACTTTATAGACAAAACCCAGCTGTGTGAAAAACAGGATTAATGCCAGTGATTGGAGTTGATCAAAGAGAAACCTTCCCTACGTTTTCTTTCCATAGTACTCATGCCACAAAAGGGTGAATTGGCAGAGATCTGCATTCCTGTGGGGAGAGAAGTGCTGGGACGGTGCAAAGTGTAAGTGACTGTAATCCCAAGATCCAAACTTACACACCTGCCATGCTAACTCTGAGGTGAGGGTTTCTTGCCGTAGATGCTATGTGGGCCTGTTTCTAAGTAGAATCATTATATTACCCCAGTTAATAAAGAAACATGGATTTAGCAGATTTGGGGTTAATATTATTTAAATTTAAATAACCTTAAAATAAATCTCTTTCTCTTATTATGGCTCTTAACAGATTATATATTTGAAGCATCAATTAGGCAAAGCTTTACCTAATTCCATTGTACATAATTAATTTTTATGTGTATTTTTAATCGTGCCTCTTTTTTAAATTTCCCAAACTTGTCCATGTTTCTGTGCCTCAAGCCTGGTTCCCATATTTAAAGTCACAAAGGATTTGGGCATTTAATGGAATTTTGCAGCTGAAAGCTTTTTTCTCTGGTGGACTTATAGAATGCTCTTTCGGGATCCAAAACATCGTCATGTTTGCAATCCCTGGGGGCTGCCCATCTTCAGAAGGGCCCCGTCCCATTCTCACGCACTGAAGGGCCCAGAGCCCTGGGTGAGAGATTAAGTCGGTGCTGATACAATGCAAACAGCATTTTCCACTCTTAGAGCAGCAAAGAACCAACCAAATCTGAGCAAAGGATATTTTTTGACAAAGCCTAGTGGTTTGATTTTTTTCTTTTCCCTCTGGAGTGAAGGGAGGTGAGATTTGGGGAAGAGGGGAGTAAATGAGACCTTTTAAGGCGAGTATATGACAAACTGCCAGTGGCCTTGCCATTTCTCACGCTTCAGCCCTTCAACACGTGGTCAGTGGAAGCCATTCGAATCCAGCCATCACTTTCTAGAGGCAAGAAATGTAAGGCTTTTCCACTAGTTGCCCTGCTTTGAAAAGGGTTCTTAACTGGTCTTTTTAAATCACCTCCATGACCATTATACTTTATCTCTTAATCTGCCCCACTGTAGGAAAAATCCAGAGCAAGGCCTGTCAGTGTGGGGGCAGTCGGACACCCTTAAAATCAGCTAACATTCTTAATTTCCAGAAGCCTTGCAACTGAGGCCTAGTAGGGCAACCTAAAGTTCTTTTAAACTTTGTTGCCCCTGCCCTTTTGAGTCTAGGTTGACAAGGGGGTGGGTCGCTGGAGGAGCAGAAGATGCCTTCTCTGTGCCTCTCCTATTGTTCAGCCCGTGGGGGTCTCACATTCATTTCTATTTTAAATGAGAGCTCCCCCAGGCCCAGGGTTGAGAACAGAGAAACCAATTCAGCCTTCTAAGTGCATGAAAGCAGAAGCCCACCTCACTGTGAAGGTGGTGAAGTTATTATTACGGATGAGATGTGCAGGACAATTTAAAATATTGTAATTATAAACTTGTAGGGAAGCCTTGTTCTTCATTAATGTAAGATATGAAATCGCCTCTGAGGTACAAGGACAATTACATAGTTGAGAATGTGTCTGTGATTTACACTGCCGCTGTGTAAATGTAAGGGTGGTTGCTCTAGTCTACCTCCTTCACTTTCACAAAATGAAAAGCACACCAGTGCAAGTTGTCCTTTGATAGATTTTTAATATGATTTTAAAGAGTTTTGTTTGGTCTCATTCTTATTCAATGAGATTAATTTAAAGCACTTATCCCCTGGGTTTAAGTCAATCCATGTAGGATTTGGGCAGGGTTTGTTGCATGGGGGGTTTTGTTTGCAGGAGGCTATGAGAGACTCCTTTCCCACTTCATTAACCCTGAGTTGGGGACAGTCCCTCCTCGCCCCCCACCACAGCCAGAGCTGGGGATTTACCAGCCCCCATTCACATGCAAAAGAACTCAAAAGCCAGGGGCTCCTTGACTTAATTAGCTGCTGTGCATTTTGCAAAATTAGAACAATACCCTCTCTATCCCAGGAAAGAAAAGCTGCTGTGAGGGTGTTGGGGGGCGGGGAGGAAACAGTAGCAGACCTGGCCGCGGGTCTGCTGTTCAGAGGGGTTATAGTCTGCACGTCCCCACCCCTCCACCAGGCAGTCCTCCCAGGAGCAACCCTGCCACAAGCCTAGAGGGGGCTCGGCTTGCTAGGCCCCAAAACGTCCTAGCCCTGAGGGCCAGTGAGCTGCAGGTGGTGTGTGGGAGGGGAGCACCTGCGCCCACCTCCCCAGAGGGAGCAGTCTCGGAGGTGACCTTGGCCCTTAACGTGAACTGGGGGCCTGGAGTCTGACTCGGGAATTAATCCCCCTCCCCTGGGATCCTGTAGCCACGGGCTGGTGCGGCGAGAAAGGATGGCGCAGACGTTGGGATTCGCCTCCCCTCCGGGTCTCATTTCCAAACTACTCGCGGTGTAAAGCGGGGAGTGAGAAAATGCGGGCGCGGGGGGCGGTTACCCGATGTGGCGTCACGTTCGTCGGTCGGCTAAGGCGCGCTGAGTCCCACCGCACTGGAGGCCGGGCCGCCCGGGCGCCCGCGAGCGTCGGAGCCGGGCGCGGCCGGCGCGGGGCGGGGCGGGGCGGGGGGAGCAGCCTCGGAGCCCATCTGTCGGCCCCGCGCCCGCGGGCCGGTCACCAGCTGCCGGGGCCCTCGTCGCGGCCAGATGCGTCGGCTCAGCCAGGGCGCTGCGGCCCGGCCCGCGGTGAGGCCGGGCGCTGACCCCCGCCCCGGCCCCCGGGACCGTCTGGGAGCAGCAAGGAACCAGATGGAGAGGAAGAGGGAGGCGGGGAGAAGGGGCTCGCCTCATTGCAGAGATGGGAAGACTGAGGCCAGGAGCGGGACCCTGCCCAAGGCCCCAGCGAGTCCAGTCGGGGCCCCTGCACACGGCCACAGCACCAGGGAAGAGGAGGGGGACACGATTGTTTCCTTACTGAGGATGGGAGGAGAGCGAGTCCCGGGAGAGGAAAATGGTTCTTAAGGAAGGACGGGAGAGCGGCTGGGGTGCAGACAGACCGACGGGAGCGGGGACAGGCGCCTGGTCATTTGTAAGAAGTTTATTTTGACATTTAAAAAAACCCGACAGGCCTGGCTGCCCCGGGACGGGGGCTGGGGGTGGGGACTGGGGTCAGGTGGGTGGGCGAGCCCCCTCGGCCCCTTCCTGCCCAGCCTGGGAGGGGGGAGGGCACAGGCCACAAACTCACTAATTCACGGACACGGTCACGGGCTCATGGGTCACGAATAAATAACTTCATATACACTTTGCACACGGTATGTACAGCTCAGCCGCCGGCCCGCGCCGGGAGGCGGGAGGGAGCGGGGTGGGGGGCTCTGCACGCCCTTCTCCTCTCCCTGGCAGGGCCTGGGACGGGGTTGGTCCCTTGCTGGAGCGTGGAAGGGGAGTGGAGGGAGCAGAAGCTTGGGCGCGAGCCCCACATGCTCCTGGGGAGAGAGGGGGCGCCTAGGGGAGGCGGCAGAGACTGGGGGCCGGGGCGGGGAGGGACGGAGACGTATGTACACCCGGCGGTGCAAGTGGCTCCCGGAGCGAGCGGCCGGGAGAGAGGACGCCCGAGGAGGGCTGGGGAGGCGAAGTCCGGGCTCCGGGCCTCAGAGGGCTTGGCATTTGGCCGGTCGGGAGCACTGGGCAGCGCCCCCCTCCCGGGAAGGGGCGTTGAACCCCGCGCCCTCCGAAAGGCGGCGGGGCCCTCACCGAGGCTGCGCGGCGCGCGGGAGGACGCCGGCCAGCGGGGGCAGCGGCGGGGGCGGCTCGCCGGCGCCCTGGAGTCCGTGGATGAGGATGCGGGGCACCAGAGGTCTCTGCAGGGCGGGCGGCGGCGCGCTGGGGCCGCGGTACAGGTAGAGCGCGGCGCCGGGGTCCAAGTTGGAAACCAGGCTCTGCGGGTAGAAGTAAGGCGACGGGAACATCCGCTGCAGCGCTGAGTAATTGCCTGCCTCCGCCAGCAGCTCCAACCCGACGGCCGTCTGTCGCTTCCATTTAGTCCTGGGGACCGAAATAAACGCGTAGGACGGCTTCAGAGCTAGGGCATCCGGCGACCCCATCCCTCCCGACGCTGGGCCCAGAGCGCATGCAGGAAGGCCCAGAGCGATCGGGCTACCGTCAATAAGTAGCAGCGCCAGGCACTGCTCGGCTCGCGCGCCTTTCGCGCGTCTCTCCTTTAACCTTCCACAGGTCTCGCATGGCTTTTATCCCCATTTTACACGTAAGAAAACTGAGGTGTGGGCCAGTTTTCGAGATCGTCTGGAGAGCGGTGTGTTCTAAGCCGGACTGTCTGACCCCAAAGCCTGGCTCTAACCTCGCCATCCTCTGCTCCGGAGATCGCTGAGCTGAGCGGGCCCTTGGAGCTGGGAGTTGGGGCTCCCCTGTGTATCCATCCCCTGGGGGACTTTGTGAAGGCGGGATCGCCCTGTAGAGGGCAAGGGAACGGAGGGTGGTCGGGCAGCTGGTCCTGGACAGGGGCACGGCTGATTGTCCCACTGAGGGGCCAGCGGAGGCAGGTACTGCTGAGTACCTGCCACTGGAAATGGTGGCTGGGGCCCACAGCACCCTCCCAGTGCCACAGCAGGGCGGAACCTGCATCCTGTCTGGCCCCACAGTGAGGAGGCTACAGGCTGGCCATCCACCTGGCGTTTGGGGAAGGTGGGCCTGGACCCCCGGGCTCACCTGCCAGGTGAGGTGAGGCATGCCAGCCAGGGTCCCACCGAGCTGGACTCAGCTACACCAGGCCCATTTCCCTCCCTGAATTATTCATCATCATCATAATTGCGTAATTACTATAACGGGCCTTAATTATTGATGCCCGGAGCAGTAATCGGTATCTATTATTAATGGGGCGATGTGTTCTGAGGCTTGTTTATGAACAGCACGGGGTGATTGTGTGTGTGACGGTAGGTTGTTTCAGTGTGTGTCAGTGTGTGTCGCTATGTGGGTGTGTGTTTTGTAAATGTGTATCTAAATCTGGTGAATGTGTTCAGGAGGGAAATCAGGAAACAGGTTCAAGACCAGTGCCCCAACGCCAACTTCCCAGTCACCCTGTCCCCAGGGAGCTGAGGCTAGGCCAGTTCCCACCTCAGGTTTGGGACCCGAAAGGCTGGGGAGGCCAGAAGAGCTCAGCAGAAGCTCTGAGCCGCCTGCAGCAGCTGCCTAGCCTGGGCCGGGCCGCGTCACCATAAGGGCTGCTGCGAGCTTGTCCCTGGTCCACAAGGCTCTCTGGACACCAAGGCTGTCACCCCTCCCATGGGGCTTCCCCTGGAAGAGCTCAAAGGCCCCAAACAAGACCCAGGCTAGGGCTGGTTCAGGTGGGGCGTGCTCCCTGAAGGACCTCCCGGCAGGGGTAGGGCAGGACTTGGACCTCTGATGGCCCCTGTGTCCATCCGCCTGTCTTGGAGAGGGTTGAGTAGGCACAGGAGACCAAGTCTAGTCCTGTCTCTGTTCCTCACTGTGGGAATTTGGGCAAGACCGTCTCCCTTTAGGGCCTCAGTTTCTCCACTTTTACAGAATGGGGGAGGCTCAAGGGCCCTCCCTTGGCGCAGGCTGTGGACTGTGGTCTGGCTCTAGGAGCTGTGAGGACCAGCTCCTAGGAGGGGAAAGAGCCATTCCACTCCCAGCCTGCCCCCTGGCCTCACCTGCGGTTCTGGTACCAGGTCTTGACCTGCGTGTCGGTGAGGTTGAGCGAGGCGGCCAGCTCCATGCGGTCCTGCACGCTCAGGTACTTCTGCCGCTCGAAGCTGCGCTCCAGCTGCGCCAGCTGATGGTCGGTGAAGGCCGTGCGCGCCTTGCGCGGCTTTTTCAGGCGCACTGGGGGACTGTCCCTGGAGCTGGAGATCTCACGGTCGCCCTCCTCCTTCACTGCGAACACACAATGGCGTGTCAGGGCCGAGCCTCGCTGCCAGCCACCGCCGCCCGAGCCCTCTCACCCCAGCCGCCGCAGGCCCGTTGCATTTGTGTAAACGCAGCTCCCCATCGCTGTGGTCCCGCGGCACCCAAGAGTGTGGGGACCGCAGCAAAGCCACTCAAAGAGGACATCCAGGCCCTCGGGAACAGGGCGTGAGCCCTGACAGAGGGGGACAGTGGCAGGAGCGCCTGAGGCCGAGACGCACTAGCAGCTCCGTGCAAAAAGAACCCAAAGCCTGAGAGAACTTTATCCGATTTCGCGGCACCCATATTCCCTGGAGAGAGAAACGGAGCCACAGTGATGGAGCCAGACCCAACCTGCGGGAGCCGGGAGGGGCTCAGGGTTCCTGGCAGAGTGGGCTCCGTGTCTGGTCCCCGTTTCCTCAGCTGCGCTGTGACAGCGAGGGAGGGAGAAAAACCCGTGTGGAAGGACAGAAACCCGCTCACCCCAGAGCAGTTCTTGTCCTGAAGAACAGATAATTGTACCACACCTCAAGTTGCTCCTATAAAATGCGAATCTATGGCGATGGTTTTCCTTGACACTTTCGCCGCCTACAAACCGTGCGGGGTGGAAGGCCGGGTGCCGGGATCTGAGAGCGCAAAGCACTTGGAGAAATAAGCGACTTTGTGACTCTGCGGGCGCTTGCCCCTCGGGCTCGCACTCTGTGTTTCGATGTCATTACACTGCCCACCGTGGCTGCCACTGCACCTTCGTGCCAGTCGTGTGTTTACACCCCACAGTGGGGACAGAACTGCACTGGGGGGCCCAGCTCTGGAGACCCAAGAATGGACCGGACACGGGTGGTGTCTTTTTTCCCAACCACTTTTCGTTCAAGGGTGACTGCACAGAAAACTCACACTTAATTGAACTTAAGGCTCACCCTCCTTCTCCCCTAACACGATTCTATAACCAAACAGACCAATTCTCCAAAACCGGGCTCCTGGGCTGGGGCCTTCCCCCACGCCCTACCCCATTTTTCTCTATTTTCTTTTATGGTGAGTTTCATTGTGTGCGGCTTCTCAGTGACAGGGGTCAGCTGAATGCAAGTTGATTTCTCTCTGTAGGAAACAATAATCCAGTTAATTGAGCCACTGGGGAGTGAGACTTCAACCGGAAAGGCAGCGCCGCGCTGCAGGGAGGGTGCCGGCACTGGGCGCACGGAGGCGGCTGAGCGAGGAGAGCGCCGGCCAGAAACCTCGGGGAAGCTTTTTTCTCCCGCATCCTCCAGGCCAGTGCGGCTCCCCCTGCTCCGCTCCGCACGTCTGGCCGTGGCCAGGTCAGGGGATGGGCCTCTGTGTTGCAGGATGGGGGGAGCTCGAGCTCTGTCTACACAGGCAGGCAGTTTAAACAAGTTGGAGGAAACAATCATCCGAACCTCAAACTGGATATTGCAAAAATCTTACTTTTTGACCTAATTACCGGGACTGTTTATGAAAACCCCCCACTTCTCAGGGCCGGGGTCTGAAGTGGGGGTGAGGGTGTTGAGCTGGTGGTGTCAGGAGAAATGGGTCAGCCGCTGGGGTTTTTCTCCAGTCACTCCGGGGAGCCTGTGGGTGCACGATCTGTGCCCGCTCTGCCTTAACCTCCCGGACAGGCTCAGCCCAGCGGCTTTCTAGACTCTGGTCTGGAGGGTACATTTCAATGTCCAGAGTTCTGGGGCCACCACCCCTGCCTGCGTGGAGCAGCGTACTGGTTTGCTTTCTCCACGGACGTTGGCTCCAGCACTACTGTTGCCGAGTTTCACCTTCCGAGCCGGGTTTCAGTTTCTTTAAATATTATGTTTGAGGAGCCTTTGACACCAGAAACTTGGGATGAGACTGGCCTTCCCCCATGCCCTCCTTGGAGGAAATGACTCATCTTGGGAGGTAGCTGGGGAATTTACAGGCTTAAAGGACGGAGGGGCTCACCGTGTGTCTCTCTCAGCCAGGCTTCCTAACTGGGGCTCTGAGAGGCTCCTCCACACGCAGCCTTGCTCAAGGTTGCCACACCTTTTTCCACGCGGGGCTTTGTAGGTGCAAAGGCAGCATCGCCTAGGGGTGGGGGTTGGGAGAGACCTTCTACCCCCTCTGCTCCAAACCTATTTAGAGCATAGTGGCAGGCTAGCCTTTGTCACCTCCCTGATCACATATCATCGGGGACAGGAGGAGAAGATTGATATTCCAATTACCATAAATGAAACCTCTCCTTAAAATCCTACCTGAGAGCAAAGAAATAAAAGGAGCCAAGAGCCAAACTGTTTCACCGCTGCCACCACCAGCCATTGGCATGTGAGGATGGAGATTCTTGCTCCTTGCTCTAACCATAAAGCTGGGGTGTTATTGCAAATTGCAAATGATAAACATAGTATTATAAATATATATATTCACATCGCCTTCCTATCCCTGCTATCCACACCTGGGCAAGTTTTTCTTTGCTTCTCTAAACAGGCCTTGTGGGGGAGCAAGGGTGGCTGGGCCGAGGTGCGGGGCTCCGAACACCCAAATGCCTCTGGGTCTCGTCCCAGATGCTCCAGTTCAACCTGCCCATTTTCCAGGCACGGCTGGCCCAGCCTGGCTGAAGGAGGCTCAGCCATTCATGGGGCGAATGGACAGAAATGGGATCTGGAGTGGGACCCCAAATGGGTTTTGGTTTGGGATCAGGACATGTCCACAAACGAATTCTTGGTTGGGAGGAGAGTGTTCAATGAGCCTTCCCAAATTTTTTGTGAAGGCTTGCTACAAATAGGGGCCAGGAGGTATGGGGACCCCAGGGCAATAATGAAGTTGCCTTAATAGGCATATTTTGCCTCCTGAAAAAGGTTCTGGGAATTAAGTATATGAAAGAGCTCTGAACAGCCTCTGCCAGCTTCTAGCTTTCTGCTGGATGGGGACGCAGGGCTGTCTCCCCCAAGCCCTGACACTTCTCCTCACATCTGCCTCTTGACTTCTTCCTTGGAAAGAAGTTTGTGCCTCTGGCCCCAGCAAACAGCTAAAGTGGAAGTAGTGGCTAGGGGTCAGAAACAAAATTAGGAAACTCCTTCCTTCTTCTCTTTCTCTTTCCTTTTTTTCTTCTTTCCTCCTTTCTTTCCTTCCTTCTTTCCTCTTAATCTTGATCTCAGCTCCTTAGTTAAGACAGAATGAAAAAGGAACAAACAAACAAAAAAAGGCAAGTGAAGGGGCAGCTGCCCCAACAGAGGGGAAACAGGACTGGTCACTCAGGAATTTCTAGGTCCCAAATACAACGTGGAGTTTATTGCACAACGCACTTAAAATCGAATTCAGTGAGAACTCCTGGGGGGGTTCAGGGTGCTCCCCTCTCCACCAGACCTCTGAACCAGCCCGCCCGCCTGGCTGCCGTTGCTACTTTGAAGTCAGTGTTTTCTTTTGCATGATTCACAGGACCCAGATCGTGCTGGGCCCAGTGGGAGGGAAAGCCCAGTTTCTCTTCCTGTCTGGAAATTTAGATTAAGGGGTGGAAAATTCTGACTGTTCTCAGGGTTCCAGCTGAAATTTTCCTGCTAGGTTTTCTCTCTTATAGACAGAACCCTTTGGGTCTTCCATGATTTCTGCGAGGGCTCTTCCCAGAGCGCCACTGTTCTGGTAGGAACCTGCTCCTGCCCACCAGCACCGCTGGAAGGATGTGGCCCCAGTTGAAGTTGATAAAGTTTGCTTTGTACATTCTGGGGAATCTCTCCTCAGGCACAATATCCCTTCCCCACCCCCGCTCTCTCCACCGGACCCTGTTGCCCTAAGGCACGACCCCGGGACTGGCCGAAATGCTTGCACCAGGCCTGCCGCTCAACCCGAGCCGCTGGAGAGCTCCAAGGTGAGCATGTGCATGTCCCCGAGTGTGTGCATACAAGTTTTAAATGCCAGTTTTTAGATACATAACATTCCCCTAAGTTTTCGGCTCCCGTTTCCTTACCTTTATACTCAGAGTCTGACGAGGCATTGCTGCCACTTTTGTCCAGCTTGTCTCTAAAGTCCTCCCCAGCCTTGGCGGCAAGACGGCCCCCAGGCTCAGGGGCTGCCGGCTGCCCGCTGCTAGAGTAGGGTGCACAGGCCGCGAGTGGTTTACAGTCGGCAAGGATGTCCCTGATCAGAAAGGAGGAGGTGACGGTGCGCGACTGGGCCGGCGCTGAGAGCTGCCCCGGCTGCAGGTGGGAGTCCAAACCTGGGCCGGATGCCCCACCAGGCCGCGGGGTGCCTGTCTCCAGACAGTCCCTTCCTGGAGAGGCTGGCGAAGAGCAGTCGCTGCTGCTCTCTGAGCGTGGACTCAGCTCCAGGGGCGAACGGCAGTCCCCGAGCAAGGGGTCCCCCTTGGGAAGGGCGGGGCTGCCCGCGCGGTGGGAGAGAATGGAGTCGATCCCAAAGCCATTGGAGCCTTCCATAGCCAAGCTGCGACCTGTCCTCCCCAAAAGCTCCCCACCCACCCCCAACCCCAGCCGCCGCTGCCCCTGCCCCTAGCTGCGGGCTGGCATGGGGAAGGCGGGCAGGGAGCCTGCGGGCACCTTGGACGGAGTTCAGCCTTGGGGGAGCCCAGGAGCTCTGGGCCAACCTCCTCTGCGCATTAGATCCAAAAGGGCTCAGCGCGTCTTCTGCAGCATCGCGCCGAGCCGCCGAGCCGAGGGGGGGTGGTGGGAGTGTCAGGAGGAATGGGAGGGAGGGCGCGCCAAGTTGGGGAGAGCAAAGGGGGAGACGGACGGCCCGAGGGCCCCTTTGGCACAGAAGAGACGCGAGGATGTTGTCATCTAAATAAAGAATGGCTTTTTAAAAATCCAAACCGCACGCTTCCTCCAGGCAAGCGGTGGCCGAGGGCGCGGGATCAGCACCGCGGATAGCGGCGGGCGCGGGCCGCCCTAGCAGACGGCGGAACGGAGCGCACCTGGCGGCATCAGCACCGCGGATAGCGGCGGCGGCGGCGCTCGACTCATCGCGCGGCACCTGGCCGGGAGGTCCTCGCTCGCGCCGCTGCGCCCGGGGGCCGTCAGCACCGCGGACAGCGCCGGCGGCTCCTCGGCTGCGCTCGCGGCCGGTCCGCGCGCGCCTTCGCCTCCCCCCCTTCCTTTAAAAAATGAACTTGTGTCACTTTTACTTTGGGGCTGGGTTTTTTTTGGTTGTTTCTTTTTTTTTCGTTGTGTTGTGTTTTTTTTAAAGGGGACTCGCCCACGTGTCCCCGGAGTGATGACGCTGATTGGCTCCGTCGATTTTGGGGGTGATGTCACGGCTCCGCAAGCCGCTGCCCGGTTCCCTTTCAGTTTGATTAAAAGAGACACTGAATTAATTACAGCACAGACCCAACTGTTTACCGGCGATTTCCACACGGTTTGCTTTCATTAGGCGGGGGTGCAGCTCCCGGGGGTGACGGGCGGGGCGGGGGGGGCACGCCGGCGGGGAGGGGCCGGAGCCCGCGCCGCCACCGGGGGGCTGGGACGCGCGGTTGTTGTTTTAGTGTCCCCTGGCCCTTTCCCACGATTACTCAATTATTTGCCCGCAGGTATGTCGTAGGTCCTCTTTCTTCCTCCAGCACCAGAAAGGGACTAAACCCGGCGGAGAAAGAAGCGCCTGTGTACCGAGAACCCCTTTCCAGTGTGGGGAAGAAATTTTAATTGGTTACGTTGTTGTCGGGGCGTTTCCGTTGGGTTCTAGATGCTTCCCGCGTAGCACAATTTTCAGCCCTCCCTTCCTGGCCGCTTTGGGCCCGGCGGGGCTGGCGGGTGGGAAAGCCTGGTGTCCGCCCGGAAGTGACCACAGCGACGGCTTCGCCCTCGGGCGCGGGCGGGTAACGTGGGCAGACCGTGTCTGGGGGGAGACCCTGAGACATCCGCGCGGCCCGAGGGAGGCAGCGCGACCGACAAAGAAGCAGTGAGCTCCCTCCCCAGCCGATGGCGGCTCCTGGATGCACGTCCCGGGAGGGAGCACCGGGTGTTCGTACCTCCGAATGGGAACGCGCACGAGCTTCGGGGTGCGAGTGTAGGAGTGCGGGTGTAGACGTCTGCGAACGGCTTCTCACTCGCGCGCAGCCGGAGCTCCCCGGGATGTGTTTTCAAGGCAGCGCTGGGACCCTAACCTCGCTGCGAATGACGCGCCCCCTCGCCCCCCACTCCGCCCTGGAGCTCTAGCGCCGCGCCCTTCCGGGGTCAGCCTCGGGCGGTGGCCCAGGACGGCGGGCAGACCCGAAGCGCGCGCTCTGCGCCCAGCCGCAGGGTTCGACCGTGACCCGGCCTGGGGCCGAAGCGCGCAGGGAGCAGAGCCCACGCGCCTGCAGCGGGGATGCGGCGGGCCTCAGGGCCCTGCGCCGGCCTTCCCAGCGCGCCCCTCGTGTTCCTGCCTCCCCCTCCCCGACCCCCAGAAAGCCACCCGGGCCCCCGCGTCTGGCTCAGCGTCTGAGGCCGCAGCGGAATCCTGAGGCACCCGAATCCCCCCAAGCCCGGGGCCCGGCCCGGGGCAGCCCCGGGCGGCCAGGTGGAGCAGAAACTTTCTCCTCGCTCGGCGAGGTCGGCGGTGGCCTCACGCCCGGCCCGGCGCTCTCCCCCTGCGCCCGCCGGCAGATTGGAAGCGGCCCCGCCGGCCGGGCTGGGGGCGAGGACAGGCGGCTCCCCGGGGACCGTGGCCCGGCTCGGCTGCAAGCTGTCGGGAAGGCGGGGCCCCCGGGCCCTGGGTCCGCGGCGCTGCTGTGGGCGCCTCCCGCGGTGGAGCCGAGCCCGCGGTCGTTCATTTCAGTTTGGTAGATGGGGAGGGGACCATAAATCATGAGGAGCGGGGACTGCTCCGGCCGTTCCAGGCCAGCCCCCAGCCTGGCCCTTGCTCCTGCTCCGGGCGCCTCTGGAGACCCGCTTCCTTCCCAAGCGCCCACTCCTCCTCTGCTCCTCCCGGCCTGCGCCTCGCACCCCGGGAGGACCTCATCTCCCTGGGAGCACCCTAGGTCCCCGCTTAGGTCGACAGGACTCTCCTTCCCACCGCCAGTTAGCGGTGGTTTCGCCCCTGGGCGAAGATGGATGGGACGGACCGGGCCCCGAGAGCGTCCTCCGCTTGCCGGAGCGTCCTGAGCGCCCCTGCCCGGCTGACGTGCAGCCGGCAGCGCTGGGACGTTTTCTGGCCTCTGGGGTCCCGTGCTGGGGTTTGGATCCCGGACCCAGCAAAAGCGAAGCCTGGGAAGGCGCTGGGTGCTGCGGCCAGATCGGAGCGGTAGCAGGGAGTAGGGGCAGCCAGGGACCTCCCGCGGTCCAAAGGACCAGCATGGGCCCCACCGACTGCAGCACCGGCCGGCTTCGCTGCACTTCTTGGGGCCCAAGAATATCAACGGGTCGTTAGTATGCTATCATGAGTATTGAGTTACTGCCACTATTACGATATAAAACATGCTATGTGATTTATCTCGTTTGGAGTTCACCCTAGGATTTAGCCCTCACTCGCTGACATCGCCTTATTCCTGTCTGGGGACTTCCAGCTCCGCCAGGCGCCACCTCCTCTCTCTTTTCCATCTCTGGGTGGTTCTTGCGTCTCAGCCTGGTCACAGCCTAACAGGTTTGTGTAGGCTCACCTGAGCTCTTGTTTAGCTGTGGAGCCCAGGAATTGGCATTTTCCTAAACATCCACGGGATCCTTGATCCACCCCACCCTCTGGGAAGGAAGCCTGGTTGGACATGGTGGGGTATCCATCCGGACTTTGAGGTCCAGAGGAGCCGGCTGTGAACCTTGGCGAGTTGCCTGACCTCCCTGAGCTCCTGTTTACACAGCAGGAGGCAGACCTCTCTCGCCAGCCCCAGCCCTAGCCCCCTGCCCTTAGCAGTTCTTGGCCCCCTCCCCAGGGGCTGGCTGAGGGGCAAGGGTGTGGGGGCCTGAAGGAAAGGAAAGGAAATTAGTGTTATCAGGGCACTTCTAGGGCCAGGCTCCCAGGACTACTCAGTCTTCACCAAGGACCCAGAATTGCCCTCCCCCCCCCCACAGCCAAATCCCCTGTTCTGGGCTCTCTTTTCAGGACCCCAACCCCCACCCCTACCCCCCGCAGCTGCCCACTTTCTCTTGAAATCTCTTGCTTCAAATTCCAGTCCCTGCCCGCTGGTCCTTTGAGATTGCTTTCTTTTAAACCTTTAGCCTCTTGATGGACCCAGAGCCCTAGAAGGTCCAAGACCACCCACCCACAGAGAGAGGACCACAGAGAAGGAGCTGTTGCTCTTCTCCAGGGCTGGGACAGGCAGCTTCCTGGAGAAGCCCTCAGAAGGCCCTGGCTGCTCCCTGTCTGGACAGCTCATCTCTGCTACGTGGTGAGGTGGGGAGGGGCAAGGGTGGGAGAGGCCATGGTGTAGAATCTACGTCCTTCTCCACCTGGGGATCTTGGCTTGGGTTTGGCTTTGAGTCAGGGGTGGCCGGGGAGAGCCTGTGCCTCGGGCTAGGCCGTGGCTTTTACCAACACTCCTTCTCCCAGCCCCTCCTCTCTCTGCACTGAACACCCCTCAGCCCTGGAGCTAGAGAAGGGGCTGCTTTTGTTGGTTTTGCTCACCTTGCTCAGCAGGCAGAGCCTCACAGAAAGTCTGCTCAAAGCCTTTTGAGAGTAATCCTAGGTGGTCTCTGCTCCCATTTGAATTGTGGCTTAAAGGACACCACTCAAGCTTCTGAGCAGCTGGGTCTGAGGCAGCTTGTGGTTGGGGGGGCCGGTTAGGATACAGACTTGAGTTAGAATCCTGGCTCTGGAATTCGGGGCTGAGACTATGGTAAAGC
>NW_012138525.1:1262714-1348461 GCF_000956105.1 Propithecus coquereli
TCTGCAGCCCTCTGCCTTCTCTGGCAGCTCTAGGTGGTTTCAAGCCCCTTCTGTCTTCATAAGTCCCTGTCCCAAAGACCCCTCTCGGTGCTGCTTTCTTCTAAACCTTTAGCCTCTTGATGGACCCAGAGCTCTAGAAGGTCCAAGACCACCCACCCACAGAGAGAGGACCACAGAGAAGGAGCTGTTGCTCTTCTCCAGGGCTGGGACAGGCAGGTTCCTGGAGAAGCCCTCAGAAGGCCTTGGCTGCTCCCTGTCTGGACAGCTCATCTCAGCTGTTGCGACCTCAGCTTTCCCTTTGGTACAAAGGCATTCACGTGGTGAGGTGGGGAGGGGCAAGGGTAGGAGAGGCCATAGTGTAGAATCTACGTCCTTGTCCTTCTTCTCCACCTGGGGATCTTGGCTTGGGTTTGGCTTTGAGTCAGGGGTGGCCGGGGAGAGCCTGTGCCTCTGGCTAGGCCGTGGCTTTTACCAACACTCCTTCTCCCAGCCCCTCCTCTCTCTGCTCTGAACACCCCTCAGCCCTGGAGCTAGAGAAGGGGCTGCTTTTGCTGGTTTTGCTCACCTTGCTCAGCAGGCAGAGCCTCACAGAGAGTCTGCTCAAAGCCTTTTGAGAGTAATCCTAGGTGGTCTCTGCTCCCATTTGAATTGTGGCTTAAAGGACACCACTCAAGCTTCTGAGCAGCTGGGTCTGAGGCAGCTTGTGGTTGGGGGGGCCGGTTAGGATACAGACTTGAGTTAGAATCCTGGCTCTAGAATTCGGGGCTGAGACTATGGTAAAGCAAATGAGGCGAGTCACATAAGTCTTTATTTTAAATGCTGGCATTTTATCCACCATGGATTTTTAAATTTTGATTTAAAAATATTGTATCAAAGGCAAGGTGCAGTGGCTCACGCCTGTAATCCTAGCATTCTGGGAGGCTAAGGCAGGAGGATTGCTTGAGCTCAGGAGTTCAAGACCAGCCTTAGCAAGAGGGAGACCCCATTTCTAAAAAAATAGAAAACAATTAGCCAGGTGTCATAGTATGTGCCTGTAGTCCCAGCTGTTCACGAAGCTGAGGCAGGAGGATCACTTGAACCCAGGGGTTACAGGTTGCAGTGAGCTATGAGGATGCCACTGCACTCTACCCAGGGCGATGGAGTGAAACTCTGTCTCAAAAAAAAATTATATTAAGTATCATTTGGCTTGGTTACCAAGCTTTTTGGTACCCCCTTAAATTTTGTGCTTTGGGTAAGTGCCTCACCCCTTCCCCCTAGTCCAGGCCCTGCTGTGTGACCTTCAAATATCTTTCTTTTCTTTTCCTTTTTTCTTTTAGAGTCCAGAGTGCTAACCATTACACCATGGAACCCTTCTTATTTTTTTTTAAATTTTAAATTAGCCAGGCATAGTCGTGCACACCTGTAGTCCCATTTCTTTTCTTTTTTTACTTTAAGCAAATCGCTGCTTTCTGAGGTTTTTTCCCCAGCTGTAACATGAAGATGATGTTGCCCACGTTGCGTGGTCAGAGTGAGGCCTCTCCACACCGGCTGGGGGCCTGAAGAGCAGCAGTTACGCAGTTCCCAGCACAGCAACTACCACTAATAGCTGGAGCTTTTCTCCTCCGGCAAGTTAGAGCCCTCAGACTTGTCTCCCCAGACCTCTCTAGAAAAGTCAGCGCCCAGGGGTGCCCAGGGCCTTCCACCAAAACCAGTTTTTAAGGTGGAGTGGGCAGAGGATTGGGATGATATAGGCCAGGGCTGGGCGCTGGTATTTCTCTGTTCTGCAAACGGATGGTTTGGACAAGGATTTGGACAATTTATGGGCTTCAAGGTCACACTGTTCTCAACCGTTTGTGTTTGTTTAACTAAAAACCCCACGAAGCTCCTGAAACCAGGAAGAGAATGTGTTTTTTCTTTTCCTCCTTCCTTCCTTCCTTCCCTTCTTCCTTCCAAGCAGTACATGCCCTGTCCTGTGCATTGTGCTAGATGCTGGCGAGTCGTGGAGAGCATGGCAGAGCGGCCCCGCCCTCGTGGAGCTCACAGAATGCAGTGATGCCCCTCGATCTAAATCCCCTTCATAGATAATTTCCCCTTTGTGGATTCAAGTTTATAAGTTTCCTGCATTCAGTTCTACGAACCTGTGTAAAAAACCAACCTAGTTTTTTCCCCCCACACTTAATAATGATTTCAAGCGTCAAAGCATTTCGCAAGTAAAAAGAAATGCAGTAAAAAGGATGTTTGGGTCCATGAGGATAAAGGCAAGAGAAGGTGCTTCCCTGGAGACACAGACCTGTCTGGCTCCCACGGCACCGAGCTGGGTGCCTACTGCGTGAGATGAGCCTTCTCTGGACCCTGACATCTGTTGTTCCAAACCGGCACTAATTGGGGCGCTGGGGTGGGTGAATAAAAGAGCCAAACCATCGCTCTCTGGATCCAGGGACCTCCCCAGGAACTGAAATTGGATCTGTAGCCAGCGAGCGGTGCTGCCTCCTCAGGCTTCTAGGAGCCCCCGCCAGGCAGCAGCGGACATGGCTGTCGGCTGGCGCCTACTCGCCCCGCTAAACACCCTGCGCAACAGCCAGACTCCTTTCTTCTGGCCGAGAAAACTATTCATTTTCTGGTTATATCTGAGAGACAGAGATAGTGATAGTGATGGGTGGGGGGAAAGAGAGGGAAATAGGGAGAGAGTGAATGAGGTTTGGGCTCTAGTTTAAAAATCTGGACGCAGTGGGTCGGTGTGCAGGGAGAGCTTCCATCCAGGAGGTCTGGCCCCATCCTGGTCTTGCTGCTAAGCAGCTCTGCAGCCCTCTGCCTTCTCTGGCAGCTCTAGGTGGTTTCAAGCCCCTTCTGTCTTCATAAGTCCCTGTCCCAAAGACCCCTCTCGGTGCTGCTCTTGCACCCCAGCTGGGCACTTGCCCCCCCTGCCAAGGGCACGTCAGCACAGCACTGGGTCCCCTCACCTGGAGGGGACTTCAAAGAATTTCAAGTAGACCAGGTGAGAACCAGGGCAGCCTCCTCCCTGTGGCTCATGGAGACAGCACACTTGGGCCTCACTGTTTGGTTAAATCTCTGGTGGGGAGTTGCTAAGAAGCCCAACCAGGAGATAGACTGTCCCTAAATGAAATTAGCCACAACAGGGGCACAAGGTCATGCCTCCGATGACACCCACCTCACGTGGCATTTGCTGGTGTGTGACTAGGAGGACTTGGGATGGAAAGCTAAGCTCACCCATTTCTGTCCGTCTTTAATTAAGCAGCAGTTTGGGGGCAGCCTCTGGAACACGCAGTGGCCTGGGATAGCGTGTTGGCCTCGCTTATCGCATGGACTCGGGCTTCCCTCGCCGTCTCTTGTCCACCTGTGAAGTTGGGGGATGGCAATGGAGGGAGATACCAAGATGACACCCGAGGTCCCTCGGGCTGGGCCCTTTGGGGACTCTATCCAGGTCATGAAGAGCAGGCAGTTGTAGGGCCCCCAGGCAGGGTCAACCCAACTGTGACAGGATACCCAGGAAGTGGAATCAGACCAGAAGTAGACTGCGGCTTTGCGCGGGCACAAATAATTAACGAGGGAAGAATGAAGCCAGCGGAGGGAAGGACGCAGGGAGGGAAGGGCGAACCTCCGTGGCCTCTGACTCAGACTCACCAGCGGGTGGCGCTGTAGGACAAGGAGCCGAGGTTCTCTCCGATGAGAGCCGCGGCCAGCCTGGACTGGGAGCACCCGGAGGCCTCCAGAGAGCATCCAGGGTAGTGCTCCCAGGGCATCTGTCACAGCCCTAGCGAGTCCCACAGTGCGTGGCGTGAGGAGTGACTGGACAAACGAGAGACTTCCCGTAGCTGCTTCTGGCTGAGCCCACACTCTCCACCTCGGCCGGGGCCTCGGGCAAGCAGGCCTGGGAGGGCCACTTCCGGCACCACCTCTCTCGTTGCCACAGGGGACTTGCCCCACCCCTTGGTGATTAGGGCCCAACTTTGGGTCCTTCGGAAAACTCTTCTGCCTCCAGATGTGCCCCCCTCCCCTTCCCACGGGGGGTTTCTGAGCAAAACAGTGGGCTCAACTCAAAACATCTTTACTTTCTTGACGTATCTGGACGCAAAGCCTGTGACCCTTTGTGCACCTGCGCTTGTCCCTCAGTCACTCCCAGGGCTCTGGGGGTTGCCCCTCTTCCGTGTGCTTTTGCAAAATGAGAAAACGGTAATTCATGTTTCTCTGTTGCTTCCCTGTGCTTCCCCGCGCCAGCCCCTCGCACGTCCTTTCCGGTGGCCATTATCTCCCCTGGATCCAGGAAGCCTGGCGGGGGGGGTGGTGGTGGGGGGTCCTGTCTCTCAGGCGAGGCACGGGGTGGCTAGGACACTTGCCCAGATCACACAGAGGCCACGCGGCAGAGCCAGGCTTCGTTCTGGCCGACGGTATTGCACGCGGCTCCTCAGCTCAGAGCCAGGCCCTCGGACCCTGCCCTCCCTCACCAGGCCGGCCACTCTGAGCGGGTCAGGAGGCTTCAAGGTGACTTCAGTCTAGGTGAGTGAGGATGCTTGTTTCCCTCTGGTTTGTGCGGTGGGAGGGGGATTTCGGGCCCTCGGGGTGGGACAGGTCTGTCAAAGGGGCTAATGTGACATTTTTATGGATTGGCTTCTCATGAGCTGCAGTGCAGTGGGGGGAGGGGAGACAGCTGATTAAGCTCACTCAGGTCTGTGGCACCACAACGGTTCGGGCCCCTGGACAGTCACCGAGGCTGAGGGACGCTCCCTGCCCGGCCTGCAGGGGTGCGATCTGCGGCACAGACATCGCTGAGCACCCTTGGGATGTGCGACCCTTGGGATATGGGCCCCGGGACCTTAGACCCCTGATCCTGGGCCCGCAACAAATAAACTCCCGATGGGATCAGTGCAGATGGAACTGGGGCGATTTCCAGGAAGGCCTTTTGAGTAGGGGCTTGACTTCTGAGCTAAAACCTAAATAACAAGGAGGAGGAGGCAGGTGACAATCTGGGGCCCAAGTGCTCCAGGCAAAGGGACAAAGAAGCCTGAAGCCTAAGGCAGGAGTGTGAGGCGTCACCTGCAGGACTGCGGGTTTGACTTTCAGAGAGGAAGCTGCGCTGGAGCGCGCAGGGGCTGCTCCGCGGCAAAAGGACTATGAGTGGGGGGCAGCTCTCCGGAGAGATGGCAAGGGCGCGGGCTTGGGCCGCGGGAGTGGATGGATCCGGGCGTGTTTTCCGAAGTAACGCTGGCAGGCTTGTTGCTGGACTAGATGCGAGAGATGGAGGAAATGGAGTAGTGAGGGTTTTTGGCCCCAGCGGCTGGGTGGACGGTGGTCTCATTTACGAAATGGGAAAGATGGAGGGAGAAGCTCGCTGGGTGGAAAAGTCAGTTTGTCTTGGCCATGTTGGTTAGAGATGAACACCAGGGCCCGAGCGGAGAATCCGCGAGAGCAGTTGTTGGATGAAGGAACCCGGAGTTCGGGGGAGAGTGCCAGGCTGAAGATCAACATTTGGCAATCCTCAGACGAGAACTGGAATTTAAAAGCTGAGGTTTTGCCTCCCTCAGAAAGGGCATTGTTAGGATGCCTTGGAGGTTCCCGGCTACCTTGAAAAGTTTCCGCGAGGTAGCACTGTCGTCCGATGAATCTTAGGTTGGTTCATTCACCAGTTATGGGTTTACTGGTTTTCAAATAAAGACACAAAAGGAGGGAGACAAATAGCATTTTAAATTTAAAATAGACCAGCATACAATTTGTGGGAAGCCAAAGAACAACGCATAGGAAGACGGAGTGAGGAAGCTCACAGGAGTCTGGCCGGGAAGTTCTGCATGTGTGTAGCTTAGTCTGCCCGTCGCCCGAAGGCTCTCTCCCTGGGGACAGGCTGACCATCCTGAGTCTACCTCTGTGGAGATTGACAGGGCCACTGCGCTGAGGAAGGGGGACAGGCCTGAGTAATGAACCATTGGCTCTTCCTGCTGTCAGGGGTCCCAGAGAGACAATACTGCCATGGTGAGACATCAGGCATCCCAAAAAGAGCAATTAAAACTCATGTTTGGAATATAAAACGAGGGCTTTCAAAGCATGTCACTGTCACACTTTCTGCAGGAAATACACGGGTTGTTCTTAACACTTAATGGGCAGAGCCGTGGAATCGACCCTGAGCCTGGAGTCTAACAAACTGCCATGTAATTCGGGTTTATCTTGTCAGCTGTGGGCTTGAGAAGAGAGGCAGGTGAGGCTGCCGGAGGAGGAGGAGGGGGAGGAATCCCCAGGGAGGGTCACTGGGGCCACGGCAAGACTAGTGTTGGCTAACCTAAAAAGGGAGGCTCTTAACCAAAAATAATTAACCTAAGACCTGAATCTGAGCTCCTCGCAGCAGCAGCTCCTGCGTGAACAAGGAGTGGTGCAGGAGCTGGGGCAAGAAAGGAGAGTCCTTCAGGGAATCTTCTACTGCGTCAAGAAGGCTTCCCGTGGGGGGTGAGGGGCTAGGGGTGGGTGTAGTTGCCCATCCGCAGGGTGCCCTGGCGCACGGCGTGCTCTTCCCGGTGGGCTTTGAACGCCCTCTGGCGATCTGCCTCGGTGGGGAACGTATCGAGATGCCGGCCCACCTGTGGACAGAGCGCAGAGCAGGAGGGTGAGCCAGGTCTTCCGTGGCGCTCGCCCCTTACCCGCCCCCATTTCACACTCAGAGGCTTAATAAAAATGGCGTTAAGAGGGCAGGAAGTGACAGTGAATGCGTGAGCTTCCTGGTGCTGAGCGGGGTGGGCGGCCTGGGCCTGTCCTTCCTTCTGCCCCGCTCGTGGCTACGGAAGGAAGATGTGTGCTGAGCAGCTGTCACCCAGCAGTGACCAGATCACCGCGCCGTGGGACCTGGTGGCCAGCGCCATCTTTCACACACCACTCAAACACCCTAACAAGGCGCCTTCTCCTGGGGGAACTACTGGCCCTGTCTGTCACTGCCCTCCGGCCCAGTGGCAGCCCTGTAGGGGTCAAGGTGCCAGCCCTCCACAGTACCAGAACCAGAGCTCAAGAACACATCACCTCGCCCTTCCAGAAAGCAAAACAGAAACAAAAATGTTCGAGGAGACAGCTCCAAGGAGTGGAAGCCTCTTCAGTTAAGATTCGACGTGGTCAGTGTCTCAGCCTGCCCCTCCTTCTCAGGAAATGGAGGTGGGCAAAGCCTCCTCCTGTCTCCTGGTGACCACTGTGTCCGCTACATCACCTCCAACTCAGTACCTGAGGGCCACATCCTCCTAACTGGGCATATCCCCTTTAGGGAGCCTAAGGGAGGCACAGGGTAGAGAGATTTGGCTCACTCGCCCGTCGCTGCATCCATCCGTCCATCCATCCATCCTTCCGTCCGCACGTTTACTGAGCCCAACTCTGTGTCAGGCACGGGGGAGACAGCAGTGAACTGCAGAGACTCGGCTCTGCCATCGGGAGCCTTTCGTCCCGTTTCCCAACAATTGCCAGGGGGCCAGGAGTGTGCGGTGAGGACATAGGGCAGAGGTGGGTGCAGGGAGTCTCGAAGGGTGAGCAGGGGTTTCCCCGGCAGGGGGCAGCGTGTACACTGGCCCTGGGGCTCTGTGAGGGTTCAGGAGGGGACTGGGCGGGCGAGGCGGAGGCCAGGGCAGGTTCCGTTTGGATTTGCAGAGCAGCCGGAGGCTCTCAGTGGCTTCAGGATAGAGCAGGACCCATCCCGAGAGATCCAGACCAGGGTGGGCCACCTGGGAGTGGTCAGCTGAGCCCACGGTGCGGTAGGCAGCCTTAGGGTGACGAAAGGTGAGAAAAGCAAGCTGGGGAAGGGAGGAGATATTAGTCGAGGAAAGACAAGGAGGAACTCGTGGGGGAAAGTCTCTGCTTGGGGCCCAGTGGACCTGCCTGGGTTGTGTTTGTCCTTTTACAGATGAGGAAGCTGAGGCCCAGAGCAGAGTTCGGTTCAGGGTTGGCCCCAGGGGGGATGGGTGGCAGAGACACTCTGCTTTAGGACGGCCACCCTCTGAGCTCTAAGTTCTGGACTCTTTCTGGAACATTCCACCACGGCTGCCGCTCAGCTGTGTGCAGGGTGCTCCCCGCACCTCACTCCCTGAGGTGAAGAGGAGGCAGGGGCTGTGGAAGCTTGTCAGAAACCCGTAACAACCACAGGCGATGAGCAGATTCAGTATTCCAGCACGGCCACCTTCTTTACTCCCAGGGGACGTAGACTCTGGGACTCTGGGGACAGTCCTGGACTCTCTTCCTCTGGGAGGAAAACACCCCCACGTTCTTATAGAACGGTCGGTGCAGGTCATTTCAGGAGGTTCACGGGCCCTTCGAGAGTCCCCCTGTGGACCCTCTGTGCCAACATTACCCAGCCTCAGCCCCAGCCTCAGGGGTGGGACTTTTTGGGTCACCAGAATTACCTTGGGGCTCTGGTCACCCAGGGAGGCCCCAGAGCCCAACCCTAAAGCCACTGAGCCCACCGGGGCGGGCCCTTAACAGGCACCTGACGCCCACCGGACCCAGGGCTAAATGCAGGGGCTCTTCTCGCTGTGCTCAGTCACACCGTGATCTTATTCTTGGCTCAATCCCACGTTTCAGGAAAGTCCCCAGGTGGCCTCACTGAAGTTGTAGAGAAGATTGACCCTGTGCAATGAGCAGGTAGCAAAGAGCCCGTAAACAAAGGGCTTCCAGGGGACACCTTTCTGCGCCCTCTGGCAAGTGACTTTCACACCCCCCAGGGCAGCTGGAGATGCTGAGGGAGCCCAGGGCACCAGGGTCCCAGCGCCAGCCAGCCTGGGCCTCAGGTCTCCGTGGTCTTGAGTGACATTCAGATCGGCAATAGTGCTATTTCTGGTGGCCGGTCACCAGTAGTGTCTTTTTGTTTGTTTGTTTGTTTGTGTTTTAGAACACAGGCATTTTAGTCATATGCATGTTTTTCACACTAGTAATAACAATAATTTAGTCTTGCAAAATGTTTAACATTATGTGAAAATAACTTTCTATATTGTTACAATATCACTGCTATTATAATCTTCCTTTTTAAAAAAATATTTTTAGCAGCCTTATTGAGAGATAATGGAGAAACAAAGCCTGCACACATTTTAATGGATACAGTTTGATGAGTTTGGAAATACTCAAACACCCACGAACCCATCACCACATTCAAGGTGACAAAAATATCCATCCCTTCAAAAGTTTCCTCTGCCCTGTCGGTTTTTTTGTTTTTGTTTTTGGTGAGAACCCGTAACATGAGATCTACCCTCCTCGCAAATTGTTTAGTGCACGAAACGGTGTATGCACTATTGTTAGCTGTAGGCACAGTGAAGAACTCACTCATTTTGCGTAACTGAAACTTCATGCTCAGCACAACAGCCGCCCACCTTCCCCGCCCCCACGCCCCAGCCACCACCATGCTCGTCTCTGCGCCTCCTCCGAGCTCCAGGCTCTCCACAGGGAAGTGTGGCTCTGCAGCCACATCTCAGCCATCTCCATACACCCCTCTTCGGCCATTGTGTTAATAGTAGGTTGAGCCGTGACCCCCAAATATATGTCCATGTCCTCACCTTAGAACTGTGAACACGACCTTACTTGGGAAAAGGGTCTTTGCAGATGTAATTAAGGATCTGGAGAGGAGATCATCCTGATTCAGTCACGGGGGCCCTGATCCGATCACAAGCACTTCATAAGGGACAGAAGACACAGAGGGGCAGCCACGTGAAGACGAGGCAGAGACCGGAGTGACGCAGCCACAGCCGAGGAGCACCGGGAGGCGGCAGAAGCTGGAAGGGGGGAGAGGGACCCTCCCCACGAGCCCTCGGAGGAAGCGTGGCCCTGCCTACACCTTGATTTCGGATTTCTGGCCCCCAGAATTGTGAGGGAATAAACCTCTATTGCTTTAAGCCACCGAGTTTGTGACAGTTTGTTACAGCAGCTCAGGACACTAATACAGCCCTCGAGCATGCCCTGGGCAGATGGGCGTGCAGGGTGGTGGGCAGCGCTGCTGCGGAGGGGTCCTAGGCTCACACATCTCATCTCGCAAGGAGGAGGGGGGAGGATGGAAGCCCTTGACCACCCATGGACAAAAGAGAAGCCTGATTAGAAATTTTCTTTTTTTGCAATCTCCATTTACTTAGAAACTTCGCCAAGGCAGAAACACGCATTCACCCATCTATCTAAAAAACACTGATCAAGCACCTACTGTGTGCCAGGGACTGCTGAGCATGCACCCCTTGCACTTCAGAAATCCAAGTTCCGTTTCCCCCTTGGTCTTCTAAGGGGCGTGTTGGGCGTGAGAGCCTCTCTCCGGTGACTGGCCATTCACCGCTGGCACCCACTGTGGGCCGACACTGCGGGAGACAGAAAGCCTGTCGCCTGCGGTCTCTGCCACTGAGGAATTCCCATTCCGAGTGGAATCCCATGGAGTTTTCTCATCCAAGAGGGGCACTCAAGCAAGCGCCCAGCCTCTGTGAGGCAGAGTCTGCTCCTGGCCCGTCCCCGGAGGGACCCATGGTGCCCGGCATTTGAGAAGCGTTGGATCAAGGTCGGCCGGGTGAACAAACGAGTGAATGAGTGAATGAATGATGAAGGAACAAAGTGGCCTCAGGTGGTCCAGCTCCTTGGGCCAGGTGGGACTTGAACTGCCCGGGAAGGATGGAGATGGGGGAGGTGGGGGCTGAGGGGAAGTGGCGTCAGCAGAGGCGGGGGCCGTGCCCCCGGGCCGGCCAGGCGCCGAGCGTGGAGGTGGACACCAGCGGGGATGCTCCGGCGCCTGGGCCTGCAGACTCCTGAACGGGAACGCGAGCAAAAGCTTCCGCCCGGTGGGAGGGGCCTTTAGAAAGAGAAGGGAGATCGGGCCTATTCTGCACCCTCGACGTCCCCAAATCCCAAACCAAAAAACGGAGAGGGGAGTTCCAGTCCTCGCAAGGCCACATAGCTGGGCGCCAGTCTGCAAAATTAGTCCCGAAGGCCCAGAACTGGCGTGTTCGGCCCCTTCTCATCAACGGCAGCGTGGGAATAAGCACAGCCTTGCTATTTGCCAGGTGCTGCGCGTTGACTTCACACAAGCCCGGAATGCCCCAGTGAGGTCGGCACCGTCACTGTCTCCATTTTACAGATGGGAAAGTGGAGGTCCCGGAAGGTTAAGTCACTTGCCCAGGGTTTCGGGGACTGAACCCAGGGCTGCGGGACTTGAGGTCCCAGGCTCTCCGGAGGAGCTCCATTGTCTGCCAGTAAATGCTGTGAGTGAGGGAAAGGAAGTCAGCGCCTGCGAGGTCGTCCCCGTCCCACATGCTCACTCCCCCTCCTGCAAGAGCAGCTCAGCCGCAGATGAGCCTCATTACACGTCAGGCCTCAAGCCCCTGTGTGGTCACGACCCCGCAGACCCCCGGAGTCAAAGGCTGAAGAGCTATGGAGCAAGAAACTCCTTCTGAGATGCTTCTAAATTAAGCCATCTGTGGTCTGTCTCCGCCTGGAGCTAAGAAATTGTCACGGCTTTGGCAGGAGACAGCTTTGCTGAATGGAGCTCTGAGCCGCTCTAAGGTCAACGCAGGTAAATAAGAGTCGGGTGCCACCTCCTGCCAGCAGCCCTGGGAGCCGGTCGGGCGGGGCAGCTTCACCTTGGTTGGCAAAGGTGCGGGTCTCGTTTGAATTTGGAGCATTGCAAAATCTAAATAGCATTGCACAAATGAGACCGAGTGCCACCGCTGTGCAATGCCCTGGAAATACACTGGCGACGAACACAGGCCAGGCCCTTGCTCACATGGACCCGGCAAGATGTCAAGGGAGACAGTCACTAAAGGCACCACACACACGGTTGTTTAATGACAAGTAGACCAGAGCTATTTTATAAGGTTGTGGACTTGGAACCCTAACTCCATCTGGGGGTCGGGAAGGTCTCTCCAGGGGAAAAGGAAGGGGAGGTGTCCCAGGCAGTGGAGATCTGCCAGAGCCCCGAGGCGGGAGGAATTGGGTGAGGTCTAGGGAGCGAGAGCAGCCCCAGAGCTGGGACGCAGGACGGCAGCAGGGCGATGAGTGAGCAGCCACCAGGTCTTAGAAGAGATTTGTACTCGATGCTCCTGGGGAGTCAGGGTCTCCTCCTGGGCCACATCCTCTACCTGTCCCAACTGGATTGGAATAAAAGATTCCCAAAGAATTAGGGTTGGAAGGGACCTTAGGGATCCCCGAATCCAACTCTCCCACACCACAGATGGAAAATCCGAGGCCCACAGGTGGGAAGCGACTCTCCCAGGTCTCCCATGAGTCAGTTCACACCTTGCACCGCCCCCCCCACCGGCTCCATGGTCTCCCTTTGCCCCTGCACCTGGGACCCCACTTTCAATGAGCTCATCTTTCATTTGACTGATACCCTTAATTGTTCCTTTAACATTTCCCTAATTTTGCTCTTAACGTTGTTATTACCTTTTCCCGCTTTCTTTGAGTTTACTCTACTGTTCATTTTCTAGCATCTAGAGTTGTTGGCTTCACTAATTACCTCTTCATCCTTCTTCTCTCCTAATATTTGCATTTATATAACCTAGCATGAGCAACTGTTTCCCTCTAACCTCTTCCAGCTCATCTCACAAGTTTTGACTACATTTTTGCTCAGTCTCTTTTAATCTAATTTCTGTTTGCATTTTTCCTTTGATCCCTAAATTATTTATAAGTATGCTTTTAAATTTCCATAAAATTTTATCAGTCAGGTTTGGTACTGATTCCTAATTCGGTTTCTTTGGTGCCAAAGTAATCTGCACGAATCAGACCCTTTGTTATTTCTTGAGATCTTGCTTTGTACTCTTGCATGGAAAGTCTGTTCCACTTTCAACAGAAAATCCCCATGTGGAATGAACTGGCGCCGTCATAAAGAAGGCGTCCACATGACCTGGGGTAGAGGATAAGATGTGGCCCTTGCCCTTTTATTTATGGGTTCATTATTTTTTATTTTATTTACTTATTTATTTGTTTTTGCGACAGTGTCTTGCTCTGACGCCCTGGCTAGAGTGCAGTGGCGTGGTCACTGTTCACTGCAAGCTCAAACTCCTGGGCTCAAGTGATCCTCCTGCCTCAGCCTCCCGAGTAGGTGGGGCTATGGGCATGCGCCACCACGCCCGGCTAATTTTTTCTATTTTTGGTAGAGATGGGGTCTCGCTCTTGCTAAAGCTGTGTGCGTTCATTATTTCACTCAATGCACATTTATGGGCCATCCACTGTGTGCCAGACACAGTGCTAGGGCCCAAGACACGGTGAGAATTTAGAAGGCTGCTGCTGACATGGGGCCGGGAGACTGGTAATAAAAATATAATGACACAACTAATTATTCAATTAGAGTTATGCTAACATTAAGAGAATACCAGATTCCATAAGAGTTTGTAACACAGAGACTCAAACCCTGTCTGACGGCCAGAGAAGGCCTCCCTGAAGAAATGACATGTAAGCAGAAACTCGGAGCTATGGCAGAGCCGGGCAGGGGAAGTGGTGCGGGGTCCCGCAGCGACAAACAGGCAGAAGGCACGAACAGGCAGTTCACAGAGGGGAAATCTGAATGCCCAACAAAGGGGAAAAGATGCTCAACCTAATGTGTAATCAGGGAATAGCACATTAAGCAAGAAAATACCATTCCATGCCCATCAGGTTGGTATTAACAGTAATAAGTCTGACATCAGGAACTGGAGACATCACACACTACTGCGAAGGGGTTGGTTGGTACAACCGCTAGGAGGGGGGTTTGGCGTTAGCGAGAAAGGCGGGACGTGTGCACGCTCTGCGAACCAACGAGTCCAGGTTTGTATAGACACCCTGGAGAAACTTTCCGAAATATCCACTAAGAGATGTGTTTGAGGAAGCTTATGATAGTAACACGACGATAAACGCTGGAAACAACTGCATGTCCGACACTGGGGTCTGGACGGTCGAAGGTGACAAACCCACAGGGCGGATACTCCGCGTCGGCTGGAATGAACGCTCCGGGAGCCACTGTCCAACATGGTGGCCCCCAGCCACACGTGGCCATTTACATTTCAATGAACTAAAACTAAATAAAATTACAACTTCAGTCCCTCACACCACCCACGTTCCAAGTGCTCGATAGGCGCTCGTGGCCAGCGGCCACTGCAGCGAACAGGGTGGATGTAGAACATTCCATCAGCGAGTGCTGGCGGACGGCACTGCTCCGGATCTCTCCGAACCAACACACGGCGATCTCAAAAACCCAGTGTTTCGTGAAGAAAAGTTACAGAAAACTTACAGAATGGTACATGAGCATGATTCCATTTGTAAGAAAAGCTTAGAACATAGAAGATGATTGCCCGGATTGTTCGAGCATGTGTGTGAGTCGTGGCCTCGGACCCGACCCCAGCGCGGCAGCTGGGCCAGCGGATGCTGGTCACCACTCTTCAGCCACACTCTGGTCCCCCGGCTGGACACCAAGCTTCCTGGTGCCAGGTGTGGGGACCAAGAAGGCAAAAGGGAGGATTTGAGAAAAAATGACCAGATTAAAAACAACAACAAAAAGAAATCTGCGAGAGAGCTAAGAAAAAAATGACAGCCATAGAGCTTTTAGTTTTTTTTTTAATGACAATTGCTCAGGTGACTGGAAGAGAAATTTTGCTGTAAAAGATTGAGAGTCTGTCTCCTCTAATGAGAGGCGCTTGGAAATTATGGAGCAGTCCCAGGTCAGTAATTCCTGTCAAGTTCGGGGCAGCCGGAGGTCGGAGGCCCTGGTGGAACACGAGACATCGGCGGCGCCCAGGCCGGGCGCTCCGCTCTGATGTGGCAGGTTGCGGTTTAAGTAATTAACAAGGGTAACAAGCTCTCCGGAGACATCTGGTTCCCTAAATTGTTATTCTGCTGCTGGCTCCAATTCCTCTGTGGTCCAAAAATAGACGGAACAAGGACGCAGGGCCTGACCCTCCCTGCTGACACATGCTGAGATTTCAAGGAACATCCAGACTCCAGCTCAGACAACGAACTTCCTGCCTCCCCGCAAGGTCCAACGTGGGTTCTCAGCTGGCACTTGCACCAGCCTTGGCAAACCGCGTCGGTGAATGGGGAGGGCCGCGGCCTTCCAGGGTCGGGGAGGGGGCTCCTCACTGGAGAGGAGCTGAGGCTCAGGAAGGTTAGGACACTGGCCCAAGGAGCCCCGGCGGCTAAGCTCCTAAGCGACAAAGCCAGGACAGGAGCCCAGGTTCGTGCTTCACTCACTGCAGGGCCTGTGGGGCTTGCTGGGGCAGAAGAAAAGGTAGGCATTCGTGCCTTTGAAAATAGGAATCAATTTGCTATTTCCAGAAGCTGTACCAATATCTCCAGATCATTCCCGTAGATTAGCTAAGGCCAGTCAGTAGTGGTTGAAATCAAAATTGAACAGTGAAGCTGTTTGCTAGATGCCAGGAGAAAAATAACAGGGTCACACCAGTCCCAAGGCGGGGTGTGCGTCTGATCGTCCCACCGCCTCCAGGTCAGGGCGTCGCGGCCGCTTCAGCTTCTAAGTTCAAGAGGTTTCAGGTGAACGAGAATCAGAGTGGATAATGGGGGCGGGGTGACGACACACCAGACCCTCCATCATCATCCGAGCCTGTATCATGGTGGCCAATTGTCACCCTGCTCCAGCCTCCAAGACAGAATCCGGGCAGTGATCACTCATCTAATTCAAGTGGGCTAGTTCTTTTCCAAGTGGCTTGGCTTTTTTAAAAAGCAATTTTATTGACAAATAATTCATATACCATAAAATTCACCTGTTTAAAGTGTATAAATCAATGATTTTAGTGTGTTCATAGCATTGTACAACCACCACCACAATCTAAGTTTAGAACATTTTCATGGCCCCAAAAAGAAACCTCATGCCCGTTAGCAGTCAGCCCCTCTTCCTCCCCTAGCCTCTGGCAACCACTCATCTTTAACTTCCTATTTGTGTGCATTTGCCTATTTTTGACGTTTCGTATAATGGAATCGTACGACGTATGGGCTTTTGTGTCTGGTTGTTTTCACTCAGCATAATGTTTTCTGGGCTCCTGCAGGTGGTAGCCTATACAACAGCATTTAGTTCCTTTCCACGGCTAAATAATATTCCACTGCATGGACAGACCACATTTTGTTACCCATTCATCAGTGGATGGACATTTAAATTGTTTCTGATTTTTGACCAGTATGAATAATCCTGCTAGGAATGTTCATGTACCTGTTTTTGTGTGGATGTATATTTTCATTTCTCTTGGGGAGATAATATCTAAGAGTGGAATTGCTGAGTCGCATGGAAACTCTATGTTTATTTAGCCTTTTGGAGAACTGCAGAGTGTTTTGCAAAGTGGCTGCCCCATTATTTATTCCCACCAGCAATGTACAAGTGTTCAATTTGTTCAATCCTCGCCGACACTTGTTACTGTCTGTCATTATTATTATGGCCATCCTCGTGGGTACAAAGTCATATCTCATTGTGATTTTGATTTTCGCTTCCCTGATGGCTAATGATGTTGAACATCTTTTTATGTGTTTATTTGTATATCAGCTTTGGAGAAATGTTTATTCATATCCCTTGCCCATTTTTAAATTGAGTTATTTATCTTTTTATTGCTGAGTTGTAAGAGTAATATATATATTCATAGATACAAGTCCCTTGTCTGATACGTGATTTGCAAATATTTTCTCCCGTTCTGTGGGTTGTCTTTTCACTTTCTTGATAGTATCATTTGAAGTATAAAAGTTTTTAATTTTGATAAAGTCCAATTTATCTATTTTTCTATAGTGGGCTATATTTTATTTCCTTTTACATAAATATCATTTTAATGCAGCATAAAAACAAGAAGAATTTTAAGAATACTTAGCAAGTCACTTACATGGCCCCTCCAAGGCAGGGATGGTGAGGAGGTGACATTTCGTTTCATGTATCGGCTCCACTAGACTGACATGGCTGATGGCTGCAATTCCGTTACAAACCATTCTAAGGCTGAATTTAGGCTCGCGAAGAAAGGTACGCAACGGTTGATTGGCAAGGTCTGCCACGGGCACAGGAGGGAGACGGTGCCATGAGTTTGCTCTGAGAGATCAAAATAGAGTCTCCCATGGTAACGATGATGCACCCGACCCCAGGGAGAGACATCCACACGTTCCTCTGCCCTCGACTCCCTCTCCCTCTTCGTGCAACCGCAGGTCACCTGTGCCTGGGATGCCCAGTGGGTAGGTAGGAGCCAGGGGAGATGGAAAGAAAAGAGATGGGGAGGCCAGCGGCGGCTGGCAAAGGCGCCGAGTGGACACCCTGGAGCTTGTTAGTTACAGAGCAGACTCAATTTGGCACGGGCACCGAACAAAATAGGACTAACACGTGCTCCCAGAGTCACCTCGGGGAGGATAATGCATGTCACTTAAAAAAAAAAACGTTCTGCTTTTCAAAACCATTACGTCCTTAAAGAGGGTGCAGAGCAGAGGGAGGAAGCTTTTGGGGGGCGGCCTTAGCCGGGCCCTGCAAGGAAAGAGTGAGCTCCTCCCGATGAAATCTTGGCTGTGGCCCTAAAACTGTCCTCAGCACCGAGCCTGGTGCAGACTGTCCTCTTGCCCGAGCGGTGGTCCGGTGGGCTGTGGGAGTTGACCAAACTCGGGGCACTGGGCTCTCTCCTGCGCCCCCGACGGCTCCAGCTCCAGAGGGAGGCCTGGAAGCCGTCGCACCGCCCACCATCTTGGCCTCGCAACTTGGCCTCTCTTTGAAACCGCAGCCCAGGACGAACGTCACCCTGGAAGCTGTGGTGCAGAGGCCCAATACCAGAGGGAGAGAGACCCCTGCCCATTTCCCCGTCTCCACCCCGGAGCCCCCGTCCAACACAGCGCACACGCGCGCACACGCGCTTGCACGCCACGCACACCCCGGGATGCAAATGATAACCGCCGAGCCATCACTTGTGAAGCTTGACAGAAAATAATGAGAAACACTAAATCTTTTATAAGGTCAACACTCGCCTTAGCCGAGCAGCTGTCAAACAAGAAAAGAATTTAGCGCCGGAGCCACGAAACTTCCATCGGCTCATTAAACCCAACAGGGCCCGGGCCTGGCGTGGCGGAGGAGACGCGGGGCCTTCCGTTTTGTGTCAGTAATTTGCGGCGGAGCAGGCGAGAAGAAACAGCCAGCGCCAAAGGGGCCTGGGGGATGGCTGGGGAATCGTTAGCGCGCCAGGAGCGGCCGCGGCTCCTAATTGGAAGCGTTGGGCATTATCAACGGAGGATTTGCCTCAGTTGCCTGACAGCTGCTGGGCCCGAAATGATCGCCCACTTGTCAGTGTAAAAGACCATTAAAAACAAACCATTTTGATTTAATTGGAGGCGGTGCACCGTGGGGCCAGGTGAGGAGGCTCGGCTCTCTCTCCCTCTGTGAAGGGGCGTCGGGGGTGGGGTGGGAGAGCGTGTGTGTTTTCCAGACTTTTCGCCTTTCAAAAACTGTCTGAGAAAGGAGTGAATGGGAGACGGAGCGAACTTCACAGCGGCAGTGAGGTCTGTTTTCAATGGGCTTGTCAACAAATGCGTGACAAGCTGAGCCGCCAGGAAGGGGGGTTCGCCCTTTTCTTTTTGGAGCCCAGATGATAGGAGTCTGCTCGGCTCTGTGCATCTGGGAGGGGGCCCCGAGGCGTCTGGCTGGAGGGGCTCAGCCTGCACACGGACCGAGGGCTCCTCCAGCGGGCGCCCCAGCTCCAGCCCACCCCTCTTAGAAATAGCAGGAGATGGGAAGTCAGAGCGGGCTCTGATGTTCAATGGAGAGCAGGGCTTTTTCTTTCATTTGAAGCTCCAGTGAGAGCTAAGGAGTTAGTGAAGGGATTATGTTAATGGGACCCTTTGGAGGAGGCTTCACAAATGGGATGGCCCCTAGCGATTTGGGCTGGTGTCTCAGCAGCGTCCCCCGACGCCTGGGTGAGAATCTGGCGTTGCCTCAGTAGGAAGAAGCTGCTCGTGTAGATGCTCCCACCAGGGCAGGTGCTTCCAAGCACACGGAGCATCTACCTGCGTGTAGAACCCGTGTGTGAATCCGGGTGTAGACTCCCTGATGCCAGAGACTGTACATTTTGCATGTTGATTCTCGGTATCGTGTGCGCCATGGGTACTTGATAAATATTAATTGGCTCTTGCCAGATCTTGGGCCTGTGTACGTGTGTATTAATCTCACCCTCATCACAAGAAGCGGCGACCTTATTTGCTGTTTACTGCTTCTTTGACAAGACAACGCATGCAGGACACACAGTGCTGGAGGGGCACGTTAGGGCAGGGGCGGGGGACGCGCCAGCTGATCCCCTTGTCAGCCTGCACTGTTCGTTTTGATGAAGGATCAGGCTGGGAGGAGACACCAGATCCCTGGTGAGTGCCAAATTCCAGAGCTCCGAATTTTGCTGCAGAATTTAGACAATGGGGCTTCCTTAATTACTTTCTCTGGAAATTTACCTGACGATGCTTTCTCAGGTAGCGCAAGGTGGTTATGCAGGCACGTGGTTCCTCGGCGGACAGTCTTTGATTTTGTGCTCGTTTGCAAATCAAGTCCTTTACTGGCTGTCCACATGGTGCCCGTCAGCACCTTATCGCTTATTCACATGGGCTGCGGAGCCACGCCTGTTCCTGCCAGGGAAGCCGGGACACGCTCAGATGTCTGGTGTCCTCAGCCCATTGGGGTGGAGAGCACAGCCCAGTGGGGCTTAGTGTTGTTATTCCCCTTTTATCTTATTGGAATAAGAAGCAGGAAGAATTTTTTCTGGTATCTTTTTAGAAGGAACAGAACCTTTCTGTGGTTGACGAGGCTGAGCCTGTCAGGTCACAAGCAGCACTATTAGAGTGAAGTGTGCTCAGTCAGCGAGGATGTTAACGCCACGTTCTGGGCATTGTTCTAGGGAAACATCAGCAGACAGGAGACCTCCAAAGGCCTCGGGGTCATCTAGTGTAAGAGGCACCCAGTAGACACTCAACGAACCCGAAAGCCTTGGCTGGTGGCTGGATGAGCAGACAGATGGACAGAGGGCTGAGGACGGGTGGGTGGACAGACGAAGGGGTTAGCAGCCTGGGATGAGACGACAGAGCCCCTGCAAATGCACCTGAGATCCAAGCGTCCTGAAGACCCCGTCCGTCTGCTTTGCTCAGCTTAAACTCTAAGTAGAAGAGGTGTTTTATTTTCTCCAACATTTGTACCCTGTCTGCTTCCAAGTGATTTGAAGGCGTCCAGTGAATTGCACACGATGTGAAATGAGATGTTTAAGGGCTGCACAAAGCAGAGGCTGAAGAAAAGCGTAGAGACTCCTGGGCCCCTGAGTGGAACAGATTCTAACTCTTGCTCAGTTTCTGCTGCACGAGGCAAAAAGGAGCTCGTTCCATCACGTCGGCTGTGTCTTTTCCTCAGCGGAAGGGACAACAGTCGCACGGCAGGGTCATCACTCTCTAGCCGAGTGACCAGGGGCCTCAGCTTCTCACCTGCGAAGCAAGGGCCCCCTACCCGTCCCACGGGGTCATTGCCAAGGCCCTGGCACGGTGCCTGGCACACGCGGCAGGTGTTCCAGACATGGTAACTCGTACTGTTATTACTGCTATTAGTGGTACACAAGTCTGACTGCAACTTTCTCCTGAAATTGCCCTCCAGCAAGGAATTGTTACACAGGTTTTTATACTAAGTGATTCAAGTGGCACGATGGCATCGTCAAGCACAGTTTTGTTTGAAAATATGTACAAATGCAGTTCAGACTGACAGGTGTCCTGTAACTGTGGACAAGTGGGGGCCGGCAGAGGTCCCGGCACCTGGGCCGTCGGCTGTCCCTGTGGCACCGGGCTCTGCCTTCCGCCCTTCAGAACTCTGCTCTCAGAGACAGTCAGGAGCCCGGCCACCTACGAGGAAACAGGATCTGACTTCGGGAACTTGCAGGGCTGTCAAGGAGAAGGAAGAGCAGGGGACTCCACGGGGCTCCAGAAGTGAGAAGCAGAACCGGGAGGTGGAAGGTTGGAGGGGCAGGGTTCAGCTGAACTTGAGAAAGAGCTTGCTGTGGATTGGGCGTGGCACCCTGGACTTACAGCCTCCAGATCTGAGAGAAACACATGCCTGTTGTTGAAGCTACTCGGTCTGTGGAATTTTGTTAGAGCAGCCCGAGCAGACCAAGACAGAGGTTCCTAATCGTTGGGGCTATTTAACAGACGGACCCGTCTCCAACAGGCCCATTTTCTTTTGAAGGCCCAGTGTGCTTCCTATCAAACTACGAAAGTGCACCCGCCTGGCATCTAAATATATACTTTAAGCGTAACTGTGGAAGAGTGGAGTTGACATTGACCCTGGGAGCTGCTTGCTAAAAATGTAGGTTTGGTGTCTGCCCCAGACCCCCTGGGTCAGGATCCTGGGTGGAGGCCCAGAGTCTGCATTTTAAACCTCTCCTCAGAGGACCCCAGACACAGCCCAGTCTTAGAACAACTCCCCTATAGGAGCAGACACTCAGGCCTCGCCCAGCCCAGGGGCCTGCTGCTCGGTGACCTTCCCCTATCCAGGCCCGTGCCAGGAGCCTCACACACAGAGGCACCTGGCCCCCTCTCTGTCACCGTTCCCACTTTACAGATGCAGGCCGGGCCCCGGAGCGGGTCTGCGTGGCTTCCCAGCCCACAGCCTCGGCCCTCCTGCTGGGCTCTGTCTTGCCTGCCCCTTTTAGTCCAGCCAGCCTGAATCCGGCATCAGCGGCCTCTTTCCTCTTTAACCTTGGGGCCAAACTACACTTTAAAAGATGCTCTAGGTTTTACCAAGGTCTAAAGGCTTTCAGGGCAGTGGGAAGGTTAGTTTATTGCAAGGACTTAAATCAGCCAGAGCAGGGCTGGCCACGACCCTCTGGACACCCATAAAAGCCTCATTCCTGACCGCCCTTTGCTTTCCTTCCCAGGTCCTGTATTTGGGCCCCTGGCCCCTGACCCCAGTTGCAGGTCCTTAGTATTTATCGGCAATTCCAGTGCCTGAGGCCTGGAAGCAGCCAGCCGGGGGCCAAGTCCCCGCTCGGCCACTTGCTAGCTGTTAACCTCAGGCACGTGACTTTAACCTTCCAGCTCAGCCTCCTCGTCTCAGAGACGGGATACTCAGCTCTACCACGCGGGCTTATCGAGAGTAGAGACATGAGATGCAGTGATTCCCAAAAGCACGCAGGCTGGCATCTAGGAAGGACTTGAGGTGTGTGGGCTGTGGATGTTGTCACTGCTGCCACCTGGGAACTCCACCTTTAGAATAACTTCTTCCTTCTACTCTTCCAGCCTCCGGTCAAACTACCCAGTTTTTTTTCTTTTGCACCATTCTGAGGCATCGTTTCCCAGGACTTCTTCTAGGAGAGGAAGGGAAGAGGCCAGAAAAACCTCCCCTGTACGTCCTCCCCAGCATGTTCCCGGATTCCAGGGCACGTCGCGTCTCCGAGGGGAAGCAGCGAGGTCGCCTGTGTCGCTTGCGGCGTCTCGATGCATTTCACCTGCACTTCCGCCAGAGTCCAGTTTGAATGAGCCCTGAGTTTACCCCAGGAAGCCATCTAATGTTGCTCCTCGGCCAGGGCCTGCAGCTTTCCATCCCATCACACAACCCGCGTTGGCGTCGGTGACAGTGGGGACACTCAGAAACCCGGGGCCAAAGGGATTCGAGGAGATGCTGAGGAAGTCATTCCAGGGGTGGAAGATGTGGCCCGAACTCTTCCCTGAGCCAGTGGGATTCTCCTTAGCTCACTGAGGATTTATTCTCTTGGGGATGAGCTGGAAGCCGAAGGAAGAAATTGGGGACCCCCAAAGGCTCATCAACTTCCCCAAATTCCACCAGATGCTTGCTGTCTCCAGAGATTAGAAATATATAACTGATGCCCAAACCAGCTGCCTTACTCTGTTTTCTGGTTGATGTTCAATACAAAAATTGAAATATTTTCATACCCGGGGGGGAGGAGAGCCTTCTGAATTGGACTGAAAATCCCCTGGAACTGGAAGGATTCAGGGGGTCCGCTGGAAGGGCCACCCCCGGCCCTCTCTTCACTGTTGGCCTCTGGAGACGCCACCTTTGATGCCCCAGACTTCTGGTGCTGCTCTGGGAACTTGGCTGCTATCCCCTCAGACCCACGCCTCCTTCCCCTTGTCCCTGGCTCTGGCTATTTGTGACTTGCCAGCATTTGAGCAGCAATGTCACCTCGTGAGCAGGTGCCTAAAATTTCCGTACCTCCGAGGTGCCAGATTATGTAAAACCAATGAAGCGGCTGCTTTTATCCCTTCGGCGAGTCAGCTCTTCTGCATACGGATCGATTTATAACGGGGGTGTCTGTATTTAGGGAAGGAATGTCAACTGCATCAGGGCCTCTGAATCATTCTTCCTCTTGCCCTGTTTCCGCGTGTGACAGATTCCATTCCTGCACTTGGTGCCCTACGCGGAGACATAGGACGATTCTTATTCTGATGCAAGAGAGCAACAGGATTCTTAAAATACATCGCTGTGCAGAGTCCCTTGGGAGGGGCAGCAGATCTGGCATTGTCCCTCTTGGGTCTGGAAAATGTGACTTTGGGGTCGGACACACCTTCATTTTAGCAGGGCAAGCCCTTCGGAGAGGCGCAGGCCACAGGGTGGCCGGGCAGGGAGCCTGCTCCAGCAGTTTAACAGAGAGTTAACTTTGCAGCCAGCTATGATTTGCACGAGAGCTTAAAGGTGGCAGAGAAAACCCTTTTCTTAGATTCAGCAGCTTTCGCTAATCAGCTGCATCTCTGGGTGTCACTGCTTGGCTGACTGCTGATATATTTTTTTCCTCCGTCTCCTGTTCTATTAGGGAGCCAGGGGCCCAGGAGACCCGAGGCAGGGTTAGTCTTCCACAAAGAGAGGAGTCTGATCCCAGCATTCGGAGCACACGAGCTTGTAAATCAAACGGTTAGCTTAATAGCTTGGGCCATTATTCTAAAGCAGTGGGGCTGAAAACAAAAGCCAAATGAAAATCTAGACGATTTGTTCATACTTTAGTGACCGAATGACTATGTAATGTCGGTGGGCGTCAGGGCCGTGGAGGAGACACGCGGCTCTCTCCTGTGGGGGTGGGGTGGAGACCCCGTGTGCTCGGGCAAACCCCCTTCTAAAACGGATGTTGGAGAGCGAGACTCTGTCTCCAAAAATAAGTAAATAAATAAATAAAATGAAATGGATGTTAGGTCTCCAATGATAACGTGGCTTTGGCCGTGCAGACGCAGGCTCCGGCCGTCAGCAGACCTGGCTGCTGGGCGCGGCACTGGCCTTCACGCTGGCCGGAAACTGAGCGCAGCAGCCAGGCTGGGCCGGCAGCGAGTGAGCGACTCGTGAGGCCTCGGCAAGAACCGGGCTCGACGGGGGTGAACACTGGGAAGAACAGCTGGGGAGGAAGCAGAATCTCTACCCTTCGGAATGTTCTTTAAAATAGCCTTGCTGGCTTTGCGAAAGTTGCGTGCACTCATGGCAAAAATTCCAACGACGCAGAGAAGAGCATCGGAGAGAGTAAAACTCAGACTCGACCTCACCCCGCAAAGATCCCCACTGTTACTACCCGGGGCCCCCCCCGGTGTCTGCGTCCATCCTGCAGACAGTAAAGACGCTTGGGTGCTGCCACCGGGGGGGTCACGCGCACAGACTCTTTTGCCCAGTAACGGGTTATTACAGTGTCAGTGAGCGAGATCGAAGCCGTGGTTTTCCGTGGCTGTACGATATCTCACTGTCCAAGTCCCCCAACGTGTCTCTCCACCGGCGACATCCAGTCTTTCCCCGTGGTCACCAGCGGCACCATAAGCACTGGGGAGCGTTTGCCCCTCGGTCTTTGGGCAGAAGGAGGAGCCATCTGCTTCTCAGGGCTCACGCTTAGGCGGCCGTAGACCAGGTGGCTCCGACAGCGTCACTCCTGAGAGCAAGGGGCTGCTGTTCATAGCCGGGCCTCTCAGCCTCCCGGGGGAGGGCGGCCTGGGTGGCTGGGGGTCTGGACCTGCCTGGGAGGAACCCTGAGGTTTCCACAGAAGGCACGTGAGCGGGGCCAGTCCACAAGGACTGTGCGTAACGGGGTCATCCTCAGGGAATCGTCCCACCCCCTGAACTCAGGGCTGCCAGCAAAGGTTGGTGTCTCCCGACCATTTCAGGCTGTGAATACTGGACACCGGGGGGTGCGGCTTCTTCAAACTGCCCCGTCTAGCCGTCCACCTGTGCAGTCACCTGTCCATCTGTCTGTCCATCTCACCCCATGCCAGTGGCCAGCAGCCCCACAGCAGCCGTAAAACCTGAGTCTGGCTCGTTCACCACCACATCACTGGTGCCGAGAACAAGGGGCTGGCGCGATGGTGCTCATGGGAAAGATTTCTGAATGAGTGAATGAGTGAATGAGTGAATGAACGACCACCACGGCCACCCTCTCGGCAGCTGCCATTTATGGGTGGCTAACATGGGCCGGGCACGTTGCTAAGTGCTGTACACTCGTGTGCTCGGCACATCCTCCCAGCAGCCCTGCCAGGAGAGCACTGTTAGCCCATGTTATGGAGCAGGAAGTGGGTCTTAGACAGGTAGAGCCACCTGACAGGTAGGGAGTGGCGAGATCACCACTCGCCCCGTCTGGCTGACCCTGGAGTCACGGGCACACGCAGACTTACCCCGCAGCTTCCCTCCTCCCTTCCCGCCGGCCGAGCCATCTGCCCTGCAGACCCCAGCCCACCTTGCCAAGGGGCAGGAGAGAGTCCCCCTGCCCCGGGCACCGAGAGCACGGGCCCAAACCCGGGGCTGGGAAACGAGTCCACGTCTCATGCACACATGGGAGCGAGAGGAATGGTCTGAGCTCTTCCCCCTGCCAGTTCACTCTGGGTTTGGGGTCCACACCTCCAAGAGCCCCCATTCCCTCCAACATGGCTCCGTGGCCGGTGCACTCAGAATCACGGAATCTTGAATTAGAAGGGACCCTCGAGAACTGGTCCTACCCCCTCATTTCAGATGAGGAAACTGAGGCCCAGAGACCCCCCAACCCCGTCCCCATCCCAGACACCCGTGGCAGTTGCTGGTGGCACAGACCGGACAGAGGTGCAGGCATTGCCCAGTGGCCCTGCCTGCCTGGAGGCACCCACACGGAGGGACGCGTCCTCTCCCTTCCCTGGTCCCTCTCCGCTCTCGACTCCGTAAGCGGTCCGCACAGGCCGGAGTGGGGGTCTCCGCGGCCCCTGTCGCAGGGGCAGCCCCCTCGTGGCTGGCTGAGTGGTGCAGAAAGCCGCGCCCTGCCTGCTGCTTTTCCGTGTGAAAGGTGTTTAATTATTTCTGACAGAGTTCAGTGGCGACATCTGTTCGTGAGCGGGGAGAGTCCATTTAGGTTATCCATCACCGTGACAGGTTCAACTTTTTTGGAAGCGCTTTTCCTTTCATAATGGGGCCGGGGTGGGGGCGGCAGATCAGTGGCACACGAGGCACAGACAAAGACCCTCCCGGGGCTTCGCATGTGACAGGCCTGTGGGCAGCTACCCGGGCCTCTGAGCCCGCACCCGCTGTGCAGCTTGGAGGGGTGGTGGGTGCTTGGGTGTGCGGGTTGGGAAGGGGCTTTCATGGGGTCTGCGAAAGGCTTGTAAATTCTTCTGTCATTCTGGGCTCTACCGGTCGTCCATTCTTTGGTTCACTCATTCATTCATTCCACAGACATTGACTAACCCCCTACTCTGTGCCAGGCACCCTGCTGGGCTCTGGGGACATGGTCCTTGTGGGCTCACACTTTCTGGGCAAGGTGAAAAATCGTCCGGTTAATTAATTAATTGCAAAGTTGACAAGTGCCTCGATGGGGAAGAAAGGAGCCCTTTGGTGGTGAGAAGGGGGCTGGACATGGGGCCTGGAAGGGAGGAAGGGCAGCACGCCCCGGGGCTGGAATGGATCTGGGATCCACCTCTTTCCCCTCTGAGCCTCAGTTTCTACATCAGTACAATGGGGCCATGATCGCTGAGATAATGCTTGTTCAGTGCCTGGCACATAGTAGGGGCTCAGTAAATACCTTTTGTTGGCGTTACTTCCTGGCAGGGCAGGGAGGGCCTGAGTGTGACATCCATAGCGGCAGCACTCTGGGTCTAAGGGTCCCTGCCGGGTTGTACAGGGCAGCGCCTGGGGAGGAGCCTGCTCTGGAAGTCCCTGGCCTCAGGTTCCTGACTATAGGATGGGGGTGAGGCCTGCAGCTTTAACTGCCAGGATCCTGTGAACATCCTTGGGAAAGATGACAAACACCCAGTTAGTACCGGGCTTGCATTTTTACCATCTTCCTTGTTATTTCTGTGGCACGATGGGGCGTGCGTCCTGGCTGGGCCCTGCCATCCAGCAACCCCATGTTCCAGGCCCCACCACTTGCCGGGCGAGGAAGGCGCTAACCCGGCCTCTCAGCCCTACAGCGGAGTCGGGTGCTCGCTCTGAGGACGCAATGCAGTTACACGCACAAACGGCTTCGCACGGTGCCTGGCGCCCAACGAGAGGTTATTATTACAGGTTTGCTGCTGTTCGTGACAGTGTTTTAGAACAATCTATGGGCTGGAAGAGACTCGTGCTCAGCTGAGTCAGATCCCTGTTTTGAAAATAGAAGCACTTTAGTTCATTTCTGCATTTGGGTTCCTACGCTGGGCCAGGCGCTGTGGGGACACGGCAGGAGCCCCCAGCACAGGAGTGTCAGTGTTGCCAGGCGGGGAGACGACCTGAGCCTCCTGTGTCCACAGCCTCGGACTCCAAACAGAGACGAGGGGCTGGGAGGGGCCGTGGGGGCAGCTCATGCCATGGAGCAGTGGGTGTCCGTGATGGCAGGGGCTGTCACAAAGGAGCAAGGGAGGAAAGGCAACCGCAGGGCCAGGACAGAGGCCGTGGACGGAGTCCGCTGCGTGCGAGAGAGAGGAGCAGAGAGCAGGGCTGTGGTTTGAAAGGGCAGGACACAGGGCGAGACGGAGAAGCCAGAGATGAGTCTCGCTGTCAGGGTGGCCCGGGTGGTGAGAGGGGCTCTAAGGCTGACTCCCACCAGCTCTCGAACGGCCCTCGGCCCTGTTCTTCGCTTGACATTTGCTGCGTGTGAGGTGGCAGCAGGCTGACGGGCGGCAGGGCGCATGGTCACTGACATATGCTGGCGGAGGCCACTTGGGCAGGAGCTGCGAGGCTGCGTCGGGGGAGCAAAGCAGGTTTCTCCAGCGAAGCTCAGCAGCTTGTTCAAGTGCATTAGGCTCAGGAAGGCACTGGCCCCTTCATTGTCTAAACTGCAGTTTAACTCGACACAGCAGCCAGGCCGGGCTGGCCAGGAACATTGCTTTGTGCACCTGTCTTCCCGGGGCCAGGTGAGTCCCTTGTGGCCTCCTAGAAAGGCTCCCTCTGCCCAAGCCGGGCACACACGGCTCCCCACCCATCCTGAAGCCACTGTTCCCCAATCTCCTGGTTCCCTTTCTCTGCACAGTGCCCCCGGCTCTGACGTTGTTCCAGCCCTGCTGAAAGCTGCTGAAGACGCATTCCTACCCCAGGCACCACAGGGCGCCACGGCTGCGTGAGCACCAGCTCAGTTCTGAAGCTGGAACACGGCTGGCTCCCTGGGTCCTTACCTAGGTCAGTCTGGGTGCACATGATGCGCTTTTGCCAGTCCCCAGGGGACATTTGCTGCCCCCACACACCAGGGACACCTCCCTGTGGGAGGTGTAGCGCTTGTGGGCATGTGGCTGTCTTGCATCCCAAGTTCCCGGTGCAGGACGTGGTGCACTGCCAACCCCGTCACAGGAGGGTTTGGCCAGACAGCCTCTGCCCCGGTGGACAGCCACCCAGGCTCTGCAGGCAGGCGTCTGGGCTCGGCCCAGGACTCTGGCACTTGGCAGCGTTCAGCAAGTCCCTGTCAGTACCACGGGCCTGACAGCGCCCCTGCTTCCATGAATGTGAGGAGTCACTGAGAGATTCAGGTAGGGCTCGCCCCCTGGCCCTGGGGACGTGCTCCAAAAGTGTCAGCTATTGCTACTGCTATGGTTGTGGTTTTGTTGTGCTAACGGAAGGTAAGAAGCCCACAAAACTCCTAGACAGCAGGTAAGGACTAGGCAGCGTGAGCAGCGCCGGCACCGGTGCAGGAGGGGCAGGTGAAGGCGGCACTGACCTTCTGGAAGTGGGGCATACGCCAGAGGGCGTCCGGCCTCGCGGGCGGCTTGCACTTGCGCAGCTGGCTGCTCCGGGTCTCGTACAGCTTGCCCAGGATCACCTGCAGGCCAGGGAAGTGCAAGGGGAGACGGTCACCTGTCTGTATGGACCGGAACTCGCGGTGCGACAGACTCATGGGTCACTTCCCTCCTGGCCCCAACCCTCTCGGAGGCTATTTCACGGCCCCTGATGCCCTGGCTCTGCCCCTGGCCACAGCTCAGTGGACCAGGGGCTGGGATTACAGGCTGCCCTGAGTGTTCCAGCTTCCGATCTGGCTTTAGAACACGTGGGGCGCTGGCATGCGGCCACTCTGAAGTCAGGAACTGTGTCCTAGCCATCCTTGAAATGTCGCTCTGTGGCTAACACAGCCCCAGTGGTTCGTAGGGACTCCGTGGTGTTTGAACAAAGAAACGTTTGATTTGAGGGGTTACTGTCTCTTGGAGCAGGTCCTCGCCATGGCCTGCTCTCAGAGGAGGAAGAAGGGCTCCTTTCCAGGAGGGATTCAGGGCAAGGCTCAGAGCCATGAGGTCTCTGCAGGTGGGACTTTGGAGGCACAGAGGAAGCCCTTCTGCTCCTGAGCTGCGTGCTTGGGCCACTAACGGTGCCAGCAAGTTCATAATTAGTGTCCTGTAGCTCATGGGGCTGGTCGTGGACTAAGTTGTGTCCCCCCCCAAATCATGTGTTGAAGCCCTAACCGCCAGTGTGACCATATTTGGAGAGAGGGCCTATAAGGACGTAATCAAGCTTAAATGAGGTCATAAGGGAGGGGCCCTGGTCCAAGAGGACTGGCGCCCTTACAAGAAGCGGCAGAGAGATCAGCACTCTCTCTCCACCACGTGAGGACACAGCGAGGAGGCGGCCGTCTGCAAGCCAGGGAGAGAGGCCTCAGAAGGAACCAACCCTGATGTCACCTTGATCTTGGACTTCCAGCCTCCAGAACTGTGAGACGATAAATTTCTGTTGCGTGAGCACCATAATCCGTGGTGTTTGTTACAGCAGCCCAAGCAGACTAAGGCAGAGTCCAAGGCCTCCGGCCTCAGAGTCAGCTGGGGAAGAGCGTTGGCGGGTTCAGGCTGTTCGTAAGACAATGCAGCAGCCATACAGATCTTGGAGCGGGAAGAGCCCAGAGAGCTTGGTTCAGCCAGTGTTTTCTGAGCACCTGCTGTGCGCTAGGTGACGGGTTCCACCTTGGCATATTGAAAAAGGGCGGAGGCAAGACTGTCTCTCTGACTTCCCCACCGTTCTTCCCTGAAGCAGGACATAAAACCTGGGAAGGACTATCAACCTTCCCCTGAAGCAAGTCGTAAGACCCTCATTCGGGAGGTGCCCTCCCCATACCCAGAGGAAAGGAACATCCTTGCCGCTGAAGACACAGAGTCACAAAGAAGAACCTGCACAAACAGCTGCTAGGGCCCCAGTTTATTGCCATCAGATCATACTATTTGTCCAGTGCTCTTTCTGCACCACCGTCCGCTCTTCATCAAACCTGGCATCAAGATACACGGGTTTAACCGAGTCTTTGGTCTTCATTTGCTTATGGAGGATCCCATGTCATGTAAAACTTAAATAAATGTATGTTTTTCTCTTGTTAATCTGTCTTTTGTGATAGGGGCCTCAGCCATGCACCTAGGATGGGAAAAGGAAAGATATTCCTCCTCCTCCTCTACATAGGTGCAACGTGGCAGCTTCTCATTTAATCTGACCCCTTTATTTGCCCAATGAGGAAACTGAGACCCCAACTAAGGGGTGACTCACTTGCAATCACACACCTGGCACTGGTGCTGGCTCCAAACCACATTAGGGGCTTACGGGGCACAGTGCTTTGAAACAAGGGGCACTGCCCATGACATCTTCTCCTAGAGTTGGAAGATGGGTCCCTGGAGGTTCCAGTTTCCGTAGATTTGTCGACACTCTGAGTTGCCATGAAATAGCTGCTAATTAAATTGTGCAGCTCTCGTGTGAAGCTATAAAGCACTTCATAACGGTAATGTTCCCTCTGAAATTGGCCATTACCATAGCAAGTTGACTCATTCTTGAGCCATTAACAAATAAACTAGTCCTGGGCTGCTCTTAAATGTTATGACAATGCTGTGCTCATTCATGAGCTGGCGTCTTGGACTCTACCGACTGCTGAGAACAGCCAGGAGAGGCCTTGGCACCTGGCCACGCCCAGGGATCCCCGGCCTCCCACCCCAAGCACCTGTCCTGGCCTGTCCCTAGGTACCAGGATCTCTAAGAAGACTTCCGATCCCAGTTTAGCCCTAGGTCACAGGTGCTGTCACTGAGCCCTGAGCTCTCCCATAATCAGCCTGCGTGGGACCTCTCCTTCAAGACAGACACAACTGGGTCTGCAAGTCACTTAAGCGCTCTGAGCCTCAGTTTCCCCATGACAAGGAAACAAACTACAACGCTATGATGAGATACGGACCTCATGGGGTTCTCGGAGGACTACCTGCAGGAACTCAGGCTGCATCCTCAGCCCAGCTCCAAGCCCAGAGCACAGCCAGGCGCAGGGACAGTGTTGGTTGTGATTCTTGTAACAACCAGCAACACTAGAGCCACGCTCTTGATGAAATCTGTAAAGCACGATGTGAACACAGAGCGATTCGGATTTTACAGTCAACAGTCTGGATCTACTGCAGAGGAGGCCAATCTGAGCTCTCCGAAAGTCCAGATTCCGGAATATTTGAGAGGAAGCACCATTTGGGTATTTTCAAACGTGTACAACAACACAAATTAACAGCTAAAGATGTTTATCCTGGTAAAAATCTCACTGACCCCACTTCCTGCCAGTTGCTGACACCCCACGTCATTAGCAACGTGCAGCATGTGGACTCCAAACTCCCCCGAGCCGGCGCCGCCCCCGCCTCGATTCCAAGTGGGGACAGCAGTGATAACCGCCCACAGGCTTTGGACAAGCATGGATGAGACCATGGATGTGATGCACAGAAGTGTGTGGCTGGGGCCTACTGACTAATTTGTAACGACATGTGTTCCCAAAGTTTAATAAAACGTGTCCCTTAAAGCACCCTTCTAGAAGTAGTTTTCTCTTTCAACTTTGCCGGGTTGGCCTTTTCTTTATAGATTGTGCAGGGCACACTGCTATCCAGGTCAGGTGGGGTTCGTCTAAAATCTGATTTTGGGGTGTGTGAAGTCATGCAGAGTTTTGGTGGAAAGAGTCCCCAGGCAGGAACCGGGACAGCTCCCAGGCACACGGGGCCAATTGACTGGCGGCCCAGACCATCCCCTGCAGTCTCTGGGCTTACAGAGGGGCGGATCGGATAGTCGCCCCGACCCTCTGGGGCTCTGAATTCCTCTGCTGCTGGGCAGCCCCTCAAGACTCCACCCGATTTCCCACATGCACCCGACCACAACCGTAGCCAAGGGTCAGTCTCGAAGCCTGGCCCTGGCCAACCCCAGCAGTGGCCACTCAGGAGTGAGGGCTGCGCTTACCTTTTGCTTTTTCTCCAGTTTAATGGCTTTCTGGGTGGCCTTTTGTTCCTGGACCCACAGCTGCTGGTACCGGTGCTGCAGCAGATCAAAGAAAGGCGTCGACGGCCTGGAGGGAAGAAGCCCAGACAGAGCGCGAGGCCTCAGAAAGGCCAGCGGCACCCTCAGCGCCCACCTAAATGTCGGGCGCAGAGCCGGCTGCTCTCCCAAGGCTGTGAAAGGCTCTCCTGGCCCTCAAAAGCCCTCAGAGACACAGGTCCCTCCAGCGAGCAAATGCTGACTGTGTGTCTACGCGTGCTGGGCCTGACACGGTGACAGAGAGACGACTCGTGACTGAAATTTCCTCTTTTGGGCCAGGCCCTCATTCAGGCCCAGTCCCTGAGCTGCCGAAGCCGGTCACAGAATCCCACTGAAGGCATGCACGGCCCTCAGTATCCGATCACCCCGACAGCGGATCGAGTCCCTTATCCCCAGCCCTGAGAGCTGACTACCTCGGCCCACCGTTAGCAAGAATCCTGCTGTGTCCGTTTAGCGGGACTCTCCCTGCTCGACGTCTCCTCTCAGTTATTTCCATCCACTGAGCCCCCACTCGGCTGCACGCCCCCCCTGTGTCGTCTTCGGAACGGTGCTCAAATCTATCCCGAAGTCTCCTTCCTTTCTGCAACAGCACTGAACATCTGTCCTCACCACTTCAATGGCGCCCAGCTCTGGTTCTCTTTGACAACGATTTCCAGCCCAGGAGCGCTTATCCTGAGCATTTCGTATGCCCCGCCCTTGGCAATACTGCAAAGTGGGTACTATTATTATTCCCATCTGAAAGATGGGGGTGGGGTGGGGGTGTAAGGTCCCAGAGCGGGGGGGCAGCGCTGGGAGTCGGACGGCTCAGCCGCAAGCCTCTGCGGCAACACGGATTTCACGTCCTCGCAGCGGACGGCCAACTGCTCCAGGTGGGGCCTAATCTCTAAGCAGGTTGAAAGACTGAATGTGCAAATGGACAGTGGCCAAACCGCATATAAAAATAGAACTCTGCACCACAGTCTGCGGCAAGCAGCCCAGGAAACCAGCCATTTTACATAGTAGCAGCCCAGGAAGCCAGCCTGCGATGTCAGATTTGTAGGCGGTCAGACTGCCATCTCGGCCAACAAGCCAGGACGCCACACAATAGCCCCTATAATAATCGGGCCCAAATGGCTAGGATTTGATTAATAATTGCAGCTTCCTTAACTTTTGCCCACAGTTGCAACTTAGGAGCAACCAGCAAGCTAAATACACACCCCAAATAGAATGCCCATTTATACATATTAAGTACATAATTTATGATGCATCCTAACCAAATACGATTCCCCACTGATATACATATAGAATTTATAATGCATGTCATACACATGGTACATGTTAAGTGTATGATGCATATCATATATATGACATATACATATATGTATTTTCAAAAGGAGGAAAATGAGAAGATAAACCAAACTTAACTAAGAAGAGATAAGTATAGGACGAGGAAGAGAACAGGAAGGAAGTGACAGAGAGGAAAGCTAGAACTCTTTGAATAGACTTTGTGTTAGAGTTTTGATTTTGGAGCCATGTAAAAGGTGGAGTTTTTTAAAAAAAGTAATTATAACGAAATTAAATAAAGAGAAAAGATTAGCACCTACCCTGAACAGATGGAAGAAAATGAACCTAACCATATGTCAGGTTGTGGCATAACCACAGAGAATTATTCCAAGTGGCTTTTAAAGAGGTTTGGACAGAATATCCTTATAGTGCAATATTCCCTATGGACAAGAACCAGGAGGAAATCTGAAGCTGTGTTCTTATTGTTAATAATAACGTTGATATTGTTGTTTTGAAACTATTGTATACACTGTAGGATAAAGCAAATTAGTAATTACATAAATGCATTGGGAAACAAGATTTCCAGTATAAGAGAAAAGATTCAAATATAAAAACAAAGAAGTAGAAATAAAACCCTTGTAATTTTTTATGTGAACGGCAAATATCATTATGAACCCATTCGTTTTCCTCTTTCAAAAAATGAACACATTCCCAGCTCTGCCCACTGTGAAGGTCTGGAAGTGACCATAACTCAGTAGCAATAAGCACCCGGCGCCCAGACTGTGGTCTCTAAGTGCCACACTGCACTCAAAGAACCGGGCTCCCGGGAGAGACGGCTAGTCCCTGCGCCGGGGAGGCCCCTGTGCCAGCAGGGACTACTGGAGGATGTGGCAACAGAGCACAGGGGCAACGCTGAAGGGGCCAAAGCCAGGGCAATCGGGGCTTTAACGCCTGCCCCGAGTTGAAACACATCACATACATGCGCATGATGCATGTCTATGCACACATATATGTGTGTGCACCACTGATGGGGAAACAAGGAAAACCTCTTTGATCAGCGTGGAGGTTGCTAGGCCACAAAATCATCATTCTGACAATAAACAATGAAGCACCCCCCTGCCTTTCCTGTGCAAGCTGCATTTCAGGGTGGTCAAATAGGGGATGAGGGAAAATTCTTTGTGGAAGAACCAGAGCTCATAAACGCAGGAGGAGCGATAGAATGAGTGGGGAAATCGCCGATTCGCGACTCCTGATGAAATGGCGGATCTAGGCAATGCTCACCAAAAGCCACCGAAACCATCAGGTGGAAGGCTGACGGGGAACTTCGCGGCTGATCGGTCGCGCTGCAGCAGCTCAACCGAATGACCAACCTTGTTATTATTATTATTTTATTACTGTGGTAAAAACATACATAACATAAAATCTACCCCGGTGATCAATCTCAACACCCCTGACGGTGACAGGCAGACTTGTGCGGGAAGTGACGTGATGGGAGACACAGGACTAGCTACCAAAGACGTCCAGGAAACCCCAAAGTGAACGGGAGGTGACACAGCGTGAGCCGCCACGTGGCTGCAAGCCGGGGACGGCCTGGAGCCACCAGACGCTGGGGGAGTGAGGAAGGATCCTGCCTAGCGCCTCTGGAGGGAACGCGGCCCTGGGACACCTCGATTTCAAACCTCTGGCCTCCAGAACGGTGAGAGAGTAACTTCCTGCTGTTCCCAGCTGCCACGTTTGTGGTGATTCATCACGGCAGCCACGGGACGCTGCCACACAGGGGCTCCTCCGCCCGTGCTTTGGGGAATGCCGGACCGCTGCCCGGATGAGCGTCCAGAGCAGGCCCAGCGACCAGGAGGCACAGAGAGTCCTTCATAGCTCTCGAACTGCCACTGGGGACCTCGTCCAGGGCCCCCCAACGCAGCCAGGTGGGCGGCCACAGGCGCCACACGTGGGGCCCTGGCTCGAGGCCTTGGAGACCGCCGAACTCCAGGCTCTTAGCGCCCTGAAGTCCCACGAAGCTGCAGACAGTCCCTCTGGGCAGCCGTGTAGAGACCCCTCGTCTGGGGAGAGGGTCCGTAGCTTCCGCCAGATTGTCAAAGGTGCGAGTGCCCAGGACAGGTTCCAGCCTCAGACCTTACCCCGCGACGGTGTTTCCCAGAGGAAGGAGTGAGGAAGTGGATCCCCAGCTAAGGGCCTGAGCCTCGGCTTTGTCTTAAAGGACTTTGACATGGTTGTCAACTTTGAAAAATCGGAAAATTTTACATTTAAAATACAACTTTCTCAATTGTCTTGAAAGATTTTGACAATGTGAGCCCGCGTCCCTATCTGTCAGTAAACGGCCCCAGCCCTCACGCTTACACTGTGTGCTGAGCCCTCCGGGTGTTTGAGTTCATGGCCCGGGAGACAGCTGCAGAGCTGGACTGGACCCCAGATGTCCCGGCACAGCCTGCGTCCCCCGCGTGGGGCGCTCCTTGGGACCGGGCGGAGCCGGGTTTGGGCGGAGGTCCAGCGGCTTTGCACGGCCACCGCCGCCCAGAGGGCTCTTCCCAGAGCAGCCTGTGCTGCGCCTACAAACAGCGGCTCTTTGTTTTCCAGCTCCCTTACCCCTGTGGTGACTTTTATTACTTAATTATTACCCACCCCATGCTCCTGAGCAGCCTAATTTATAGCTGTGTTTTCTAATGACACTGGGTCCGCAATCTGGAAATATCTGCCCCAAGAGGCCGCTCGCAACAGAAAGGCCCTCCTCCCAGCGGCCCCCGTGCATCCAGCCCTCCTGCGGCCTCTGCTGGCCAGCTGTGCCCGCTTTGTGCCCCACTCTGGCCAGCAGTTCTTGTCACCGGGAAGAGGCAGGAAGGGGCTCCCAGCACGAGAGTAACCGACACATCCTGTGGGTCTCGGTGGCCCTGCCTGGTTGTCTGAAGGAGACCAGCGGCTGTGCCCGTCTCTTCCGTGGCTCATTAACATGGGTAAAAGGCGGAGAGGCTGCCGCGACATGGGCAAACTCAAGATGCAAATCAGGTCATATCGCCCCTTGCTGGAAACACCCTCAGTGGCCTCCCATCCTAGACTAAGCCCAGACGTCTGGCCCAGGCCGCAGGGCCCTCCAGCCGACTCCTGCCTCCCTCCCCTCAGCACACACTCCGCTTCCCCTTTGCCCTCAGATCTCAGTTGTGGGGTCGCCTCCTCAGGGCCTGTCCCCAGCCAGCCCACCCTAAGACAGCCGTGCCGGGCGCCCTCCCATTCAGGGGCCTCTTGCTCATTTGTTTACTGGTTTACACTGGGTCTCGGATTGTCACTGACTGCCAGCGCCACAAGGGCAGGAATGGTTTATGTGTGGCAGGAACTGGCGTGGTACCACTCTCATGATTACCTGTTGTTGAAAAGAATGAGAGAGAGAGAGAGAGGGTAAGGGCTGGAGAGAGTAGGAGGGAAGGAGACAGAGACTAGGCAATATTTTAGGAGATATGCTTTTTATAATTCAGGTATCATAAATTAGGCTACAGATGCATTATAATAAATTAAAGGAAGTAAACGATGGAAATTGCAATTCAATGGAGGAAGGATAGTCTCTTCAACAAATGGTGCTGGAGCATCTTAGACAAATCGAACAAACAGAAAACAAAACTTCCACCCAAGTCCCATACTTTATGTAAGAATTAACTCAAATGGATCATGGATTTAAATACAAAATGTTCAACTTAGAATTTTTAGAAGAAAACTTAGGAGAAAACTTTTGGGATCTAAGTCTTGGTAAAGAGTGTTTTAGGCTTGGCACCAAAAATATAATCCATAAAAACCTGGTAAATTGGCCTTACTCAAAAGTAAAAACGTTGGCTCCGACAGGCTCTGTTAAGAAGATGAAAAGAGAAGCTACAGAATGGAAGGAAATGCCTGCAACCATAGAGCTGGCAAAGAACTTGAATCTAGAATAGAGAACTCTCAAAACTCAACAGTAAAAACCCCTAAGAATCCAATAGAAAATAGGCAAAAAGCAGGAAGAGATATTTCATCAAAGAGGATATATGGATGGCAAACATGAGAAAATAGGCAACATCTCTGGCCATTAGGGATGTGCAAATTGAGACCATGATATCACTATGCGCCTAGCAGCACAGCTAAAATAACAGTGCCACTGCCAAATGCCGGCGAGAACGCGAGAAACTAAGCCTCTTGTGCAATGGTGGTGGGAGGGTAAAATGGCGCCCTTACTCTCGAAAACAGTCTGGCAGTTTCCTAAAAAACTAAACATATGCGTACCATACGTACAGCCAGCACTTGCACTCCTGGGCATTGATTCCAGACACGTAAACTTAGGTCTACACAAAACTTACTCGAAAATATTAACAGCAGATTTTTTTGTAATAGCCCCGTAACTGAAACAACCAAAATGTCCTTCAACAAGTGAATGGTTAAACAAACTGGCATATCCATGCTCTGGAATACTACTCAGCAATGAAAAGGAATGAGCTGCTGAAACATGCAACAATTTCAATGGACCTCTAGGCCTTTATGTTGAGAGAAAAAGGCCAATCTCAAAAGGTTACATGATATTACAATTCCATATACATAACATTCTTGAAATTTTCCAGGGATTAGGGGTCACTATGGGGTCGTGTGAGGAAGACCTTTGGGATGACAGAATAGTTTTGTTTCTTGATTGTGTTAAACCTACACATGTGATAAAATTGCAAGAACTAAATATATTAATACAACACACACACACACACAAATGAGGACATGTAAAAATCAGTGAAGTCTGAATGAAGTCTGTGTGCTGTTCAATGTCCATTTTTGGTTTTCATTTTGCACTCTCGTTACATGAAATTTTCTCACTGAGGGGAACTGGGCGAGGAGTGTACTGGGTCTCTTTGCATTACTTTTACAACTTTCTGTGACTCTATATTTCAAAGTAAAATATTTTTATATATCTATCAATCAGGCATGCTAGAGAAAAGACTGAAATCGCTTTCTGCTTTACAGAAAAATGTTACAAAGTTGCTGTCATATGAAGAGGTGATCAAAAGTATAGACCCAAAAACTGTAGGGGAAAGATCAATATGGATGTGTCCATTTTTTTTTGAAGTATGTTATTTTTCTGGATTTTTGTGATATACGAATTTGTGTATTTGTTAGCTTATGTAAATTTGTAATTTGTTCTGATTTCTTTTCTCATTCTAAATAAGTATTCAGTTTTGTGCTTAAATTTGTATTCAAGATTTTGAACTTTTTTTCTCAGGGGCCCCCAAGCTTGAATAAGCTCCAGACCTCACAAAACCTGGAGCTGACCCTGAGTGCAAGGTTTGTTTTTAATTAGTGTAAGAGAATATCATGCACAACTTCGTGCCAATAAATGTGAAAATCAAAACAAAGTGAGTGATTTTTCTAGGAAAATATAATAGATCAAAGTTGACTGAAGTACACATACAAAACTTTAATAGAGCCCTGGAACCAGGCCCAGGCACTTTCACACATGAGCTCTCCCAACTGTGCTACAGAAAGGGTTCCAGAACTTTCCAGAATTTTTTCTAGAACAGCTTTCCAAATCATTTTCATGATCACAGATGAAGACAAGGAGAATATTCACATTATTGGTGAGTCTCACTCATAACCACGAATGAAAGAATACTAAATAAAATAGTACCAAATCACATGGCACACCGTATGAACAGCGCAAGACTCTATTATCAATACAACGCCCTCCATCTGCCCTGGAGCCTAGGAGCGGGAACTCGCAGAACTGACACACGGACACTGCCCGCTCCCTGCGCCTTCCCCCTGTGCAGCTGGCCCGGGGAGGAAAGAAACTTATCTCCCAGTGAAGCTGGGAGTTTTGATGATATGCTAGTCTGGACATACAAACTCATGCACGGAGATTGCCTTTTGTAATTAGAAGTGACCAGAAAAGCCCAGGATGTCTGAGATTTCACCCAAAGGACCAGGAAGAAAGTCACCCCTCAGAGCAGGTTTGAACAGGCCCTGCAGTCAAGGGCTGAGGTGTTCTCGGGTCCCCCTGCACCTCCCAGCTGTTCGCCGAGCTGGTCACATTTGTAAGCGTGCTGGTATGTCTTCGTGACGAAATACTATACAGCCACCAGAAAGAACGCAGTGGCTGTGTGTGTAACGACCCAGAGAGGTCTCCAAGACACGCCCAGTGTGAAAAAAAAATCAAGAGGAAAGAGACGCACAGCAAGCACCTCGACGCAATGTGAGTGGATGGGAAAAGCCCGGAACAAAGCCCCCCAAGGACGGCAGTGGTGAGGCTGGGGGAGGGGAGCGGAACCGGAGGGTGGGGTCAGGGGGCTTCCCATCTTTCAGTCTACTTAGTGCTCTATATGACTCCTTTGCAATGAATAAAGAAATAAAAAAAGGATTCCGAGTCCCAGGGCCCATGTGAGTCCGTGATGGGGGTGAGAATGTGGACCGGACCTGGAGTCGGTCGCGCGCCCACCCTTCACCTGGCGCGCACAAACCCCCAGTGAACATCCCACCAGAACTCTCCGGGCTGTTTGTTTTCCACCACAAGCAGCCGAGGGTGGTCCCGCCTCCCGGGGCCAGGGGGCAAGTCTTGGCCAGCGCCCAGCCCTGTGCTGTCATGCACTGGGCATTTCTAGTATTTTCCCTGCATTCTTGACCTTTCCAGGATGCATCTTAAGGAGCCATTTTTCCTGTTTTCTTCGACAACTGTTTTTTGCTGCTACCTTACAACGCATTCAGTTAAAAAAACAAAAACAAACGAAAAAACAAATGTAGTTCTTTATAGTATAAAAGGGCATTTTTCCCACCCCCAAAATGAATGATTTTTGCCACGGGCTGAGATCCCGGCGCTAACCGTTACAGCCATCCCGTCTGCAGCTTTCTTTTGAGGAGCTGGAGGGGTTCACATTGAAGATCTTAATTATTTATCCTCACTAAGTGAGCCTGGGAAAGGCGGGAGTGGGGAAGCCGAGGCCCAGAGAGGTCAAAGGGCTGGCCCAGGGTTACACAGCACACTCCAGTAGCAAAGCCTGGACTCCCATCCCTCCGGCTACAGCATCTCCCGCCGAGAGAATTTGAATCACTTTTCGAAAAGGGGAGGGCAATTGAGGCTGAACGGGATTGCCAGGCAAGCCAGCCACTGACACAGGCCCATCCAGGGGGCCTGGCCATTTTCATACAGGATCCCAGACTTTCCCAGACACTGTCCCTTGTCACTGGACCCTGCAACAGCCCCCCTTCCCCTGGTTCCCTGCTTTTCCCCTCCACACAGGAGCTCAGGCGTTTTTTTCTTTTATTGATACATAATATCTTACATATTTATGGGGTACATGTGAGTATTTTTAACATGCATAGACTGTATAACTTGGGGTATTTGGGGTGTCCATCACCTTGAGTATTTATCATTTCTGTGCATTGGTAACATTTCAAATCCTCTCTTCCAGCTACTTTGAAATGTTTATCATTGCTTGGCACAGTCACCCTAGTCCACGATCCAACGGTGGAATTATTTCTTCTAGCTGGAAGTTTGTGCCCACCAACCACCCTCTCTTCATCCCCACACACCCCTCCCGGCATCTGCCATTCTGTCTCTGTCTGCACGAGATCGAGGGTTTTAGTTCCCACCCTAGTGAGAACATGTGGCGTTTGTCTTTCTGTGCCTGGGTCATTTCTGTTAACATAATGACCTCCAGTTCCATCCGTGTTGCTGCAAATGACACGATTTCATTCTTTTTTATGGCCAAATAGTATTCCATTGTGTATATAAACCACATTTGTTTATCCATTCATCTGCCACTGGGCACTTAAGCTGATTCTGTGTCTCCGCTACTGTGACTGGCGCTGTGACAACACGGAGAGCAGGTGCCCTCTGACATACGGACTTTCCCCCTTGGATAAACATCCACACTGAGACTGGTGGATCGCATGGTAGTTCTATTTTTAGTTTTTTGAGAAATCTCCATACTGTTTTCCATAGTGAGCCAACGCTTTTTAAGAAAATGCAAATCTATTCCTGTCTTTCTCAATACCTGCCGGTGGCTTCCCATTGCCCTGTAGATGGAGGGCGACATTCAAGAGGCCTTGAGCCCGGTCCCTCTCCTGCCCCCTCCCAGATGCCCTGGGTCGTGGGGATGTCTCCCTGCACTCGGAGGTCACAGAGCACGCAGCAGAAATCACAGTCACCATCTCGGCTGCTGCTTCCTCAGTCCTTTGCACAACTCGAGACACGGATATTAATATCCCTGTTTCACAGATGAGAAATCTGAGGCCCAGAGAAGTTCACTGTCTTGCTCAAGATGACGCAGCTAGTCACTGGAGTGGGAAGGCTGTGGGGTATCCACCCTGCATCCCTGCCCCCTGCAGCCCTGCCCCTTACAGCCCTGCCCCCTGCAGCGCCCAGGGCCAGGTGCCAGTGTGGACAGCCCGTGCAGTGTGGCTGGAGCGCAGAGCAGATGAGGGTTAATTCCTCACGGGCACAGATGAGGGACGTCAATTCTGTCCCCTTCGATGGGGGTCCAGGACGAGCAGAAGGCGGCCGGGCAGGGAAGTGAAGCCAGGGAGCTCCAGACGGGGACGGCATGAGCAAGGCAGGACCCGCAGCGCTAGATGGGCCTGGTGGGCCTTGAAGAATAACAGCCATCGAAAAACACCTCCCATACGGGTGGCGATTGAGCCTCCACCTGCGAGCTGGCTGGCTCCTCACAAGGCTGACAGTGACGATGGGCACTCCCAGCTTCCGGAAGAGGAAGCCAAGGCTCAGAGCGATCAAGCAGCCAGCCCGCGGTTTGCGCGTGGACACAGAGTGGCCATGCAGCGGAGCCAGGACCCGCATCCAGGTCCCCGGGCGCTCCAGCTGTCTGCTCCTCCCGCGGGGCTGTGCGCTGACGCGACTCCAAGGCGGGGCAGAAGCAGCCGATCATCTTCGCGCAGGTGCAGTCACCGGCTGCACCGACGTCCCGCTCTGCGCCCAGGTGTTAAGTTGTGCTTTTCTGCAATTTGCTTCCCTGGACCTTTCTGACAGTGCTTCCTCCGCACAGAGGAGTCTGATTCGTCCTGACCCCGCGCTGGGCCGCGCCGGAGGTCTCAGGCCCTCACTTCCAGGCTTGCGAGGGCTTCTCGGTTGCCGTCTCTGCCGTCTCCAAAGCTCGGCTTTGGGCGTCCGTCCCGACGGCGGGGCCACTGCTGAGAGCTTCGACAAATTATTTGCTGATAACCTGGCAGAAACCTCTCAGAAAAGTTCCCCACCACCCCAGCGCTCCCACCAACAACAAAACCGTGTCAAAACTAAGTCTAATAAAGCGGAAAATGGGGAATAAAATGAAATGAAATCAGCTCCTACGTGGGGTAAGCCTCCCAGAAATTTCAAATTAGTTCGGTGCAATCCGTCCTCGCTGCTTTGCGATTGATACCCCGGACCAGGGGTTGATCTCCAGTGCAGGCACGGGGGACGGGCGAGGGAGATGGAAATTATCATTTGCAAACATTAGGCTGACACTGTGTGCATGCGGGGGATGAGGGCTGACAGCTCTGATTTGCCGGCGCGGCTCCTCGCTGCCAGGAGTGCTCTGTGGATTAGAGGGGCCCTTTCATGGCAGCCCATCTTCATCTTCCCTGCTCATTAAAACTTTGTGGAGCTGGAGAACTTGGCGGAGGAGAGGAAGCTGGAGGAACCTTCTGAGGGACTTTAGGTACACATTTGTTGAAAGGCGTTTCAGAAGGGAGACTTGGGTCTGACAAACTGGATTTTAGTACGGCTCTCCGTTCACAGCGGGCTAAAATAATTGGTCATCAGTGACTACTAATTCGGTTTAGTAGCCAGAGGCAATTTTTTTCTTCCTGGAAAATCAATGACAGCACGGAGGTCTGTTCAACGCGATTCCGCTCAAGACGAGTCCTTATGTGGCTCTTGATGCTTCTTCCAGTGGAGACAGCTATTTTGTTAAAATGAAATTAAAATCCATCGGTAATATGCCAGTAGTCTTCGGCCCCCGGGGGGCAAAGGAGAAGCCGGTGCCCTCACAGCCGTGAGGGACGGAGGAGTGGACAGTGGCCTCCAGGCTGGGTGTGAAATCTGAACATGCCTTGGACCCTGGAGGGGCTGGTTTTGGGGAGCGAGCAGGCTGGCGGGCTGGTGGGCTGGTGGGCCGGGCTCCTCTCTGAGATTCCAGATCAACATCCAACCGTGGGGACACCCAGCAGTGGTGGTGCCATCTAAGGAGACCCACCTTCCCTCCCACCCCCCAGGGGTGTCCTTCAACACTGGGTGGGGTTTCTGAAAATTGCCCTTGTGGTCTTGGTCAGCACCGTGTGCTTTGGGACTGGGGGTGCCATCGTTCTTCCTCAGGGCCTGAAGCTTCCTGAATGGGGTCATCTGCCCGACTGTCAAGTGACTTCAGTGACAATTTGCTGAGCACTTCCCTTGGGCCTAAAGTTGCTCCACTGTTTTTTCAAACAAGCAATTCTGACACTGCCCATGTGGTACCAAAGCTACTGCTAAATCCTTTTTTTTTTAATTTGTGCTTTTTGCATTTTTTAAATTGAAATTTTTATCAAGATCATTGCAGATTTACATGCAGTTGCAAGAAACGACAGAGCGATCCCCTGTACCCCTTACCCCGTTTCCCCCATGGTAATGTCTTGCAAAACTGTAGAACAAAATCACAACCCGGATAATGATACTGATCTCACTCAGATTTCCCCAATTTTGTTTGTACTCATTTCTGTATGTGTGTGTGTTTATTTTTGTGCAGTTTCATCACGTGTGGTTTTGTGTCTCCAACAACATAGTGGGGACACAGAACTTTCCATCCCCACCAGTACCCCCGGGTGGCCCATGCAGCAACACCCACCTCCCTCCCGTGCCGCACTCGCAGCCAGGGACCGTGTCATTTTCTCCTTACAGGAAACCTACTAGAGAAGAACTATTATTATATCACTCCCCATTTTATTTATAAAGAAACTGGAGTCCAACAAGATTAAATATCTCGCTCAGGATGGATATCAGGCAACTACTGCACTAATTGGTTGCAAACAGCAGACTCTGGGCCATGTCTGGCCCGCAGACATGCTTAGTTTGACCTGTAGCATTTTAAAATCTTACGTAACCAATATATATTTTTGTAAAGCAGAAGAATTCACGTACAAATCCAAGTGCCTGGCTTTCCTTACTGAGAGGTTGAGTTATCCGTTGACATGGGCACACGTTCCCACGTGTCAGCGATTGGCCGGAGCCTCTGTCTTTAGGTCAAGCCTGTGCCCCAGTTTGACACGATCCCCACCACGACCCCTCACTCACACAGAGCCAGCTTCCCCCTGCAGCTGCGAGGCCTCTGCAGGCTTGAGAATCTGTAATCCTGGCTCTGTGTCTCTTAAACAACAAAAGTACTTGGTGTCTCTCTTTTCCCAAGAGCTCAAAGGACTTACTGTTCGCTGATGAATCACACCATTTTTTTCTGATAAAGGTGGAGGTAGCGTCCACCCCACTGGTAGATGGAGAAATGGCGCCATGGAGACTAAGTGAGGTGTTCAAAGTCCCTCAGCTCAGAAGTGGGGGAGATCTGTGTTATGCCTGGAGTCGAGGCTTCGAGGTGAGTTCTCTATCCCCCTCTGCCTTCATCTCTGCCGTGCAGGAACTGGGGTGTGGGAGGAGTAGGGAGGGGCGGAGAGGGCAGGAACCTCCCTTCGAGGAGGGGACCAATGAGGCCCAAAGGGAAGAGTTAGGGCCCACGTGCCCATCAGGCCCAGGAGGCACAATGCCTGGGCCCCAGGACACTTTCAGGAACCCACAAAAATGTTTACATTTCTTTTAAAATCAGAAGAAAAAATAAAAATAATCCAGCCTGGATTGTATTTGTCTTTAGACCAGCACAACCACAAAACAGTATTTTAAAGGAGCCCACAAAGGCAAGGGTGCCCAGGGCCCGAGGAACTCCTGCAGCCCCGGGAAGGAGGGTGCCAGGCCTCGCATCCAGCTGCCCTGGGGCCAGAAGACACAGGCCTCAGCGGGATCAGAAGTTGCATTTTCTCTTCTCCCCTCTAATGTTGAGGCCCGGGATTCTCAGTCCTGTGGTAAGAACCACCCAGAGAGCTTATTCCAAGCAGAGACGGTGCTCACCAGGCCTGGGGCGGGGCTGAGGAGTCTGCATTTGAACAAGGTGCGTTACCCCCACCAGGTGTTTCTGGCATACCTGGTCCCTGGCACCCTTTGAGGTTGCAGCTCCGAGCCTTTCCTAGGCAGAGGACCCTCCACGTGCCAGCCACCAGCACCTCCGTACTCCCAGCAGGGAGCTGGCCGGCCCCCGGGGGCCCCTCCGTCCACCCTCACCCCCTCACTGCCTTTTCCTTAATTGTCCCCGTGACCCGAGGGCCTGTCTCGTCTGCGATTCGGTGGAGGAAGGGGTGGTAGTCCGGGCACAGCCTTTCTCCCTGGCAGGACTCCTGGAGCTAATTAGAGGAGAGAACTTCTGGGCTTGTGGTTACTTTTTAATTGTTTGTGGATCCAACATAAAAGCTAATGACCGAAGGGGGAGGCCTGGTTAGCAGCACACTCCTGACTTCTAAATCTGTCTAAGAGGTCATTTGCAATTTGTTAACACTTTTCACGAGGGTGAATTCAATTAGCAGTTCCTGCACAGGCGCCCAGCCGCCAGCCTCAAGGACGGCAGCGGCTCAGCGAAGCTGAGATGCAAACGGCTGAGAACGGAAGATGTCTAGACCACTCAGAAGTCCCCCCGCGCACGGGGGTCCTGGCACCTGGGGAAAAGGTGCGTAGCAGAGGGGCATCCCCGCCGGGGAGCTGGTGCAGGTGGTAGGGAGAGCCGTGCACTGGGAGTTAGGGCAATGCCTCTCCTGTGGGCCTCAGTTTCCCCTTCCCCGGGGTGATCGCAGATGCCCATCGTTGGTGTGCCCAGGAGGACAGAGAGGGGAGCGTCTCCTCACTGTTACCTGTGGCCCGTGACACTGGCAAGGCAGGAAACGGAGGAGACGGGAGTGCGGGTGGGCCAAGCGCCCGGCTCGGGTCGAGGAGGCCCCGCTTTGGCCAGCAGCTCTACTCCCGCACTCAGCCCGGGACTCGCGCACAGATGCGCCAGGTGTGCAGCGGTGCTTACCGGGGCGTGTTGCGGGGGGAATGAGAAACATCTGGGGCGTCAAGCTATGGGGAGATGAGCCGGGACGGGCAATTCAGACAGGGCGACCCGGTGACACTGCAAAGGTGTTGAGTGAGAAAGCGGGTTGCCATGCGGAGTGACTCACGGGTGTGGAACCACACTGAGAAATACATATTATTTATGGATATCGCCGACTCTGATGCGGGCACCCGGGGGGCTCGCTCTCTGCCCCTCCCCACCCACACGGCGAGGCCCAGCTCCGGAAAAAATCAAAAGCGGAGCGGGAGCACGTGCGGCGTGACCGGGGAAGCCCCGAGGGGGAGCAGCCGGGCCGGCCTCGTTAGTGCTGACCTTGGCACCGAGCGGCTCCTGATGGATGGGTTCGGGCGGCCAGGCCCGGGGGAGAGGCGGCCCTATCCATTACGGCCCATCAGCGCCTCCCGGAACACTCCCTGCTCGGGGGCCAAGAGTGTCGGGCCGGGAATAAATCTCTGTCTGGGCCGCAGGAGAGCCGAAAGGGAAACAAGGCAAAGCATGAAAAATGCCTCTGTCCTGGCTCTGGCGACAACGCTGCCACGGAGGAGGAAGGGCCGCATGATCTGAGCAGGTGGGAGGGATGTGGCGGGAGCAGCCGGGCGGAAGGGGAGAAGATGGGGGCCGCGGACCACTGCCCCCTCCCAGCCACGTCTCCCTGCCTGGGCCCCTTTTGACAGAATTCCCTTGAGATCCAGGTCCACGGGAGCAGTTGGCCCTGAGGAGGAGGGACCCCCAAGGCCCCAGCAGGGGCAGCCCAGGCTGGGCAGCAAGGCCAGCCAACGCCGCCTCCTCCCGAAAGAATCTGCTCTGGCTGCCGAGTGCAGGGTCCTGGAGGAAGCTGCCTGGACGGAACCAGCCCCCTTCCACTAATCACCTTCAACCTCTTGCTGAAGGACAGACCCTCTCCATGCCTCAGTTTCCTCGTGGGTAAATGGAGGTAACGGGGCCACAGCGAGGCTGCCAGTCACTGCACGGAGCGCCAGACACCACCGAGTGCTGGTCAGCGTTGGCTGTGGATGGCTGTAGCTGTTGTTTGTGGCTCCACCCCCCGGGGGAGGACTCGCCTCGGCCACCTGCACCGCCGTGGGCGGAGCTCGGGATGAGAAACGGCTTCCTCACCCAGGGCCTTCAGCCGTGGGCATGGACAGCGGCTCTGGAAGGAAATGGGGCTCAAATCCTGGCACTGCCACCCACTGGCTCTGTGGCCTGGGGCGAGCGACTCTCCGAGCCTGTTTCCCCAGCTGTAAAATGGGATGATGGTCGCTACTGGGTAGAGTCGTATTTGATGAGATGCTGCATGTAAAGTGCTCGGGGTTGTCCCCGTCGGTCACTGAGGACAGCTGCTCCGTCTCCTCTGCGTCTTCTCTCATCCAGCCGGAAGACCTAGCTTCTTACCGTGTTCTTTGGGCACAGTGCTCTCCGCCCCCGTTCCACCCGCCACCCTGATGCCCCCTCTGGACCCTTTCCTGTTTATGAACCTTCCCTTTAATACATACATGATGCCCAAATTCTTTAACTTGCTGCTACAAGTGTGACCGGAGCAGCGGAAAGAGCAGGGAAGTCACCTCCCTTGTTCTGAACTTGCTGCCTCTGTTAATGCAGCCGAGGGGCACGCTCACTCTCGGAGGCCGCACCACTGCGCTGCTGACTCCCAACATCAGCGGGGAGAGCAGCGGAGTCTGTGAGACGACACGGGCGTGCCCGGCTTTACCGTCTCCCCTCTGGCTCTCAAGTACGCTGTCTCTTTGCTTTCTCTTTTTAAAAATTTTTTTGTGACAGTATCACTTGCCAATGTCTCTTTACTTCCACTAACTCTGTTTCACAATTTTGTTTTTTTTTTTAATTTGTGCTCAGACCTTACGGATGAAAGTCTCAAAGTCTTAAAGGGCCCCAGAGCACGTTTCTCCCCAGCCAATACCTGAGTGCCCACGACGTGCCAGGCACTGGATTAGACTCTGATGATGCAGTGATGGACAAAGCTGGTATCGTCCTTGTGCTGGGGGACTGAGTGTCCAGTGGGGACTGGCATAAAGCAGAGGGTATTAACTACAGTCGCGGTCGGCGCCACCGTGCAGGGCGGGGAAGGCTCGGCTCTGCCAGGCGGAAGGCACCGCCGGGCCGGCTCCGCGGCCCCGGGGCTCTGCGAGATCCACACGCGCCCCCCTGTGGTCAGCCGGGCCCCGTCGGCCGGGCGTCAGGACAGCGATGCACCGTGCTTGGTCTTGCCCTGCAGAAACCGTCTCCATCCCTGGGACAGCTGCCCAGGAAGGGGCTTATTATTATTTTATAGCAGTTTGGGTGGATGGCTCGGGTTTTGGCCATAGAAGCAGAATAACCCAGGGTGATTGATGGGCCCCTTGTAAATTTGTAAAATAAATCAGCTTGGCAGAGAGATTCAAAAAACCTGTCAGGCAGCAAACATTTTTTTAACAGCCTGTAAAATTTTCTCCATCCTTCACATTTGTCAACGTCAGGCTGCTGATGCATCTGATGGCACCGCCAGCAGCTGCAGACAGAGGGGTGGGCGGCCGCACTTCCTGCTTATGTTTCTTATTTGTCCCGGTCTGAATGCTTTCAGACCAGGACTGGGGGGCTGCACCAGACAAACTGGGGGACGAGCTAAGGATCCTACCGAAGCCGCACGTTGCTACTGGCTTTATGTATGGATCCCAATGTGCCATTTGTTCATGCATTCATTCAGCAAACATTTACCGACGGCCTCTTGGGCAAAGGCACTGTGGCCGGCACCACAGACAGCAAGTGAGCAAAAGCAGGCCTGGGTGAGGGTCCTGGCTGCCCGTTAAGGAGTTTGAGTTTATCTGGAAGTGGGCACTATCGAAGCTGAAGGTGAAGGAGGTGACAGTGGAAAGGAAGCTCAGCGGGCTCTTTTCATGTGTTCGGATGAAGTTTTAAAGCTTCAAGAAAAGTCCAGACAGGACAGCCTTATACACTATCCTGTCTCAGCCCCCCTCTAGTGCAGGAAAAACAGGAGTATCATCTCCACCCGTGTCACCTCTGCCCCTGTGTTGGTTAGGGTGGCAGATCAGACCTGTGGTCACTGTCATAGGTGTTTAGGCCAGACTAATCCTCCTCCCACTGCAGGGCAGCCATGGGCAAATGACTTCACCTCTCAGACCCTCTGTCTCCTCTTCTGTAACATGGGGATATAAGAGTTCCAACCTCGTACTCACTAAGCTGTTCAGAGCTTTTTAATGAGGGTGCCTCTGAGGTGCTGGCACAACGTCTGACCTGTGACAGTCACAATAACACATCATTGACATTATTAGTTCAATGTGGGGTCCACCCACCTTCCATCTGGCCCATGTCAGACACTGATGAACAGGGGCTGTTTGCTCATTGACTGAGTGATGGATCCCCCCACTAGCATTCTTGTCTTGAGTGTGGCGCAAGGCTCCCAAGCAGAGCCCGGACACCCAGAATCCACCAGGAGCACCAGCTGCTGCTGCCTCTCCTCCCCTCCCCACCATCCCTGACTCAGCATCATCGACAAGGCTGGACCAATTAGGAGCGGTAACAATTAAGATGTGCTGAGAGCATGTGAACATTTGCAAACACTTATTAAAATACATCAATAATTAAGCGCTCCTTTAATAGTTACATTTCTGGCCTCCAGACATATCTGTTTCTGGACCTTGGGTCGCAGCATGCTTTGAGATCTGTGTTACGGCCTTACGCGCTGGTAATGAGAATTCGAATTTCTTCCCTGACTTGAATTCTGAGATTTGACAGAGAAATGGCAGTGAGAGGATGCGCCGGCTCTTTGCAGCTGCCTGATCCTGGAGACGTGGTCTTCAAAGCCAGCCAGACCGAGTGGAAACCCGGGCTCTGCTGCCTCGGGGAGGGCCCTTACCCTGCCTTTCCCCACCTGTGGAGCGTGCAGCGTGATACCTGCCCCACGGGAAGGCTGTGTGGATTAGCACATGTGCAAAACGCCGGCCGCGTTTAAGCTCGAGTCGCAGCGGCTTTTGTCAGTGGCAGCCCCTACCGTTACTGGACGGCGCGCAGAGGCCGTGGTTAGCGGCGGGCTCACGGCCGTCCGCCCACAGCAGCGGGTCCAAATCCAGGGCAACCCGGACCAGCCCGTAACAAAGATGAGCGGAGCCGGGCCGGGGTGGGGCTGGGACGACAGAAGAGCCTGGACTCTGTCCCTAAGGGTCGCTGCCCGTCAGCCCCGGCCCCTGGAGCGAGGCCGAGAGCACACCCAGCTGCACAGGCTGTGATTTTGCAGGAGAAGCGGGAAACCTGGGTATTTATGTGAAATCTCCTGCCTTTCAAAAAAATATGGCGACTCCTTCAAACTTTTTTCTTTTTGTAAAATTACCGCACAGGCCCATCACCTCTGCGGATTGGCCTGGCCACGGCCCCGCTGTGACTGCACGTCTACACAGCCCTGCTCTCCACAAAACTGTTGAGTCTCCACTTTCCTTTGAGCCACAGAGGCTCGTGGATTGAAACGCGCCTTTCCGATGTAGTGACAGTCCGTAACAAATTGGTGTAGATTGGGAACCGCATAGGCTAACTGGAAAGGAAGTAATTGAATAATCCCAAATTCGGATTTGAATCCCATCTGGTATCGAGAGATCAAAAGGGCAGGAGGCTAGGGGTGTGTGGAGAAGAGGGGGCACACCCCTCCCTGCCGTTCTTTGGCCAGTGGTTGCAAAGCTGGAGAGGGAGGGCTAGATGTGGTCAGAATTTTGACCCTTGAGGCAGTAACGACCCCTCCCTTCCGTCCTAGCTTAGAGTGAGCGCTCAGCGTTTAGTCTGAGGCGGGCGTTTAGTCTGAGGCGGGACTTTAGTTTTTAACACATCTGTAGTTGTGAGTCAACAGCACTGGTTTGTTTCTTTATTTGTTTGTTGGACCAAATCGCCCCAACAACTCCTCAGTCGTAATAGGATTTGGTTTTTTTAACAGGCTTTTAAAGTAAAGAAATAAATACAATGAAGGCTTGTAAAAGGTGATCAGTAGAGAACGGGCCTTGGCCCCATAACTTTAAAGTAATAGCCCCATTAGGGAGGGGCGATGGTTTTTTAACTGTCCCTCCTTATTTATGCCGTAAGGTGGGAGGGTTTTTCCAGGCAGGTTGGGCGTCTCCGTAAAAGCTTTTCCAGCAGCCATTTAACCTCCATTTACGAAGAAATAAAGCGAAATTGATGCTGATTTGGGCCTGCTTTGGGGGATATTTCTGTTCCTTAAAAGCCCTTTTGCCTGCAATTTGCCGAGCTGCCCTGTCACGCCGGGAAGGGCCGCTGCTGATGAAGACAAAGCTTTATGGCCACGGTATTTGCTGCTAACAGCAACCTAATGCAGCATTTTCATTTTTGTGCAATTAATGTTAATGTCTGCTACGAAAATTGTCATTAAATACCATTTTAAAATCCATTCAATTTGCATATGCAAAGCCCATTTACCATCACAGAAGATAGAGCCGGCACTTCATCACATCCTTCCCCTGAACTGTGGCCACTTGGTTTCAGAGCAATTTAAGATTCTGTATTGAAAGCTGGGTGGTAATGGATGTCTTCTCCAAGCCCAGCTGACTCAAGCGATAAACGGAAACCTTAGCCTGGGGACCAGAATCTGTGGGTGTTCACACAGCACCTCAGACACAAGGGGGCTGGACACAGAGCACACAGCACTGCACGAGGAGTCTGCCAGCCTGACTGTAGACCTGGCGTGGTTAACAACTTGCTGTGTGACCTTGGGAAGCTCTCTTCACCTCTCTGAACATCTTGCTATTTTCTTCTATTTTAAATAAGGACTTCAAACCAGGTGATTGCTGATGTCCTATATGTTCTATTATCTTCTGTTTTTAAATATAAGCGTACTAGGTTGGGAATCCAGGCCAAGCCCTGCCATGATAAAGTCGTATGAACTTAGGGAGGTCAATTAACCTCTCCCTGCCTCAACTGGGTAGTAATCCCGCCCACCCACCCAGGGTTTGAATGACAATGACAATAAACTGGCGTGAAGGTTTGCAGACAAGCCGGGAGACAGAGCACATCCTGAGGATCACAGGTTGCTGTGATTAGTGTGTGCTACTGGTGCAACCCCCTCTCACAGACGAGGAAGTGGGAGCCCTGGGGAATGTGATGTGGAGCGTTGGGGACAAAACTGGGACTAGCACCCAGGCCAACTCCTGGCCCAGGGCTCCTCCCCGACGCCACACTGTCTTTGAGACACCCGGTCACCACCACGGACTAATCATCTAGTGATCTAGGGCACGGCATGGAGTCCCCGTTCCCCTCTGCCCCAGCCAGTCTGCTGGCGAAAAAATCACGGAGACACCTCGGAGGGACCCACTTGAGGGATGGTTCCAAAGGTGGGGAAAGTATGGTGTGCAGGTGATTAGTTAATCCAGCCGGAGGTGACTTTCCAGTGTGTCTCTAGTGTCACCTTCCAGGTTTCAAGGTGAAGAAATGCATTTCTGGAGAAAGATGTGCCTAGTATTTGCGGCCATGGGAGGTGGGAAAGAGGGGGTGCCGAGCTGAACTTCACAGCATGCGTAGGCGAGGCCCACGCATGAGAGGCCGTGCGGAAGTCTGGTCACACACCCAGTGGGGAATAGCGTGGTGGGTCCCCAAAAGTTAAACATAGAATTACCATGCGACCCAGCGATTCCACTTCTGTTTATAGACCCAAAAGAACTGAAAGCAGGGACTCAATCAGACATTTGCACACCATGTTCACAGCAGCACTTTTCACAGCAGCCAAAAGCTGGAAACCACAGTGTCCATCCGGGATGAGGGGTGAAGGGAATGTGGTGTATCCGTACAAGGGACTATTACTGAGCCTTAAAAAGGAACGGAATTCTGACACATGCCACGACATGGAACCTGGAGGACGTTATGGAAAATGAAATACGCCAGACACAAAAGGGCAAATACCGTATGATTCCACTCACACGAGCTACCTAGAATGGTCGAATTCATAGAAACAGAAAGTGGGATGATGCTTACCAAGACGTGGGGGGATGGGGCAGGAGGAGTTAGTGTTTGATGGGGACGGAGGTTCAGTTCGGGAAGATGAAAAAGTTCTGTGGATGGATGGGGGTGATGGTTTCACAACAATGTGAATGTAATTATTCCCACTGAACTGTGCACTTAAAAGTGCACAGTAAATGGTAAATATGTGTATTTTATCACAATAAAAAAATTAGAAAAAATAAAGAATAAAGAGGGAACCACCCAAAAGTAAAAGAGTATGGTGGCGTGGTCAAAGGAAAGTACCTGGTCCAGGAACGGCAGGAGGGAGGTTGGAAAGGCAGGCTGGGGATGGGACGTCAGTGGCCTTGACTGAGGGCGGAGCAGGACGCTGCCACACAGGTGGGCTGAGACATTGGCCTTGTCAGTCACAGGTGGCTGGACGTGGAGGCCCAGGCTGCTCGCTGGCGTCTGGGAGCAGCTGCTTCTATTTGTCTGCTCAGTGCAATGACAAATATCAGTAACTGCTGTAGCAATGATAAGCTTGTGTCCCGATGCAGAAAGGGTTAGGGAGCCCTGTGCAGGGGACATTTGCTGTTTCTGCCTGCCGGGCATCTGTCCCCTCCTGGAAATAGCTCTGATCGTACATCTTTTCCACCATCAGCCTGTGCAGATCCTGGAGACCCAATTCACCTCCCCAATTCAGGGAGGGGTTTGTGACTGGACCTGGCCAATAAGAGGGCTTCAGATTCTCCTGGCCTTGGCAATTGGCTCAGAGGCAGGCATGTGACTCAATCTGGCCAATCAATGTACTTCACAAGCCCTAGTTACAGGGGCGGGCACATGACCCAAGCTGGACCGAAGACCTTGATCTCAAAGCTTTTGTCGTCTCTACCCCTCAGCACTGGGCCCACTAAGAGAACAGGAGGTAAGAGTGGAACCACTGCTGTCCATTTTGTCAGGTGAGGAGGAAGCTTGTCAGAGAATGGAGCCAAAACCGGGAAGCACAGCACGGACGGATGATGCTGCCTCACTGCCTGGATCCAGCTATGCCTGAAGCCCCACCCCTGGGCTCTTCCATGCTGGGAGCCAATAAATTCTCCTTAAAGAAAATCAAGGCAGTTTGAGTTGAGTATTGATTACATGCAACTGCATTCTCCTTTTATTGAATGTCAAGTGTGCCAGGGTTGGGACATGGGTGACAGGTCTGATCCTGAACCAACCACTGTGACCAGCGTTTGTGAAATACACTGATGGGCCAGGCATGGGCCACATGTCTGCCTCTGAGCCAGTCGCTGAGGCCAGGGGAATCTGGACCCTCTGACGGGCCAGGCCTGGTCACGTTCCCATCCCTGGAGTCAGGGGTGAATTCGGTCCCAGGATCTGCACGGGCCGATGGTGGAAAAGATGTACGATCAGGGCTCTGTTTCCAGAAAGAGGGGATCCAGTGCCCGGTGGGCAAAATCAGCCAAGAGGATAAAGGCCCTCACTGTGGCGCTGTTACAGGTGTCTGTGTAGGCAACAGTACAATTTAATCTGTGCAGTAGAGAGAGAGCTCCGTCGCAATGTGCCAGGCGACTCGGGAAGGGCCAGTTCTGGAGGCGGGGAGAGCAGTTAGCAGGTTTCTGCAGAGGTGCAGGCAGAAGAAGACGGGCATTGACTGGATGGGGCGCGTGGCGCGGAAAGTCCTTTTCTGTGGGCCACGCCCCCATCTCTCTGCCTCTCTGTATGGCGTGTGGGTCCTCACTGGCATTAGGGGCGGACCGAAGCCCCGGGCTGCTTGTGTCCTCGCGGTAAAGCGCGCAGTGTTGACAGTGCTGAGGATGTGGGACCACCGGGATGTGTGTGCAGACTCATCCCACCTGTGGTGCTGGTGGGGCCACAGAGCAGTGACGTCTCAGGGGGAACGCAGGGGCTTTCTGGGGTGCCAGGTATATATCTTTACCTGAGTGGCAATGACATGAGTGTTTCCAGTTGTAAAATTTCATCAAGCTGAACACGTCATGATTTGTGCTTTGCTGTGTATAAGTCAAACCTCAACATAAATTTTAAAAAATTTCATACCTCTTGGTCTACAGTTCACATCATATCATTTTAACAATAATAGTAACTAATATTTATTGAGTGCTTGCCATGTCCTAGGGCCTATGCCGAGGTTTTCACATGCGTTCTGTCACTGAAACCTCTCAGCAATGCTAGGGTGCAGATACTATTATTATCCCCATTCTACAGATGCAGAAACTGAGGCAAGGATCCCACAGCTAGTTACAGCCAGAGTCCAGGTTTGAGCCCAGGCTCCAGAACCTCTCCAGTGGCTTCACAGGGATGGTGCCATGCTGGGGTAACCTGGTAGGCTCTCCCCTTCCTCGCCCAGGTTATTAAACCTCCTGAGAGCAGAAACAGCTCTTAATAAATGTTTGTTGACTGAGGGAAAGTGGGTGCCCTGTGCACAGCCCTACAGTATATCCTGCTGCCGGGCAAGGACCCAGCTCGGCTGGATTCAGGGTGTGGCTGCAGAAGTCACACAAGAGAGAGTCTTTGGAGGGAGCCCCAGAGGATGGTCCGCTTCCCAGTCACCCTCTGACATTGTTCCCCGATTCAACCAGCACCCACAGCCACCTTGAGGCACCTTACCGTGCCGGGATCCCAAATGTCATGTCTGGAGGGAGAGAGGGCGGCTCCTTCTTCAGGCGCCGGTCATCCTGGTCACTGATGCGGATGTCATTGAACCGACAGTAGAGGAAGTTCTCCCGGGCAGTCACCAGGCCAGCCTTCACGGCCCCGCGGTTCATCGCGATGTAATTCCGCGTCAGCTCGTGGGGGCAGGTGGGCTGCTGCTTAAACACGTTCCAGTGTCCAAGGGCTGCGGGCGGGGAGAGACAGGACCGTGAGCCAGGTGTCAGTCTGGAGGACAGCTCCCTGTGGCATCTGACCGAGCAGAAGCAGGGGAACGTGGGCCCTTTACCTTCCCATTAACCTGAGACCGCGGGCGACAGCCCTGCCTGGCTCCCAGAAAGCACGGCCCAGAAAGGGAGGGTCAGGGCCCGCAGGCATTGCAGAGGGTGCCGGAACATCTTCCTGGAGCTGGGCCAGCCCGGCCTTGACCTTTTGGGGCCATCACAGTTGCTCCTGAGCCTGTTCCGGGCTCATAGTCCGACACCGAAGACCTGCCCTGTGTGGTCCTCCCCATCCCGGCCACGCCCTGGGCTTTACCACGCGGCCGCCCAGACCTGTGGCCTCTTGGGTCTTTCTCTGGCACCTGGCGCGTGGCCAAGCCCCAGCCTAGGTCGAGAGCTCTGTGAAGAGGAGTGAGCCTCCCGCCCACCCTTACCCCCTGTGCTCCACAGCGCGCCCACTCACCTTCGGGGACCCCTCCGTCCAGCCCCCGGATGTAGAGTCCGTAGTTGAAATCGACACCAGGCAGACTGCAGCTCCTTTCCCGGGGCTTGCCAAGCTCAGCCTGTTGGGGCAGGGAGCGAGCAGAGGTGAGGGGTGGCGTCCCAGGCCCCCATACTATGACATGGTCCAGCGGCAGGGCGGCACCGACGCCTGCTTTGCCTTCAGGACCGCAAGGGTGTGGACAGCAGAGCCCTCCCAGAGAGGCGCGCGGGCTGTGGCCGGGGTGGGGACACAGCAGAAGCTGACTGGTGCGCTCGCGCTCGGGGGCGAGTGAGGACAGCAGACACGGAGGCTCCATGGCCACATCGGTGCATTGTGGGGGAGGGGGGAAGCGCAGTCCCTGAGCTGAGCAGCTGTGTCTGGGGTGCAGCCTACACCTGCTGGGCTCAGGCTGGAAATGACCGGCCCAGTCCAAGACCCATCTGGAGGCCACCATCAAGGGAGGGGGACATCTTTCCTACCTAACACTTCATTCCGATCGAGCCATTCTCATGAGGAACTCGTGTCCTCAAATCCTCACCTTAGGGCAGGGACACAGTTACCCCCTCAGCACCTGGATGCTGTTCTCACTCTCTGGGTCTCTAGTGAACTCCTTGACCCCCCCCAGAAGGGGTTTGTATGAACAAAATTACTCTGTTATCAACCACATTAGTCCCATTTTATAGATATGGAAACTGAGGCCTAGAGAGGCAGCTCTGTCATTCATGTGGGGGTGTGTCTGAGCCGGGGCTGGGGTGTCTCTAGAACAGCAGCTACCGGGGACAGAGGCCCTGTGCTTTGTGGAGCTTAGGACACCATCATCACCTTCCTCATCCCTGAGTGCTCACTGAGTTCTCGGTTCTCTCATTTAGTCTGCGCGGCCGCCCAGTGAGGAGGCCCCTCCACCCTCCCAGCTGTTCGAGGGGCAGCTGCGGTGCGGAGGGGTCACACAGCCCACATCGGGCCTGCAGCAGGAACCCAGGCTGGCTACTGCCAGCTCACCCTCAGGTCTGCGAGCTCCGTGGATGCCAACGAGCCCCAGATTCCCTGGCCCCCTGGTGCCTGCATGCCCGTGGACGGTGTGGAGGATGGTGCGGCTGCTCCTCTGCTGCCCACGGGCAACAGGCCGAGGGCTCGAGGTCGCAGGGTGTTCTGTCTCCCAGGCTCTTCCCACCCTCTGGCCTCACTTTCTCTCCTCTGTGTCCCGTCATCTCTGGCTCCTGCAGGTTGGGTGTGTAGAGGTAGGTAGGTGGTCGGGGACCACCCGCAATAGCTCGTCACTGCCTTTGCAGTAAACCCCTCCCTTGGGCTGGAAGTCCAGGCCCTGTCCCTTCCATTCCGCCCAGCCCTGCTGCTTTGCGCCCCACGTGGCCCCGCTGCTGAGGCAGACCAGCCCACGCCCCCGGGTCTGAGAACCCCAGGCGCCCAGCCTCATCCGGGCCTTTCCTCTCCCCCTGCCTCTGCCCCTGCTGGGCCTCATTTTTTAAGCCCTGTCTCTGCTGGAAGCTCTCGGGAGCCTTGGGCTTGCCGTGGCTGTCCCTCCTCTGAACACCAGTAACTCCCACCCTCTGTTCCGTTCACTGGGGCTTAGAAGTTAAGTCACTGTCTCGACTTCCGTGAATACATGTGCTGGGCCACCCTGCCTGGATTGTAAACTCTGAGTCGGCCAGACTCCTGGCTTCTAGTACCTCCTTTTTCCTGTTGGCACACAGCAGGTGCACAACAAATGCCTGATATTAGAAACCTCTTCCTCTGGGAATCCTTCCCAGATTGGCACCAGTCCAGACAGGCCTCCGTGTTACATGGTGGCACCATAGTGCCCTGAGCCCCCATCACGGCACTTTCAAAATTACGCAGTTGTGCCCGCTGTAGCGTGGATGGACCTTGACCACATGATGCTGAGACGCCAGACACGAAGGGCCACATACTGCACGATTCCATCCTCGTGAAACGTCCAGAATAGGCAAATCCACAGACAGAGAGCAGATCAGTGGTTGCGAGGGCTGGGCGTGGGTGGAGGGCAGAAATGGAGGGACTGTGGGGGCGATGGCCTGGCTAAGGGGTGTCGTGAGGGTGATGAAAATGTTCTAAAATTGGTTGGGGCGATGCTTGTACAATTCTGTGAATACAGTAAAAGCCATTGACTTGCACACTCTAAACTGGTGAATTGTGCGGTATGTGAATTGCATCTCAAATAAAGCTGTTGGAGAATTACAAAGTGGCGTAATTAAGTCATTAGTTGCATGATGATCAGTTTAATGTCTGTCTTCCCCCAGGAGACTGTGTGCGCCACAGAGGCAGGGATCCACTCTTTACTTTTTAAGGTTAGTTTTTTAAAAATAGACATTATATTTTACAACAGTTTTAGGTTCACAGCAAAACTGAGCAGACAGCGTGGAGGTTTCCTATAGACCCAGTTGGTCTTTATTCTCATCCCTCCTTTCCCAGGGCCCAGCATAGAACAGATGCTAGTAAATAGGGGTGCCATGAATGAATGAATGAATAAATGAAATACCTATGTCTTAGTCAGCTTGGGCTGCCATAACAAATTATCATAGACTGGGTGGCTATAAATATTTATTTCTCACAGCTCTGGAGGCTGGGAAGTCCAACATGTAGGCACCACCAGATCTGGTGTCTGGTGAGGGCTCACTTCCTAGTTTGCACACGGCCACCCTCTCACTGCGTTCTTGTGTGTCGGAGAACAGAGTGAGTGAGCTAACTCTCTTCCTCTTCTCATAAGGGCACACATTCCATCCTGAGGGCGCCACCTTCCTGACCTAATCACCTCCCCAAAGTCCCACTCCTAGTATCATCCTATTGGGGGTTAGGGTTTTAACACGTGAGTTTTGGGGGAACACAAACATGCAGTCCATACGGCCTACTTTGAGACTATTGGCTCTTTTCTACACAGTAACTGATCATTTTTCTCCCTCTTCTTCCACATCTCAAGTCCCAGGCCCCCTCCCTCAAGAGCAATGGAGTTCTGAGTTCCAGGTGGGCACCCCTGTTGGGTGGTTTGTTTTGAATTCCTTCCGCACCACTCACTCTGAGCTGCAGACAAAGCTCTAGCCTCTCTTTTGTTTATGAAAATGATCCAACCTCTCCAGTGATTGTCGGGAAAGTTAATTAAAATGTGACTTCTCTGGGAGAAGCCCCGCCTCCCTCAGGGCAGGTGCAGGTGGGCAGAGTTCCAGCTGGCTGGGGGATGACAGACAGACTCAGGAGCTGGCTGCCGCCCTTAGGCAGGGGGCGAGGGAGCAGGCGGGTGCCTCAATCTCTGTGCTTTTAGCATGGTTGCCTGGGAGTCAACAACTGCTGAAACACATGGAAGCCTTAGGCTGCAAAATATCATCCCAATGGGAGCTTTTCTCATACTTTCATTCCACAAGTATTTATTTTGTACCTACTCTGCTGGGAGTTCTAAGACGAACAAATCAGACACACAGCCCCTGCTCATATGAAATTTACTCTCTTGTAAAAAGGATAGTTAAGTAATAACAGTCAAGCATACCTGGAGGTTTGAAGAGGGAAGGATAGAGTGCTTCTGGCTCTAAAAATCTGTGAGTCCACAAAGAGAGAGAAGATATTTGCAATACATATATCTGACAATGGACACATCCATCATATATAAAGAGCTGCCACCAATCAATAAGAAAATGGCAGACAATCCTATAGAAAAAAACGAGCAGAAGACTCGAACAGGCACTTCGTTAAGAGGATGTCCAAGTGGCCAAGACCCGTATGTCAAGGTGCTCCACCTCTGGGAAATGCAAAGTAAAAGCTCAATGTTATTGTCGAGGATGTGGAGCAACTGGGACACGCAGGTACTTGCTGGGAGTGAAAACTGGTATAACCACTGTGGAAAATTGTTTGGCAGTATCTGTTAAAGCTAAACACATGCCTACTCTATAACCCAACAATTCCTTCCTGGACACCCAACAGAAATGAATGTGTATGCCTACCCAAAAACATGTCAAAGAACGGGCATACCAGCTCAATTCATGGTAGCCAAATACCAGAAACAATGCAAATGACTATCAGGTGGATAAGAAAGTTGTGACATATTCATACCACAGAATATTCTACAGCAGTGGTCCTCAATCAGGGGTGATATTGTCCCCTAGAGGTCATTTTGGCCATGTCTGGATACAATTTTGGTTACAACTTGGGATGCAGGTACCACCCTCTCCCTAGTGAGCAGAGACCAAGAATGCTGCTAAACATCCTACAATGCACAAGACAGCCCACCACACACTGGACAGAGAGCGATCTGTCCCCAAATGCCAACAGCGCCTACAGAGATCGAGAAGCCTTGAGAATGAAAGAACAATACTATGGGCAGCACAGGCGTGGTCCTCACACGAAGTGTGGAGGGAGAGAGGCCAGACGCATGAGCCACGTACGGCTCCACACGGATGAGGCCAAACACGAGCACAACTAATCTCGTTTCCAAAGTCAGGAGCACGGGACCCCGGGTGGGGCAGTGACCGAAGGCAGCACAAAGGGGCTTCCGGGGCACTGGTCACGATGGCGCCTGACCTGATGCAGGTGACCTATGCACCGTGCTGTCCTGCCTGCTGCCCTCCTTCAAGCTCCGTGCATGTGGCACTGTGGCCGCCGGCACTCTCTACGTCCACGCGGGAGACCCACTTTCACTTGGGAACTATGTAAGCACAGGCACCGGATGAGCCACGGCAACAACAATAAAAATGATTTTTTTACATCCCCAAATGTTCTCCGGACTGTGTTTCTGAGACTGGGCAGTCCCATCCTGAAACCCCTGAGAATGTGGTGTTGGATTTCTCTTCTCCCTGGACTTTTCCAGACTGGAGTGTTGCCTGGTGGGATGAAGTCGGACTTCCCAAGAATTTGGCCGAGAAGCAGATTCGGCCGCTCAGAGCAGCTACTCCGTAGCCTTCCACCCTGGCAACCGGGCTTCCTTCCTTCTGGGGCAGGTTACACCAAAGTGTCAGAGAAGGCTGCCTGTAGGAAACCCGCTGGGTCCCTGGGCCTGCCTCAGCCGCAGCTTGAGACCAGCTGCAGAGCTTTGCGTGGAGTGCTACCTGTGCACCAGCACAGCAAAGCTGAGGAGCCCTGCGTACTCTTCCCCCGTTCCACCCGTCCCCAAATACCTTCCGGGCCTGAGATTCCACTGCTTGCAACTTGGTCCTTTAGGTTCGGGTGTGGCGTGTCTCTGGAGGAGCAGCACAGCTACCCAGGAGCAGCTCGTGTGCCTAAAGAAACAGGCTAACTGGACAGTCCCACCTGGCCACTCACTTTTTGGCCAACACCACTGACCACAGCGCCCGTAATCATGGCATCTGTGTGCCCGGCTCCCTTGTTACTGCCCAGGCCCCAAACAATCCCGCAAAGTGGTGTCACTACCATCCCAGGAGAGGAAAGAGGCCTCAAGGGCTTGAGCACCTTGTTCGCTCGAAGCTGCACACAGGTAATGAGTGGTCGGGCAGGATTTGAACCCACACCTGACTCCACGTGGTCTCTGCTGTCTCTTAATTACTGGTTTAGCACTTAGCATAGATGGCCTTTGTCTTTCATGTGCACAGGTCTTGTCTATACAGGCGAGGTTTTCTCATACAGAACTTCTCATTCTCTGCTGCACACACAATGGTACCCAGGGGAACCCCAGGTAAAGTTCACCATCTCAGTGGTGCCTAACTGTTTTGGCACCAGGGACCGGTTTCACGGAAGACAATTTTTCCAAGGATGCGGTTCGGGGTACGGGGAGGCGGAGCTCAGGCGTTGACGCGAGTGATGGGGGCCAGCTGCGAACGCAGAGGCAGCGTTGCTGGCCCACCAGCCACGCACCTCCTGCTGTGCACCCTCCCCCACCCCCAGGTTTCATGGAGGACAATTTTTCCATGCATGGGGGCGGTGGGTGGCGGTGGATCTCTGTGGCCTGGTCCCTAACCGGCTGCGGACCAGTACCAGTCTGTGGCCTGGGGCCTGGGGACCGCAGCACTGTTTGATGTGTACACCGGGGGTTATGCGAAGAACTGTTGCTTCAGAAAACAATGCAGTGAGTCCTGACTTAACATTATCAATAGGTTCTGGAAACTGCAACTTGAAGCAAAGCGATGTCTAAGAAAACCAGTTTTACCGCAGGTTAATTGATATTACAAAGTGTTAAGTTCCTATGGCGTAGCTCTGACCACAGAAACAGCACTCAACTCCCGCACAGAGACCAAAACGCGGGGGATGGGCACGCCGCAGTTTTCACTCAGGCCGTACAAAGGCAATTTATGTGCCCAAAGCGTTTGGGCCCCCTTAATATTCTGATATGACTTTAAAAAAGATCAAAACACCCCCAGTATTAAATGTCGAAATAAACGTAAGTAAGGTGAATAAAAGCAGGTGAGATACTACTCACTTCTCACTCCGGTTCAGGGTCTCGGGTGGCCACAGCCTCCTGCGGCAGCTCAGGGTGCCAGGCGGGGACAGGTCCCGGACGGGACGCCATCCCATCGCAGGGTGCGCTGACACCCCCACACTCACTCACCCGGGGACCAGGCGCACGTCGCTGGGATGTGGGAGGAGCCGGAGCACCTGGAGGAAACGCACAGGCCGGCGACAACGCACCAACTCCGCGCAGACGGCCGCCGCGGCCGGGAGCCAGCGTTTTCTTCTCAGCAGCGTTATAACGTAGAGTTATCTGAGGACCTGCTGCGTGGGACGGAAGTGACACGGATACAGGGACAGCTGGGTCTGACTGGGCGGGGGAAGGGCGTTCAGGAAAGGAAGACACGGATCTCGAGCTGGCATTCTGGCGAGCGCCGACCTGAAGGAGACGCGGGGGCAGCCTGCGGGGACAGCAGCCACCGGTGCCCAGAGGAGCATCGAGCCAGGGCTGGGAGGGCTCAGCACTGCCCTTGGCCTCCTTCCCCAGCCTGTCCAGTGGGGCCTTCTAGAAAAGCTGCCTGACAGAGGGGGCGCAGGTCTCTGGGCACCTCGGCGGGGGCTGCGTGGAGCTGGCCAAGGACTGACAGGCGCTCAGAGGTGCTCCTGACGCTGGCGGGTTGTGACCCACGTCTGAGATCGGCTGCCAGTGAAACGCAGGGGAGCGTGCGGCTGACGGTCACTTGCTTCCCCTGCTGCTGTGGTTCCAATGTCTTTGTCCCCTCCCGAGTTCGTGCTGAAACTTAGTCCCAGTGCAACGGCATTGAGCGGTGTGGCCTCTGGGAGGTGTTTAGCCGTGAGCGCTCTGCCCTTACAAGAGGGCGTGGTGGAGGGAGCTCACTTTTTCTGCCCCTTCCGTCCCTTCTGCCACATAGCCTGTGTCCCCTCTTGAGGACACGGCAACAAGGAGCCATCTTTGACGTGGAGGCCAGGCTCTCACCAGACACTGAACCTGCTGGCACCGTGATCTTGGGCAGCCTCTAGAACCGTGAGAAATAAATGTCTGTTCCTTATAAATTACCCAGCCTCCGGTGTTTCGTTATAGCAGCACAAACGGACTAAGACACGTGGCAACCTCACTCTGATGTCTGTGAGACTGAAGAGACTCAGCTGTGATCAGCTTCCCCAGTCCCCAGGCAGCCTGCCCCCCAGCCCAGGACAGGAGAGATGGCCACTAGCAGAGGCAAAAGAGGTCTCAGGCTGGAATGTGCAAAGGTCCTGGGGCAGATGACACAGACTGGCTGTTAGGTTCAGTGGAGGCTGAGAGCACCCTCCCCGCACAAATGAGAGACCCTCCCACTTTACAGATGGGAAAACTGAAGCTTAAAGAGGTTCACACTTGTCCAAAGCCCCCCAGGTAGTCAATGGAAGAGCTAGGGTTGTACTCACCTCTCTTGGACATCGCACCTCTGTGCTTAACCCCCGGCAGCCCCTCAACTCTCACAACAACCCTGGAATGGAAGCCTTGTGATCCCCACCGGACACATGGGGAAATCGAGGCTGAGAAGGGGAGGGGACCCTTGTGTCCTTTCAGACCTCAAAATCCTCGCATTTCTCATTTCTTATGGCTGAATTCCTCAGACACCTCGTGCAAAATCCGCAAGGCCTTTCGAGAGACACACCTTAGTTTTGCACGACGGGGAACTGTGAAATATTGGAAGCTATTTAAACAGGGCCCACTAGCTGGAATCCCTTGTCAACAAGGTGTTCGAATCAAGAGGCAAACGTGGGAGAAAATCCCAGCTCCGAGTCTGGCCGCCTTCAGACTGTGCCTTTTTCTGAGCTTCCTCTGTCACAAAGTGGCTTGGCTGGAATACAGCTCTGGGTGACAGCTGTCCCCATCAGCAGACAGCTTCATTAAACCTCATTAAGATGTCATCCCTCTCTGCCTTATTTCCCATCTCTGAGCTCTAATTAAAACCATCTCTCTCCCCATCCCGGGGGTCCTGGGATTCTCTCGCCACTCCTACAGTCTCAGCTCCCTCCACTCCCCAGCACGGAGGACCGGCCCTGGAAACCCACACTGCAACCGGCCGGCCGGGCAGGCGGCCCCAGGCCCGAAGCCCCTCGGAGTAGCCAGTCACCGGTGTGAACTGCGGGGGCTTGCCAGAGGCAGTACAGGTGGTGTTCCCCGCAGGCTGCTGCCTTGAGCTGAAGTTACCTGGGACCCATAAGCCAAGCCCCCAGCCCTGGAGCTTCACCGAAGTCCATTGTTATGGGACAACTCAAAACAAGTAACCCAGCTTTGCAACTCGAGTCTAATCACTGCCTGCCCAATATACTTTTTCTTCTTAACTAGCCCTCGTTTCCCACTGAAGAGGTGAAAATGGGTGAAATCAGCTGGTTTTGTTGCATAGGTGACCCAAACTGGATCTCACTCTGGACAAATGGGCCAGCAGTCGTGTCCAAAATGGCAGGTTTTCTACCAAGGAGCCCGATGCCCGGGTTTTAGACCTACCGTAGACGCTCTTTCCGTCACGAGCAGGGACCTCGCTCCCCACTTCCTGGCAGCCACATATAGTGTAGCTCATTAACCCTCCAGCCCTGCGTCTAAACTAAATGAATGTTTGTTCGACAGTTGAAAAGCCTCCACTCACTTCCCTGCATTCTATTAAAGCGCAGTTCTGTGAAATCCCACAGTTATTGCCTGGTAGTTATTAAATAAATATCTGTACATGGCTGTACCCAGGCACACGTAGGCACACACATACATTGTGCTCACGAGGGGTAGTTCATTATTGTAAAACAGCTTAAGAGCCTCGAATGAAAAGCACAATATAAATGCAAATTGTGATCATTATTAGCATAGAGGATATTTATTTATTTCCATAATGAGAACCTCAGATAAACAATCATGTAAAATAAGGTGCATTATGCATCAAAGGACTCAGGCATCATCTCGGAAGCCCGGATTCTTTGAACCATGTGCATCGTGTGAGTGGCAGTTGAACATTGCATAATGATACTGAAAAGCCACACATGAGAAGGCCACATCCACATGTGATCAAAGGTGTATATAAAATAATGTCAAGTGAAAAAAAACCCAGCAGGATTCAAATTTTTACATATACCACTGTTACGACCACGGTAAAAAAAACGCGTTGAAAAAAACACTGGAAGGAAACAGCGGCACAGCCGCGATGTGTGCGGGTGCGCAGCTAGAGACGGGCTCCTTTTTGGGATATTGAGGTTCTGCTTTTGTAATTTAAAAAGCCAAAATGCAGAGCCAATTTATGTGTTTCTGTTTTACATATTAAAAAGGCTCTTCTATGTCATGGCCACAGCTCTCCTGGAGTTTATAATGGGACCGAGGTCACTGCTGATGGGTTGGGGGCTCAGGGAGGGGAATTTGGTGGCCGGCATGTGAACTATGTCACAGAACTGAGCTGGAGTCCCAGCTCTGCCACTTCCCGCGTGACCTTGGGCAAGTCACGACCTGGTCTGGTCTTCCCTTTCCTCACCGGCAAAACCCAAGGAGGCCGTGTGTAGCGTTTAGTGGTATCCCGCCCGGGAGGCATGCTCACTCAACAGTGGCTTCTATGGCTGCTGTCCTCGTCGTCAGCATTACCATGTAGCTCGCCGGCTCAGGTCCAAGAGGAGCTCCGGGCCATGGGGACACCTCTCCTGGCGCCCTGTACCTGCCCGGCCACCCCATCCCGCCTTGTCTGGCTCTCACGGCCCTGAGCTGCCTGCGTTTTGCCGCCTGCCTGTTCCCCCACTCCCTGGGGCAGCCGGCCTCCCTTCCTGTGCCTGTTCTGCTCCTGCAGCTGATGTATGGCCTTGCCGCGCGAGGCGGTCACGGTGACAGGGCCCCGCGTCCCCTCCCCTCCCCCTCGACAGCTTGAAATCAGGTCCTTCATTTGCATTTACATGATCTCGCTGTGCAGCTTATGAGATCGAGAGATTTATTTGCTACTTAGCTTGATGTTTGATTACACTCGGAGAAGGCGGCGAGCGGCACCGCACACGGACGCATCCGCTCTGAGCCCGCGGCCTCTGGGGGCCAGTAACTCAACAGCAGGTTTAGGTGGATGAGGGGGAAACGCGCAGCATTTTGAAAAAAAAGGCAAATGTGAGAGGTTGGAAGGAACTGATACCATGATCTGGATTTTTTTCCAAAAAGAGCAATAAAAACTGGCTAGATGTCATCTGAGATTATGAACAGGCCCAAGTCATTCTTAACAGGCAGCTCATTGTCTTGGGGAACGAACTCCCAGAAACTTTTGCTCCTGGGCAAAATCAGAAGTTCCTAAAAGCGCTGGCGCGTCTGATCAGAGAGACGGTGAGTATGGACACCCGCTTAGAGCGTGCTGGAATCCGGACGTCCGGATTAACACTGGTCCTGCCCGTTACACCTGTGTGCTCTTGACCTGGCTAGTCAAACCACCCGGACCCCAGGTTCCTTGTCTGTCAAATGGGGCTAAAATACCCCCTCTTAGGTCTGTGGCCAAGACGATTTCAGCACCTTGGCGGACACAGCGTAAGTGCCCAATAAACGGGCTGTTATGGGGGCGACAGGCTATTTTCTGACAAAACAGAGGGATAAAGCTAACCGCACCCATGGAGAGAAATCACTCGGGGCAGTACTTTGCAGTCAAGTGTCACTTCGCTGTTTTGTGGGTATCCACTGAGTGGGGTTTAATTCCGGCCCCTGTTGTTCACAGCTGGGGCAATCTCAGGGAGCGCAGACTCATTTTCACAGCAGTCTGAGCCTGGCATCATTTGGAGCAGAGAGCCGCTGCCAGCCTGTACCCTGTCCCCTTCCAATCCAAACAGAACTCATTTGGCACATTATCGGGGCGTGTCAGTTTAGTGATTAAGAACGTGAGCTTGGGGCCAGACCTCCCGAGTTGGAGCTCCGGCTTCTCAACTCTGTGTGACCTTGAGCAAGTTGCTTAACCTCCAAGTCTCAGTTTCCTCACCTACAAGATAGGTGTAACGAGAGCACCCAGCTCACAGCGTTGTCAGAGCATTTCATAATGTGGGTAGCATTCTGAACAGAGGGCCTGGAAGGTTCTTAATAAAAAGTAGTCATACTAGCTAGTGATCACTGTCAGACTCTCCACTACTTTGCATTATCAGCAACTCTGTCTCCATTTGTATGAATAGAGAGCTAGCTATAAAATTAATACATCTGTTTGATGGTTCCTAAAAAAGTTAAAGATAAAATTACCACGTGGACCCAGCAATTCCATGCCTAGTTATATGCTCAAAGGAACTGAAAACAGGTGTTCAAACTAATACATGTACATGCACGTTCATAGCCAAAAGATGGAAACCACTAACTGCCCTGATGAATGAATAAACAAAATGTGGTTCATCCATATAATGGAATATTATTCACATCATCCACGTAATGGAACGCAGTACTGACACACATTACACCGTGGATGGACCCCGAAAACATCATGACAAGGGAAAGAAGCCAGACAGACACGAAAGGCCACACATTGTGTGAATCTATTTAGAATGTCCGGAACAGGTAAATACAAAGACAGGAAGCAGCTGGGTGGTGACCTGCGTCTAGAGGGAGGGGCATGAGGAGTGACTGCTCATGGGTACGGAGCTTCCTTTTGGGGTGATAAAAACGTCTCGGAACTAGACGGAGGTGCCGGTTGCGCAACATTGTGAATATAGTAAATGCCACCGGACTGCGTCCTTAAAAATGGTTGACGGTTAATTTTACGTGAATTTTATCTCAATGAAAAGAAAAATTAATATGTCCACAGTAAGGATTTGCCATGCTTCATGTCCAAGCGACTTAGGAAACTCTTCTCTCTGAAGGACGGGAGGATGGGAGAGGAATGGTGTGCAAGGAAAGTGACCACGGTCTCACGGCAGGACGGCGCTCTTCGGCAACATGGCTCGACTCTAAGGAAGCAGGATTGCACGAAGGCGGGGACGGGTGCCGGGAGCCGGGCCCTGGGCTGGGATAGAACATCGACGGCTGTTTCCCATCTGGCCTCTCTCTGATGTTTGGTGTGGACGAAGCTGGTGGGAGCACGTCTGTTAGCGGCATCTAGGGTCCTCCTGGAATGCTTGTCTAAGGCAAGCCCGAAGATAAATGACACTGGACAGATCCCGTTCCACAGCGTCCCGCCTGTGCTTCCTGCGGCCTCACTTTTGGGAGGCCCCCGGGGACGGAGGAGGAGCCCTGCACTGTGCATCTGGAGATCCCGATGCCAGTCCCCGCCCACCTCGTCTGCAGCAGGGACACGGGAGAGGACCAGTGACTTCCCTGCAGAGCCGCAACCTCTCGTGGCTCCGAGAGGAGCTCAGGGCACCTCAGGCAGGTGACGAGGTGAGGACCCCAGGGAGCACGGAGCCCCTCGTCCCAACCCAGCCAGGTGGCTGCTCCGTTGCGTGTTTTACGTAGGGGGGGGCTCCACGCCTGGCTTCTTTTGAAGGGTGAGTTCCACGACCTTAAGGAAAAAAACGAGAATCACTCAACTAGGCCACCTGGGAGGCCGCCAGAGTCCACCAGCTGTGATGAGGTTGGAATCCGGACTCTGATCCCTCTTCGCTGTGTGGCCTTGAGCAAGTAACTTGACCTCTTAGTTTCAGTTTCTCAGCACTTGTAAGACAGGGAGTGACCGTCCCACCCCGCGGTGTGATGACAAGATTCAGAGGAGCGGTGGAGGTGAAGCACGAAGGGTGGCCAGCACTAGAGCTGTGTAGAAGTGGGGAGGGCCCGGCCTCCCCCGTCTTCCCGCCTTCGCCAGGGTGACACTATTCTAGTGAAAGGAAGAAACAGCATCAAGCCCACTTTGATGTGGCATCCAACAGGGAAAGGAGTAAGTTTCTGCGCTGCTGGCGAGTCCTAAACGGGACAAGAGGTCCTGCCTCCGAGGTGGGGCTGACAGCACAAGAAACAAATGCCGTGTTCACTGCTCAGGTGGTCAGTTCAGCTTCCAGGGGTCAAAGCCAGCTGACCGCAGAGGGAGCAGATTTAAGAAAGAGGCTCCCTAGGAAAAGAAAGAAAAGAAAGAAAGGTGGAGAGAAAAGGAAAAAGCAGAGAATGATCTATGTACTTTTCAAAACTTAAAACAGAAATCAAAGGAAAACTGAACTGTTTTAAGTTTTGACAGCTGCAGGGATCATTCTGTTTGGTTACTCTATTTATGTTTTCATTTTCTTTATGGATTCATTGAAAATCGCATCATGTAATAGGGAAGAAAAATGTTCAGTGTTCCACCCCCCATAAACCCTTGTTCCTTCCTGAGAACAGATGAAAACGCCCGCTCCAGTGACTTTTGTTTTGATGTATATTTCATAATATCTTATTGATTGTAAGTTTTATTTCTACGTCAATAAAAAGTGGTATTGTAATAAATGAGAAGGAGTTTAACACAAAATGGCAGCTGACCTGTTAGCATAGCAGGTAGCAGAGGCAGAGGAAGTGGCTCGAAAATGAAGCTCGTTAATGAGGCTGGGGTCGCATGGGGAGAGGGACCGGGGGCTACTGATTGCAGGGCCAAGCGGGGAGGCCGGAGCACAGGGTCCTCCCGCCCCCTCCTTTCGGCAGCGTTGGGGCTGTTTTATGACGGGTCTGGGTTGACATCCTGGAGAAGGTGACCGAGGACCTAAGCGATGCTTCTCCTCTCGCAGGATGGATAATAATCTGGCTGGGGAGGGAGAAGTGCGGGGAGTGAGTTCAAGGATTTCAGGGCTAATTAAGGAAAAACCATGAACACACACAATTTCCTGGGCGGTGCTCAGACAGGGTTGCAGGAGAGGAGAGGGACGTCTCTCACGGTGCGAGATAGTCCAGAGGTTACAGTGAGAGGAATCCCCCCCAGAAAGGAGGGCACGGGAGCTCGGAGGAGAGGGGCTTACTGCCTGGCAGTACAGTGGGGAGTCTCTGGGCCTGAGACCCCCCAAACGCAGCAGCAGCTTGAGGCCTCGCGACCGCATGGCTCTGTCTTATCCATGGCCAGCAGACTCTGGCGCAGCTTTGTGGGGTATGCAAACCAGGCAGGTCCTGAAGGGCTAGAATTCTGCGTGTCTGGGATATTTGTAAAGCGATTGGATGTGAGTTTGGTGCCAGTGGGCTTTTGAGCCAACAGGTCTCGGCCTGCCGTGAAGATATAGACAACCTACGGCCAAGACACGGTGGCTGTCTTCGGCTCATTTACATAACAGGGAGCCCCTGGTATGGGAGCCCCACAAGGGGGGCACCTCCGCCCACAGCTCTGGCCTTGTCTTACGCCGTCTCGTTCAGTCTCCACATCCAGCCAGTGGCCTTCTTTCAGCTCCTGGAACTTCCCACGTGAAGTCTGTGTTCAGTCGCCTGCCCCGCCGCATTGGCTCCTGGGCCCCCTAACTCCTAGCTTAAATGTCACCTCCTTGGAGAGCCCCCAGACTGCCCCAGTCAGAAACCCCAGCCACGTGAAACCACATGTTCTCCTCCCTGGACCCACATCTTTGGATGAGTCGATCATCTGGGTGGTGGTTTCTGCCACGTCTCACTCAGAGGCACATCAGCTGCGTGAGCACAGGGCAGGTCTGTCTCATTCATTGCGGCGTCCCCAGTGCCTGGCACACAGTAGGTCTTCAACACACACTTCTGGAATGCTCACATGACTGAGTGCCAGAGCATGGTGCACCCGGGCTGATGCTCTGGAAGTTCATGGAAGAAGCACTCCTCCCAGGCCTGGGCCATCTGGGGCAGGTCTTCTAGAATAGGGTCTGTTCCCAAATTCTCCAGGAAGTTGGGCCATGAGGGTACAAAGTGGGAAAGTTCTGTCTTGCCCTGTGCGGGCCCCACAAGGTTGGAGTTTCTGGCCCCAGTGGGAGCAACAGAACTGGGCAGTTTCCTTGTCACTATGACAGGTGGGCAGGATCCAGAAGGGGAGGGAGGTTGGTGGCTAATGGGGAGGGCAGTCCAGGAGGGCAGCCGAGAGGAGGCTCCCTCTCCTCTCTGGCCTCAATGTTCCCATCTGCAAAATGGGGGCACTGAGCTGGTTGATCTCTAGGGCCCCTTCTGGCGCAGGCCTTTCCCTTCCCAAGTACGTGTCAATCCACGTCGTCCAGATCCACTTCGTCTGCTCCTGCGGTTCAGGAAGGCAGAGCAGCGTGGCGGGAGAGAAAGCAGCCTGCTCTGGGCTCCAGTGACGACTCTCCCGCTTGCCATCTGCGTGATTTTGGGCAAGGTCCTCCCCACCCTGAGCCTGTCTCTAGACACCACACAATTCACAGGCGTGGTGTCAGGTGAGCATAGGCAACGGCCTCGCACAGCAGGCTATACTGCATCTCTGCGGTAGGAAGGCACGGCCATTATTATTAGAGAGGTGGCGCCACCCGTCTCACCTCCGTCAGCAGCACCTGTCCCTGGTGACCAGCTCACAGGCACTGCCCACAGGCCTTCCACCAGAGTGACCGGAGCAGAGCCAGTTGGGCCACCCTTGGATGGAACTCCAGCCACGGCTCTCCAGCACAGCCCCCGGCCACTTAGAGGAGCATCCTTGGTGTGGGGGAGGTCCCCCAGAGGCTGTTCGGCACCAGCTTCAACAAACAGAAAGCATTTAAGATGCAACAATGAAGACCTTGGATGGACCAAACCATGCCCAGTCCCCCAAGGCCCTGGCCCATGCACCCACCCACCTGTGTCTGTGTCTACAACTGCACACTGGAAATGCCACGGCTCCGGGGGTGGAAAGAGGAGATAAAATACGGGAAAAAGATCTTAGCTCTGAGGACAGGGCAAAAGATGGCGGAACCGAGGACAAGGGGCTATACAGCAAATGATTTAATGGGTGGCTTCCCAGGCCGAGCAGGGCTGCATCACGAAGGTAAAGACTTCAGGGCATAATTGCTACATGTGAAATCTGTTTGTACTTAGCTTTTAGCTTTGGAAATTACCAAGCTCCGTGCTGCTCCTACAATTAATCATTAAAGAATTAAGAGTGAGAATACCCATTATTGTAAAAGACTCCAGTGATAGTCTTCATCCAACTTATAAAATAGACAGATTTGGTGCAACTGAATAATTTTCCTACTCTCTGCACAAAATCAGGAATGCTAGTCATACTCAGTGGCTGGAGCGAATGCTCGCAAACTGGTTATGGACCAGCCTGTAATTACCAAAATAGAAAAAGAACAGCATTTCGTAATGAATGACAAGCTGCTGAGCGGAAATCTAATTTGGTCTAATTAAGCAGCCTTTTGTGAGGATTTGTCTTTAGATGAAAAGAGGGAGCCAAGGAGATCTAAATGCAAATGAACTCCAGCACTTTGGTTTTAAAGGGCCAGGCTGAGATGAGCGTCCTCACGCCCCGCCCTCTGCTCTTCATTAGCGGGTGTCCCTCCTTGTCACCTCCAGCCCACACTGGGCCCCATCTGCCTTGGGGAGCCCCATGATTTTTGTCCCTTGCCTCTCGTATCTTTTCAAATAGGACACCTCGTGTGGACAGAGCTGCCAGGGAGCTTTTGCTTATTCAGGAGCAAATTTCATTTTGCCCAAAGTGATAAAAGCCATAGGGGTTTTGCTTATCAGAGGAACTGGCGCCTGTTCTCGGAGGGTGCCCCTTCTGAAGTCGGGAAGGCCCGATGCACACCCAGCATCTCTGCACCGACGGAGCGACCGGGGAAAACCAGTCCTGTGTCTCAGCTTGCGAGGGAGACCTGCCACCCGCTGGGGGTACCCTAGTTGCTTCTGTCCAAAGGCCTGCGCTGCAGTGTCCGCCGCTTCAGCCGTGGTCAGCTGACCCGGTGGATTCTCTTTGTGCCACCAGAGAGAACCACGCACATCTCGTCCCATGTCGAGATCCCGGCGTGGGCTCCTCAGCCTCATACTTCAGGACAAGCGGCGATCAAGGGCTTGGCTGCCATTTTGGGGTCCCTAAGACCACACCAGCTTCCATAATTTGCTGGCAGGACCCTCAGAACTCAAAATAACCACTCTACTCGTGGTTATGGTTGGTTACAGCAAAAGGCTACAGTCCAAAATCAGCACAGGGAAGAGGTGCATGGGGCAGGGTCCGGGAGACACCAGGCTTGGGGCTCCCATTGGCCTCTCCCAGTGGAGCCGGCCGCATAGACAGTGTTTACTTCTCCCAGCAACAGGGCACTGCTAACCAGGGAAGCTGATCTAAGTCTTGGGGCCCAGGGGTTTTTGTTTGTTTGTTTGTTTTTGTGGAGACAGAGTCGCACTCTGCTGCCCGGGCTAGAGTGCAGTGGCATCATCATAGCTCACAGCAACCTCAAACTCCTGGGCTCAAGCAATGCTCCTGCTTCAGGAGCCGGCTGGGAATAGAGGCATGCGCCGCTACACCTGGCTCATTCTTTCTATTTTTAGTAGAGATGGAGGTCTTGCTCTTGCTCAGGCTGGTCTCGAACTCCTGACCTCAAGTGATGCTCCCTCCTCGGCCTCCCAGAGTGCTGGGATTATAGGCGTGAGCCACCGCGCCCTGCTGGGGCCCAGGGTTTTTATTGGAGCTTGGTCGCACACACATGCTCTCCACCCATGTGGCTCATCTTCATCTCCAGCCCCCTAAAGGTTGAGCTGACACCGTGTGGCCCAAGCTCCCACTCCCATAACTCACACTGCTAGCATGGACCAACTGGTGTGGCCCAAGACCCTCGATAAATAAAGACCCTTTAAGTAGACAGGACATTCTGGGTCACCTCCCAGGAGCTGGGCTGGGGCCAGACCTTCCTTTGGGATGTGCAGGGTGTGGACAACCCAGACCTGCTCAGGTGACTCTTCCTGCAGGCTGGCTGGTCCTCTCTTCCCGGCCGCCCCCAGAGGAAGTGGCAGAGATGTCAGACTGGGTTAGATCGGGTGGGTGAGAAGGGAGAAAAGCCCCCTCACACTGACACCACGATCTTCCTCCTTAGTGCTCTCTTCGTTTTCAAAGAAGTTGAAAAAGTTTGGGCTTTTTCATCCTCCAAACAAAACAAGTGGAAGGAGTGAGAGGGCGGGTGGCCGTGGCAGGTGCCCCAGCTCCGCCGTCTGGGCAGCTCCTCCTTTGGGGGCGCTGCTCCGGCCCCAGGGTGCCCTCGGGCCAGCAGCCCCTCATGCTTCACCAGAGGGGACAGTCAGTGCACAGCACTGATCAAGCCGCACCTCGCAGGAGCTGCCTCGGTGCCACGCGCCATGTCCAGCTCCATCCGCTGGGACCGGCATCGTGCGTGGCCCTGCACGGCTCACAGGAGATGGGGGAGCAGAACTCGCAGAGAGAAGCAAAGTTCTAGGGACCCAGCAGCCGAAAGCAGCTCACCATCCAGCCCCCCAGGAGGATGGGGGACGGCATGGGGATGGTTTCTCAGTGTGGTATGTGATGGGGTGAGTTAGACTTTTCCGGTATTAAATCTTGAGGGGCATTCATGGAAGCATCCGTCCCCAGAACCAGGTGGAAGACAAGACACACGCAGGACACCTGGGCACAGAGGAGATGGGTCTAAATGTCACAAGGGACATTTAACAGGCCATGGGGATTCCGAGGAGGGAGCAAACTCATCTGCCTGCCATGCTGCGGAGAGACCTCCCAGAAGAGGTGGCATTTGAGAAAGACTTAGAAGGAGACAGAGCGCTACGGGGCAACATTTCACGGCACAGGCCACAGCAGAAAAGCCTGGATAGGAAACACGGGAGCAGCAAATGACCCAGCTGACCAGGGAGAGATGAGTAATGGGGCCAGACTGTGCCAGGCTGTCTTCTTTGACAGGTAATAGGGAGCCAGGGCTGGTTGTGGGCCAATGGTCTCGGTATGATCAGTACTGCAGTTTAGGACAGTTGGACTGGTAGTTGGCAGGAGGTGGAGGTAACCAAGCAGGGAGGTGACAGGGTCTGGATTGGGACAGCAACACTCAGGACCCTCCCAGGACAGTGGCAACTGCAAATGCTTGGGCTCTTCAGGCTTGAGCGTTTTCAAAGATGACTCAATGCAGAGAAAGCTGCTGGCCCAATTTCACGTGGGTCCTTTGTTCTTCATGCCCCTCAACTATCCCCTTCTCCCTAACTCCCTGGATTTCTGTCTTGACCAGGGCATTCAAGACTGGCAAGAACTGAGGCAGTTCAGAGAGGATTATCTGCTCAGCCTGTTCGTGGGCTGGGAGCGGCCCCGGTCCTGATGTTCCCAGCTGCAGACCAGCCTCACCAGGGCCCAGCGGTGGACGCAGCCACAGAAAGCAAGAATCAGACACATGCTCTGGCCCAGATGGGTCTATTCCCTGAGATGCACCATCCCCAGGCGGGGCACTTCCAGACACCTGGGGACTCTGACTGCCCTTTCCAGAATATCAGAAAACTCTTACTGTAAAGGTTATGGAATAAACTGCAAAAGAGAGCCTCACATTTGCTGGAAAGTTTAAAATGCAGTTCCTTCCCCCCGGAAGACCTTGGGCTGCCGCCAGCAGATAACCAAAGTTTTCTTGTCCTGAATCAACTCCACTTGAACAACAAAATAGTTAAAAGTTTTTGTCTAAAACGATGCGTTTCCTTCATGTAAAACAACCTCAGAAGGAATGAGCATCTTTACTACTCTATACCCGAGAATTCCCACAAGAAATCAAATATAATCCTCTTTAAGAAGCTTTAAATAATTTTGAGCTTTCTTATTGACTTATTAAAATGCAGCTTAAAGCACGCCTTCCATGCAATCCTTTTACAAGGGTCAGGGATATAAAATTTGAAGAAATATGATTAGTAGATCAGTTGGAAAGACACAAGCAGTCAGATCCAATTTTGACTATGTCGGAGAAAACTTCCCGGGCATTTCTGACACCGCCAAGAAACCTTCCCCGAGTCTCGCGTGCCATTTCTCCCACCTTTGTCCCAGCCTTGGCCCCGTGTGCCCGCTCCTCACTAACTTGGTCATCCCCGAGTCGTTCTCTGTGCAGGAAACACCAACCCCACTCGAGAGTCCCCTGCAACCCGCCCCCAGCAGTTCCATCTGTGAGCTCCCCTCTGCTCCTGAACTTTCTTAGAAACTCTTTTGTTACAAGCTTCAAAGGGCCTAGAACAATCCCAAGGTGTCCTTTGACCCCCGCATACTTGAGGGACAGGAGCCAGCAGCGCCCTGCGAGCTGTGAGCCGCCATGTTTATGCCATTTCACTGGAGTCGCGCTCCTTCCTGGGATGAATGGACACAGAGTCACGGTTCAGTAATTGCACGTTTGGGTGAAGGAGTGAACAAATGAACAAATGAATGCTCCAGGCTGTCATACGTGTGTGAACGGGACTCCGTGGCAGGAGCCCCCGAGTGGGAGCCCCAGAGTGGAAGCCGCCAGTGTCATCCCAGGCTGCCCAGCCTGCCCATGGCTCTCCGTCCGCAGTGGGGCCCACCCACTGCTTCCTATTACTTCACGGACCCCCACTGCACCAAGCCGGCAGCCACACCCCAGGCCCTGCACAGACTTCAAAAGCCACTTCTCAGAGTTTCACGTTTCTTCCACTGTGGGATATTTTCACATGGTGCTATGAACGTGAGCACGGTACTTACTGGGGCCCACGGTGCTTACTGGGCCCACAGACATGTTTGAATTTCTTTTCCAATCAGAAAGAAACAAATAAACATATCCATTGGTAAAATATCATTTTCAATTTTTTTTTAATGGGCTCATGAAGGCAGCAGCACCCAGAGCCCGTGACCGTGGCCTTGCTCGCGTGTCCAGCGCGAGTCAGCACATGCTCAGAGCACTGGACTCACTTGGGAAACAGCCCACATTTCTTTCTCAAAAAAGCAATAAGCATCCGGATTTCAGGACCCCATTGCGCAGGCGGCACCACACATGCTGGCAGGGAGGACACTGGGATCTAAGGACACTGGGACGCCACCCTCCACCACCGTCCCCACCACCGTGGGAGCTGCCGATGGCCCGGTGCTCGGGCTCTGCAGTCACTGTCGCCTGGGTTCTCGTCTCGCCTCCGATGCTTACCAGCTGGGCACCTTGGAGAAGGGGCAGCCTGGCGGAGCCTCAGCTCCCTCATCTGTGAAATGGGGTTAACCAGAGTCCCTCCCTCCTAAGGTGGCTGTAATGACCCAGCAAGACACCAACTGGAAAGCACAGAATACTCTCACCAAACACAGTTGTTCGTGTGCTTTCTGCATGCTGAGATGATTTTGAAAGGTCCACTTCTTACAAAAACGATGGAGCAACTGGTGGCATCTGAATAAGGCCTGTGGGCGGACTGGTGTCGACTTCCTCGGGTTGTGATTTCACGGGAGTTATTGACGATGTCCCTGCCGGGGCAGCTGGCAAAGGGTACTCGGGCCTCTGCACTATTTTTGTGACTTTTCTGAGTCTGTAATTACTTTTTAGAACAAAAAGGGGCCAGTGCAGCTCTCCTTCTTTATGAAAGAGAAGGTCGAAGCCAGGAAGGGGGAGTGGACCTTGCAAATAACTCCCTCTTCCTGGGAAGCTGGATGCGCCTCCCTGTCCCCTCACCTCCTCCCCCTGGCCCTGTTCAGCTGCCGTGGTATTTTCCTTCATTATGCCGGCGCCTCAGAAGTAAACCTCTCTAATTTTCTACACCACAGCTATTTATTTAAATGCTAACTCGCATTATGAAGTGATAATCCACACGCGCAGGAGATAATTTATGAGGCATTTAAATTAAGAGGAGCAGCTAATTGGGAGCATGTGTCTTATAAGCCTTGCTAACACCAGAAAACTACAGATTAGGGGGAAATGGAAGATATTTTTATATTGCCTTTATCTTCTTTTGTAAGGTGCTTGGGGGGAATATCTCTGGGATTGCCCGAGCTGGTCCGCCCGCCCCTCGCATGGCTGTGTCCTGCCTCCTACTCGAGCTTCTCAACGGAGACCCCGTTCCACCCTGGCCGGGGTGGAGTCACCCCCACCTCTTTTTGCTAACAAGGGAGCATCATTTTTTTTCTTGGAAAGTTCCTCAGCTCCATTACAAAGATGCAAATGGCAAAGATTGGTACCTTTTAGGCATTTATGTCTAATCAGAAAGAGAGGAAACTTGGAGGAGGGGTCTGGAGGCTGGAAAAATTTTTTAAAATGATGCATTTTATGGTCATTTTGGTCCTTCCCATTTGAAAGGGGCTGTCCTGGTTCGTGCACATAGGCTGAGAGCCAAACTTGAACACGTGAGGGCTGTGTGTTTGTTCACTTATTTTTCGAAAGATACTAGGTGAGCATCTACTATGTGAAAGGCACTGCGGATAAGCAGTGAGCAAAAGAGACATCACAGTCCCTGGTCACACCCCAACCAGAAAGACAGATACCACAGGACGCAGCGTTTAATTACCCCTGTGATAGGTGTGAGTGCATAGCAAGGGCTGTGGCCTGCTCTTGGGTGGTCAAGGAAGGCTTCCTGGAGGGAGCAGCATTTGAGTTGAGACCCGAAGGGTAAGAAGTAAGGACGGGCTGGGGCTGTGGGAAGGGGCCCGGAGTGAGGCTGGAGTGGAAGGCACCCCCTGAACAGGTGAGGCTGTGGCCGCTCTGAAGGGCTCTGATCTGCAGCCTGAGGCAAGGGGCCTCTGAAGTGTTGTAGCAGGAGGGGAGGGAGTGGTCAGGTCCACATTTGTGTGACCCTCACCCCGGGGCACTTCATGCACGGAGCTTTTAAAAGGATGTTCCCCCAGCTCATACCCATTAGGATGATGACTAAATAAATAAATAAACAAAAAGGCCGTGCGTGCGCAGTGGCTCACTCCTGTAATCCTAGCACTCTGGGAGGCCAAGGTGGGAGGGTCGCTTGGGCTCAGGAGTTCAAGACCAGCCTGAGCAAGAGCGAGACCCCGTCTCTAATAAATAAATAAATAAAAGTAAACAGAAAATAACAAGTGCTGGCAAGAATGTGGAGAAATTGGAACCTTCACACACCACCGGTGGGAATGTAAAATGGTGCAGCCGCTGTGGGAAATAGTATAGTGGTTCCTCAAAAAATTAAATATAGAATTGCCACGATTCAGCAATTCCACTTTTAGTTAGATACCCCAAAGAACTGAAAGCAGGAACTCAAACAGATACTTGCATCCCCATGTCCACAGCAGCATCACTCACAATAACTAAAAGGCGCAGACAACCCAAGTGTCCATCAACAGAAACATGGACAAACAACGTGGTCTGCCCGTATAATGGCATATTACCCAGCCTTAAAAAGGAAGGAAATTCTGACACATGCTACGACATGGATGCACCTCTAGGACATCACGCTCAGTGAAAAGCCAGACACAGAAGGACAAATACCATACGGTTCCATTTATACGCCGTATAGAATAGTGAAATGCATAGAGATGGAAAGGAGGATGGTGGTGGCCAGGGGCTAGGAGGGGCGTGAGGGTGGTTGTTTAAGGGGGACAGAGTTTCAGTCTTTCGAGATGAAAAGCGTTCTGGAGATTGGCTGCTCAATGTGAATGTACTTAACACCACTGAACTGTACACCCTAAAACAGTTAATATAGTAAATTTTGTGTTATATGTATTTTACAACAATTTAGAAAGAAAAAAAGTTGCTCCCAGTCCTCAGACACCTGGCTCTGACAAATGTCATTGGCTCATTTGGATCAAAGAATTAGAGCAGGTGGAGCGGCCCAGGGGTCATCTCTGCCAGCCCCTTCCACTGGGCAAGTCTTTGGGGCGTGATGAGGAGGGTCAGACAGGCTTCTGGAAGAGCCATGAGGGCTGGGGAACTCAGGTACTTTTTGAGGGGAAAATAGCCCATCAGGGCCTCTTGGCCAGGTGTCCCCATGCCGATCCAGTCTCCCTTTCCCAGGGACCCGACATGCAGGAAACTGCTCGTAGCGTCCAGAGGGCAATTCAGTGTTCATTACCAGGCACCCAGCGTTGCAGAATATTCCCATCCCCTGACCACGAGCTCCAGGAACTGTGCTCCTCCCGGGACTTGGTCTACAGAGGTGCCTGGCTTCACGCTGCAGACACAGTCCTGCAATCCGCAGGCGACCGGCATGTGTGCACATCGAGTGATCGTCTAAAGGAATCTGGGCTGCGTCCTGCTGTGACAGTGAAGGGAACCTTCTCAACCCCAGCTGCCCTTTAGAATCAATCATCCTGGAACTTTTAGACAACACCGATGTCTGGGCCCCACCCCTCGATACTCTGCAGTCAAGAATCCTTTGTAACATAGGTTACCAACCCCCAACACACACACACACACACACTTACGGATTTTGCAAGTCAAATGGCATTCATGTCGGATATCCACCGATCGAGGCAGACCAGAACGTTTTGAGGTTTCTGGTGAGGGTCCTCCCTCCTGGCCAGTTCATTCGCTGCCTTGTTCTGAGCCACTTGCCCCTGGTAAGTTTCCGTGCCTCCTTGTGCCATCAGCCAGGTTCACTCTATTTGTTTCTATTAATAAAAGTTAACAGCTCCCATGCAGTGTTGGGGACAAGTGACAGAGAACTGCCTATTCTGCTTTAGGACTCAGGGCGGGGTTTGACAGAATTACGCAGAAGCAGAGAAACCCGCCTCCTTCCGCAGTTCCCATCCCCCGCCTCTGCCCGCTGCCCGGCCAAGGGCAGGAACGTGACCGTTAGGCGAGTCCCAGCCCAGGCTTCCCCGGAGTAGCACCCGCCCGTGCCTGAGCATCCAAGGCCGAGTTCAGGGCCTGCTAGCCCAAGCCAGGTGAGTGCTTGCCTGCTCCCCGTTGGCATCCCCAGGGGCAGATGGCAGGGACACTGGGGACCCCAACAGCCGTCCTCGGGCCTGGTGTCGCCCTTCCCTCCAGGCCAAGGCTGCTTCCCGGATCCCCCGGGCTGGGCATGCTGAATGGAAGGAGGCCGTCTCCACGTTCCACGGTGTCCCAGCAGCACTGTCTCACAGGCACGCAGGCCCTCCCTCCCCCTGTGCATCGTGAGCCTGGTGCCCCCTTTTCTCCTATGTCACCGGGCGTCTTCTACTGCGGCCAGGCTCGCTCCCCTAGTGTGAGTAACCTCTGCTGTGTGGCAGACACCTGGGGAAAGACTACCTCCCTCAGGCACCCCCATGAGTGGCGCAGGGGACACTGAGCTTCCAGCCTCATCCAGCAAGTCATTCCTGCTTCCTGCCGGGGAGTAAGCTCCGTGACGATGGGCCAGGGTCTTTCTCCCAGCACGCAGTGGATGCTCAGGGCACCTGCTCCGTGTCCAGGGTCCAGCAGCAGGCTGGATCGTAGGCTGGGGAGGGGTGACGAGGCAGGAGAACACAGAAGGCCAGAAGCGGACCGCGCGTGGACGAGGCAGCCGGAAAGGGCTGGGGCTGGGTGCGCGTGGGACTGCGAGTTGGCCAACCTCTGCCAAGGGCCATTTTCAGCACCAACGACATTTTAAAATGTGGCCACACTTTGACCCAGAAACTCCCAAAGATTTAACCTACAGATGTTCTTGCAGTGTAGTTTTATAGCGTTGGAAACCTGGAGAGGACAGAAATGGCCATGGAGGGAGAGATGGAGGAGGGTGATCCTATTTCATGGGACAACCGTCTTACGGAACGAATCGAAGCCATTTAACAAGGAGGAAGGCGCACACCCTCTGCTTTAAAAAGATGTCCCCGTCAGAGCCTGACAGGTAAAGGTAAACAAGTGAAGGACAATCCCGTCTGTGAAAAAACAAGGCAAACAAACGAGCCGAGAAGACAGGAACGCTTGCATGTACTTAAACATTTTCTGGAGTGACTCACAGAAATGCCCCCCAGAGATCACCTGCAGGGACTGGGGCTGGGTTTCTTCTCTCTGTCCCGGGGGAACCCGCTCCCTTTCTGCGGCTCCTATGCCGAGGTTTGTTAACGAGGCCAGACGCCGACACAGCCAGCCCACGCTGGGAATTGGGGGATGGCTGTGTGACGGTTACTAATCGCTACCTCTCTGGGCCTCTTTCTTCTCTCCCATGAATGAAGGCGTGGAGATGCTCGGTAAATAGACATCAGGTGCCTGCCGTGTGCAGGGACCGCAGAGTCCTCCCGGGTTTCCTTGATTTCTCCTCCTCCTTAACATTTGCAGAGGAAACTGGAGAGGACCCTTGGGGCTTTTAAAAAATGCTTACTGCATTCTCAAGGACGCAGGCTCTGGAGCAGGAACGGGGAGAAATCGCAGGCACTCTGCGAGGCAGATGAAGTTGCACAACAAAGGCCTTCGCCGGGCCCCATGCAGGAAGCCTGCCTGTCTTTAACAAAGCATTGCCTGCACACGCCGTAATTGCCTTGTTATGGCCACCGGTGTCATCGTTCATCGGCCGGTCCCGGGAAGGGCCCAGGGGAGCAGTTCTGCCTTTGCTAAACCAATATCCCCCACAACAGCCCCCCGCAGTCCTTCCGTGGCCGTCCCGCTAGAACGAATCCTCTGTCGCTCTTTGCTGAATGATCATGAAGACATGATTAAAGCTCTAGATTTATGGCTTCCTTGGGCTTCAGAAATCGAGCTGCTCCTGCTGCTGGGGCTGCCCCAGTTGGCTGCTGGGGACGAGGGAGCGGACAGAACAGTGCGCCCCAGGCCGGAGGGAAGGCCACCGAAGCCAGTGCAAGGAACGCACTGGCCAAGCTGTGGTTGGTACCACCGGCGGGGGTACCAACGGGGGTCTCTGACCCATCCTGCCGCTAGGGAGAGAGACCGGCCCCGAGTGTCTGTGGCCTTCCATCCCCAGAGATTCCCCAGAGGTGGTCAGAAGGGAAGGTTTCTACGGAGACAGGGGAACGGGTGTTGCGTCGTCATCGTCATCATTACTGTTAAGAGCCAACTTTCGTTCCGCCCTTGCTACCCGCCAGCCACTGTGCCAAGAGCTGTTTGTCCATGAATGTGCATATATTTTTTTAACTGATTTTTTTATTCAGGTGAAGATCACATGATACAAAATGGACCGTTTTACAGGGCACAATTCAGTGGTATCTAGGACCTTCATGACGTTGCGGAGCCATCACCTCTAGCTAGTGCCAGAGCTTTTTCTTCACCCCAAAAGAAGCCCCGCAGCCCCTGAGCAGCCAGCCACTCCTTAGTCCCCTCCCCGGTCCTAGCAATCGTAATCTGTTTTCAGGCTCTGTGGACTGACCTATTCTAGATGTTTCCTATAAATGGAGTAGTCTGATATGTGCTCTTTTGTGTCTGGCTTCTTTCCCTTAGCAGAGCGTTTTCAACGTCCGTCCACACTGTCCGTACGCATCAGCCCTTCGTTCCTTTCTGCGGCGGAGTCGTGTTCCGCTGCGGATACACCGCGCTTTGTGCGTCCACTTGTCCACTGATGGATGTTCACACGTCCCCGAGGTGGGCGCCATTACCGTTTCCATGCCACGGTGCAGGGAGCGGTGGCTTTGGGAAGGCAAGTCACTCACCTAAGGCCGCGTGACCCAGAGAGTGGAGGAGGCTGGAGGTGGCCGGGCAGTCTGACCACTGGGCTGTGTGGGAGCTGGGGGATGGGCTGGGGCAAGAGCAAAGGCAGAGGGAGCAGCAGCAGGAAACGGATGCGGTGACTTTTCGGAACCGTCCCATCTGGCACGTCCAGAAAACTCTTCAGTTAACTCTACTGGGGCGGGTCAGTGAACCTATTGCTTATGAAGTCCCACAGGGTGTGATGCCCTGCGGGGGATGGTGTGTGAAGACCTGGACAAGCAGGACAAGTGTCTGGAAGGTCTTTAACAAGCATACACACTCACACACATGCACTCGCACACACTCAGACACAAACATACATACACATACACTCACACACTCATACACACACACACACATACACACTCACATGCATACACACTCACACACACACACACACACACACACACATGCTCGCACATCTACACACACCCTGTCCATCCAGGCTGGATTAGACGCACGGGGATAAACTCGTCCACTACAGGGTTGTAGGCTGAGTTGCCACCAGGAAAGCAAGTCACTATGTATCTGGATTATCTTTTAATGTTTACCCCAAGGGAAGTTTCCTCCCGTGACTGGTCTGGTTATCGAGTCCGTGAGTGTCCTCACCCCGGGCTGTACTTGGGGAAAGCACGTGACCCCGAAAGGGTTCAATTGCTGCATGGTTTTTTTTCCGTACTCTCATCTCCTTTTATGCACCCCGGGTTTCTAGTGCCAGCCTGCGGGAGAGAGCAGCTGCCGGGGCTGACAAAAGACACAGCCAAGAGACGCTTCTCTCTGCGTTTTCCAGCGTGTCTGGCTCCTC
>NW_012138525.1:1348511-1361625 GCF_000956105.1 Propithecus coquereli
CCCTGTGATAGGTGTGAGTGCATAGCAAGGGCTGTGGCCTGCTCTTGGGTGGTCAAGGAAGGCTTCCTGGAGGGAGCAGCATTTGAGTTGAGACCCGAAGGGTAAGAAGTAAGGACGGGCTGGGGCTGTGGGAAGGGGCCCGGAGTGAGGCTGGAGTGGAAGGCACCCCCTGAACAGGTGAGGCTGTGGCCGCTCTGAAGGGCTCTGATCTGCAGCCTGAGGCAAGGGGCCTCTGAAGTGTTGTAGCAGGAGGGGAGGGAGTGGTCAGGTCCACATTTGTGTGACCCTCACCCCGGGGCACTTCATGCACGGAGCTTTTAAAAGGATGTTCCCCCAGCTCATACCCATTAGGATGATGACTAAATAAATAAATAAACAAAAAGGCCGTGCGTGCGCAGTGGCTCACTCCTGTAATCCTAGCACTCTGGGAGGCCAAGGTGGGAGGGTCGCTTGGGCTCAGGAGTTCAAGACCAGCCTGAGCAAGAGCGAGACCCCGTCTCTAATAAATAAATAAATAAAAGTAAACAGAAAATAACAAGTGCTGGCAAGAATGTGGAGAAATTGGAACCTTCACACACCACCGGTGGGAATGTAAAATGGTGCAGCCGCTGTGGGAAATAGTATAGTGGTTCCTCAAAAAATTAAATATAGAATTGCCACGATTCAGCAATTCCACTTTTAGTTAGATACCCCAAAGAACTGAAAGCAGGAACTCAAACAGATACTTGCATCCCCATGTCCACAGCAGCATCACTCACAATAACTAAAAGGCGCAGACAACCCAAGTGTCCATCAACAGAAACATGGACAAACAACGTGGTCCACCCGTATAATGGCATATTACCCAGCCTTAAAAAGGAAGGAAATTCTGACACATGCTACGACATGGATGCACCTCGAGGACATCACGCTCAGTGAAAAGCCAGACACAGAAGGACAAATACCATACGGTTCCATTTATACGCCATATAGAATAGTGAAATGCATAGAGATGGAAAGGAGGATGGTGGTGGCCAGGGGCTAGGAGGGGCGTGAGGGTGGTTGTTTAAGGGGGACAGAGTTTCAGTCTTTCGAGATGAAAAGCGTTCTGGAGATTGGCTGCTCAATGTGAATGTACTTAACACCACTGAACTGTACACCCTAAAACAGTTAATATAGTAAATTTTGTGTTATATGTATTTTACAACAATTTAGAAAGAAAAAAAGTTGCTCCCAGTCCTCAGACACCTGGCTGTGACAAATGTCATTGGCTCATTTGGATCAAAGAATTAGAGCAGGTGGAGCGGCCCAGGGGTCATCTCTGCCAGCCCCTTCCACTGGGCAAGTCTTTGGGGCGTGATGAGGAGGGTCAGACAGGCTTCTGGAAGAGCCATGAGGGCTGGGGAACTCAGGTACTTTTTGAGGGGAAAATAGCCCGTCAGGGCCTCTTGGCCAGGTGTCCCCATGCCGATCCAGTCTCCCTTTCCCAGGGACCCGACATGCAGGAAACTGCTCGTAGCGTCCAGAGGGCAATTCAGTGTTCATTAACCAGGCACCCAGCGTTGCAGAATATTCCCATCCCCTGACCACGAGCTCCAGGAACTGTGCTCCTCCCGGGACTTGGTCTACAGAGGTGCCTGGCTTCACGCTGCAGACACAGTCCTGCAATCCGCAGGCGACCGGCATGTGTGCACATCGAGTGATCGTCTAAAGGAATCTGGGCTGCGTCCTGCTGTGACAGTGAAGGGAACCTTCTCAACCCCAGCTGCCCTTTAGAATCAATCATCCTGGAACTTTTAGACAACACCGATGTCTGGGCCCCACCCCTCGATACTCTGCAGTCAAGAATCCTTTGTAACATAGGTTACCAACCCCCAACACACACACACACACACACTTACGGATTTTGCAAGTCAAATGGCATTCATGTCGGATATCCACCGATCGAGGCAGACCAGAACGTTTTGAGGTTTCTGGTGAGGGTCCTCCCTCCTGGCCAGTTCATTCGCTGCCTTGTTCTGAGCCACTTGCCCCTGGTAAGTTTCCGTGCCTCCTTGTGCCATCAGCCAGGTTCACTCTATTTGTTTCTATTAATAAAAGTTAACAGCTCCCATGCAGTGTTGGGGACAAGTGACAGAGAACTGCCTATTCTGCTTTAGGACTCAGGGCGGGGTTTGACAGAATTACGCAGAAGCAGAGAAACCCGCCTCCTTCCGCAGTTCCCATCCCCCGCCTCTGCCCGCTGCCCGGCCAAGGGCAGGAACGTGACCGTTAGGCGAGTCCCAGCCCAGGCTTCCCCGGAGTAGCACCCGCCCGTGCCTGAGCATCCAAGGCCGAGTTCAGGGCCTGCTAGCCCAAGCCAGGTGAGTGCTTGCCTGCTCCCCGTTGGCATCCCCAGGGGCAGATGGCAGGGACACTGGGGACCCCAACAGCCGTCCTCGGGCCTGGTGTCGCCCTTCCCTCCAGGCCAAGGCTGCTTCCCGGATCCCCCGGGCTGGGCATGCTGAATGGAAGGAGGCCGTCTCCACGTTCCACGGTGTCCCAGCAGCACTGTCTCACAGGCACGCAGGCCCTCCCTCCCCCTGTGCATCGTGAGCCTGGTGCCCCCTTTTCTCCTATGTCACCGGGCGTCTTCTACTGCGGCCAGGCTCGCTCCCCTAGTGTGAGTAACCTCTGCTGTGTGGCAGACACCTGGGGAAAGACTACCTCCCTCAGGCACCCCCATGAGTGGCGCAGGGGACACTGAGCTTCCAGCCTCATCCAGCAAGTCATTCCTGCTTCCTGCCGGGGAGTAAGCTCCGTGACGATGGGCCAGGGTCTTTCTCCCAGCACGCAGTGGATGCTCAGGGCACCTGCTCCGTGTCCAGGGTCCAGCAGCAGGCTGGATCGTAGGCTGGGGAGGGGCGACGAGGCAGGAGAACACAGAAGGCCAGAAGCGGACCGCGCGTGGACGAGGCAGCCGGAAAGGGCTGGGGCTGGGTGCGCGTGGGACTGCGAGTTGGCCAACCTCTGCCAAGGGCCATTTTCAGCACCAACGACATTTTAAAATGTGGCCACACTTTGACCCAGAAACTCCCAAAGATTTAACCTACAGATGTTCTTGCAGTGTAGTTTTATAGCGTTGGAAACCTGGAGAGGACAGAAATGGCCATGGAGGGAGAGATGGAGGAGGGTGATCCTATTTCATGGGACAACCGTCTTACGGAACGAATCGAAGCCATTTAACAAGGAGGAAGGCGCACACCCTCTGCTTTAAAAAGATGTCCCCGTCAGAGCCTGACAGGTAAAGGTAAACAAGTGAAGGACAATCCCGTCTGTGAAAAAACAAGGCAAACAAACGAGCCGAGAAGACAGGAACGCTTGCATGTACTTAAACATTTTCTGGAGTGACTCACAGAAATGCCCCCCAGAGATCACCTGCAGGGACTGGGGCTGGGTTTCTTCTCTCTGTCCCGGGGGAACCCGCTCCCTTTCTGCGGCTCCTATGCCGAGGTTTGTTAACGAGGCCAGACGCCGACACAGCCAGCCCACGCTGGGAATTGGGGGATGGCTGTGTGACGGTTACTAATCGCTACCTCTCTGGGCCTCTTTCTTCTCTCCCATGAATGAAGGCGTGGAGATGCTCGGTAAATAGACATCAGGTGCCTGCCGTGTGCAGGGACCGCAGAGTCCTCCCGGGTTTCCTTGATTTCTCCTCCTCCTTAACATTTGCAGAGGAAACTGGAGAGGACCCTTGGGGCTTTTAAAAAATGCTTACTGCATTCTCAAGGACGCAGGCTCTGGAGCAGGAACGGGGAGAAATCGCAGGCACTCTGCGAGGCAGATGAAGTTGCACAACAAAGGCCTTCGCCGGGCCCCATGCAGGAAGCCTGCCTGTCTTTAACAAAGCATTGCCTGCACACGCCGTAATTGCCTTGTTATGGCCACCGGTGTCATCGTTCATCGGCCGGTCCCGGGAAGGGCCCAGGGGAGCAGTTCTGCCTTTGCTAAACCAATATCCCCCACAACAGCCCCCCGCAGTCCTTCCGTGGCCGTCCCGCTAGAACGAATCCTCTGTCGCTCTTTGCTGAATGATCATGAAGACATGATTAAAGTTCTAGATTTATGGCTTCCTTGGGCTTCAGAAATCGAGCTGCTCCTGCTGCTGGGGCTGCCCCAGTTGGCTGCTGGGGACGAGGGAGCGGACAGAACAGTGCGCCCCAGGCCGGAGGGAAGGCCACCGAAGCCAGTGCAAGGAACGCACTGGCCAAGCTGTGGTTGGTACCACCGGCGGGGGTACCAACGGGGGTCTCTGACCCATCCTGCCGCTAGGGAGAGAGACCGGCCCCGAGTGTCTGTGGCCTTCCATCCCCAGAGATTCCCCAGAGGTGGTCAGAAGGGAAGGTTTCTACGGAGACAGGGGAACGGGTGTTGCGTCGTCATCGTCATCATTACTGTTAAGAGCCAACTTTCGTTCCGCCCTTGCTACCCGCCAGCCACTGTGCCAAGAGCTGTTTGTCCATGAATGTGCATATATTTTTTTAACTGATTTTTTTATTCAGGTGAAGATCACATGATACAAAATGGACCGTTTTACAGGGCACAATTCAGTGGTATCTAGGACCTTCATGACGTTGCGGAGCCATCACCTCTAGCTAGTGCCAGAGCTTTTTCTTCACCCCAAAAGAAGCCCCGCAGCCCCTGAGCAGCCAGCCACTCCTTAGTCCCCTCCCCGGTCCTAGCAATCGTAATCTGTTTTCAGGCTCTGTGGACTGACCTATTCTAGATGTTTCCTATAAATGGAGTAGTCTGATATGTGCTCTTTTGTGTCTGGCTTCTTTCCCTTAGCAGAGCGTTTTCAACGTCCGTCCACACTGTCCGTACGCATCAGCCCTTCGTTCCTTTCTGCGGCGGAGTCGTGTTCCGCTGCGGATACACCGCGCTTTGTGCGTCCACTTGTCCACTGATGGATGTTCACACGTCCCCGAGGTGGGCGCCATTACCGTTTCCATGCCACGGTGCAGGGAGCGGTGGCTTTGGGAAGGCAAGTCACTCACCTAAGGCCGCGTGACCCAGAGAGTGGAGGAGGCTGGAGGTGGCCGGGCAGTCTGACCACTGGGCTGTGTGGGAGCTGGGGGATGGGCTGGGGCAAGAGCAAAGGCAGAGGGAGCAGCAGCAGGAAACGGATGCGGTGACTTTTCGGAACCGTCCCATCTGGCACGTCCAGAAAACTCTTCAGTTAACTCTACTGGGGCGGGTCAGTGAACCTATTGCTTATGAAGTCCCACAGGGTGTGATGCCCTGCGGGGGATGGTGTGTGAAGACCTGGACAAGCAGGACAAGTGTCTGGAAGGTCTTTAACAAGCATACACGCTCACACACATGCACTCGCACACACTCAGACACAAACATACATACACATACACTCACACACTCATACACACACACACACATACACACTCACATGCATACACACTCACACACACACACACACACACACACACATGCTCGCACATCTACACACACCCTGTCCATCCAGGCTGGATTAGACGCACGGGGATAAACTCGTCCACTACAGGGTTGTAGGCTGAGTTGCCACCAGGAAAGCAAGTCACTATGTATCTGGATTATCTTTTAATGTTTACCCCAAGGGAAGTTTCCTCCCGTGACTGGTCTGGTTATCGAGTCCGTGAGTGTCCTCACCCTGTACTTGGGGAAAGCACGTGACCCCGAAAGGGTTCAATTGCTGCATGGTTTTTTTTCCGTACTCTCATCTCCTTTTATGCACCCCGGGTTTCTAGTGCCAGCCTGCGGGAGAGAGCAGCTGCCGGGGCTGACAAAAGACACAGCCAAGAGACGCTTCTCTCTGCGTTTTCCAGCGTGTCTGGCTCCTCCGGTGCTGCCTAACACAAAGGCCACTAGCCACAAGTGCTATTTAGACTTGAATTAACTCAAATTAAATTAACCAGAAATTTAGCCTGCCATCTCACTAGCCCGATTCCAAGTGCCCGGTATCCCCGGGTGGCTTGCGGGTAACCCTGCCGGACACAGCAGAGAATGTTTCCATCCAGAAAGTTCCACTGGACAGTGCCGATCTACACTATGCTAATTCCCCACCCAGCTGTCCCCATTTCACCCCGTCCTGTGTGGACCTGACCTATGCAAGGACACAAACATCTCCTTGTGCTGAGTAAAGGTCACCGTCAGGATTAACAAGTTGCCTGCACAGGGGAGATGAAGCGGAGAGAGGGAGTAATGACGGAAAATTCTGCCGTGGAGAAAAGAAGGCGGGAAGGGGGTGAGGTGGGATCAGCTGGGCCTTCTGCACCCCCCTGCCGAAGACAAGGCCGGGGAGGCCTGCTGGGAAGGAAGGAATCGGAAAGCTCGTAGCTGCAACTCTCAGCAGCGTTTCTGCACGACTCAGGCCGGCCCAGGGGCCCGGGTTTGCACAGATGTGCCGGCTCCGGCGGATCAGGAGCCGTATTTATGTCCTGATTTAACGCCTGGCGGGATTTTCATTGCCTCGGCCCAGATCTCACACACGCACGAGGCCGCTCCGAGTCAGAGGGAGGCCCGCACTGCGAGCCCAGCGCTGCTGCCTGCCCTGAGCCGCAGAGAAAATGGGACCATAAAACATGCCGGGGAGGAGGCGCTGGGCCTCCGGAACAGGGGATCGGGCTGTTAGACTCCTAACTGTGCCTGGGAGAGTCAACCCCACAGTCAGGACACCACATTAATTATGTCAAATCCAAGCGTGCAGTGGCCTTTCAGGAAAGGACAGAGATGTTTTAGGAGCTGCTGCAGCCGAGGTGGGATCCAGAGAAACACACGCGATTCCTCCCGCTCCCTCCCCTCTCTGCCGTCCCTTCCCTCTCCCTGCCTCCCTGAGAGCAGGCGGGAGCAGTTTGTTTCCGACTGCCGGAGGAGACTTGAAATATTACCAAGGTGGCGTGTGGAACGTTCCCCACGGCCCTGCCCCGATGGCACGCGCGCAGACATAAAAAGCAAATACCATCAGTAACCTGTCGCCGGAACCCAGCAACAAGGCGAGAGTTTTTCTCCCTGCCGGGGCTGTTAGCGGCGATGTATTTCTCCCTGCACTAAGCACCATCTTTCCCAAGGCTGCATTACAATGATTTATAAACCCCATTTCTGGGGAAAACGAATAGATCAAAGTGAAGAGAAAAGAAAAGGAGACACGAGCAGCTGGAGGAAGATATCGAAGCATGAAACAAAAACACAAATGAAAAACTAGACAGTGACACAATCGAGCTATTCCTCGCTGCACTTTTATCAGAGAAAAATAATAGCAAAATCTCGATTTTAATCCTTTTCTTCCCCTTCGTCAGATGCGGCCGCCTGTCAGTTACCAGGGCTCGAGTCATCTTGTGGGCAGGCGTGGGAACCGGCTGCCGGCATCGCGTAGCTCCACGGGGCTTTGCCCAGGGGACGCTCAAACCTCGGCCTCATCTTCCTCATCTTACGGGGTGGGGGGGGACGCTTGGGGCCGCAGTCGGCTCCTGAGCGCGCACAGGGGCTGCCTCAGTAGCTTCCGTGGTAGGCGCCGGCCACGGGGCTTTGCAAAATCTGCCCAGGACCTTTATAAAACCTCCAGCTGGATCAGCAGCCTCTTCCCATCTGCCGGTTGCTCACACTGAATGGCTTCTTTGCCCCGCTGTTATTCCCTGGAGGCCAGAGGAAGAAGAACCAGACTTAGGGCAGAGGGGGCCGCGTGGGCTCTCCGTGAACATCCTACACAGGTGCTCAAGTCTGTGTACCCACAGGGGCATAAGATTCAGCCCTAATTTTTTTTTTTTTTAAAGACAAGATCTTGCTCTGTTGCCCAGGCTGTAGTCCATGGCATCATCATAGCTCACTGTAGCCTCGAATTCCTGGGCTCACACGATCCTCCCACCTCAGCCTCCCCAAGTGCCGGGATTACAAGCGTGAGCCACTGCGCCCGGCCTCATTTTTTTAGAAGGTTCAGTCGAACACACCCTGGGACCTGACTGCATGCTCCGTCTGGGGAGGCACCAAGGAGGTGCCGTAGGGAACACCAGGACCAGCCAGTGAGTCGGGCCTCACGCACGGGAGCCAGCCAAGGATGGGGCACGGAGGGGAATGGGCGCAGCCACGCAACAAGGCAACAAGGCTGGGCGGGGAGAAGCAGAGGTCAGGATGGGGGTCGGGCTGTCCTTCCTGGAAGAAGAAAGACACACAACCGCTCCTGTCGACAGAGCCCCCTCAGTCCCCGGCTCAGAGCGCCTTCCCTGCCCAGCCGTTCTCTGTAAGAAATGCGACCTTTTAGTTGGTGTTTATTGTCTGTCTCCCTGGAGTGTAGGCAGGAGAGAGGCACCTTCTCTGTCTGCCTCATACACCTGTTTCCCCAGAGCCTAGGATAGTACCTGACACGCAGTAGGTGCTTTGTAAAAACTGAGTGACTAAGTGAGTAAATGAATGAACTTCAGGCATGGCACTCACACTTTCTCATTTAATCCCCACGACAGCGCTCCGAAGTATGTGTGATTGTCCCCATTCTACAGATGGGAAAATTAAGAGCGGGTAAATAACTTGCTCTAGGTTACACAACTAGTAGGCAGCTGAGGCTGGGTGACAACTTGGGCATGTGGACCCCAAAGCCCACATTCTAGCCACCACATTCTATGGCCTCAGTGACAGTCACATCCTGCTGGGAGCCGAGTGGAGAGAGATTTGGGGGGTTTTTGTTTTGTTTTTTAAAGCGAGAACCCCCCACATAGCAAAGTACTAAGGGGCTCTGCTGCATTGCCAGGAACAAGGTTCCGGCCCTAATCAGGCCGAAGAAAGGTCCAGACAGAACCTGCAGGTAGAACAAAGAGGCCGCCTGCTCCTTCACAAGGCATTGCTGAGACTTGCCACAGACAGGATTTCTTCGCCAGGCTAGTTTATTGGCTTCTCTTTTAAAGGCCAACCCAATAAAACAAAATCTATACCGGGCTGTAACCAGAGGATAATTTTCATGTGGTTTCATGACATCTTGTGGTGGCCTCACTATGGGTGGCCCTGGGATACTCTAAGTGATCGTTCACACTGACCTAAGGGGACTTTGAAAAAGGTACTTTTGCGTGTGGTTTGGGTGGGGAGGCTCTCTGCTTAAGTCATGGATGGACTGAAGTTGACAGAGTGCCTTTGGTGCCTGAGATCCACACGTCTACCGGAGGGCCGGCCATCAGATGGCTGGCGCATCCCCATCCTCTCAGTGACGGGGTGGCGCTGGCCCCGGCTACTCCTGGCCAACATACAGTTGCATAATTAAGACTGCGTATTTGCATTCCTGAAGGAGTCTTTATTTCTAGAAAAGGATTCATCACGTTTCATCCCAAAGGGTGTTGTATCAAACTATCACTCAACTGGCAAAAAGCGTGATCTGTGCACAGCTTCCCCAGAACACACCTGCCACCGAACAAGGCTGGAGACGCTGATTCCGGCACCTGTTCCCTTTAGTTGCCGGCGGAAACCCCGGCAACATCTGAACATTTTTTATGGAAAAAAAGCTTAGTTCCACTTCAGTTGTGTGGGGAAGAAAAACCAAAGTTTCACCCTAAAAGTTCAAAGAAATTGAACCGTCTTACAGTGGTGATTTAATATTTTAGAAAGCACTGAGCTTCCTGGGATGACAAGGTACTCACTGTGTTTTCAGCCTGATCTGATTTTTAAATAGATGAGTTACAGACCTCCTGAAAATTGGAGTCTATAATTGAAATATTGATAAACTCTTTCCCATAAAGAAGAGACTAGATACTGCAGTAATAACTAGAAAATAGGCAAAAATAATAGTGCTTTTCTCTGCTTAGCCAAGAAATACAATGGCAGAGTTTATTGCTTACAAAACACAGCTGCCTTTCCTCAAATTGGATAGAAAAAAATGAACCCCGATAAATTATGATGCCCCTAAATTCCAAAGAATATACATCAATTATTGGGGGTGCCACCACCCTCCTTCTGGGCAGCCTACTTATTAGGACTGTAATTTATTATTATTATGCTTTGGTGCAAATACACAGGCTGATAAAATTCAAATCTGTTAAAACAAACATCCTCCTTTCTCTGAATCAGTAAGGGACAACATTCCAAAAGAAAGTACTGTAAATTAAAAAAGCAACTGGCTCTTACTCAAAAGTGAGAGACCAAAAGATAATTAAGGGGAAAACATTTAGTATAATCCAGGCTTTCAGAATCCTACCCAAGAATCCAGGAATTGCTACAGTGGTGGACATCAAGATACAGGATTGGGGTCTATCACCCGGTGCTCCTGGTCCCAGGCTGAAGACCTTTTTATGGAGACAAGATGTTTCTGTGTTATTGTTTTAAATGAATCTTTCAGCTTCAATTTTAACCCAAACGAGACACATTTTCTTCTATAAGAGACATAAATTATATTGCCTTTTTAAAAGCTGAACGTTAAATTTCAGAAGGATTTTAGGAATCAGTCAGTTACTCCCTTCCTTTTACAGAAGAGGAAACTGAGGCTCATCGAGGGCGTGCGGGAGAGTCTGGGCCGACTGTCAGGTCCTAGGCCCAGGTTCACCCAGCTTTGCCGCCGTGACATTTGGTCAAAGAAAAGCCAAGTGATTGATGTCAACTGAGCACACACCCCGAATCTAACACAGCATCACGAAGTGCTTTGCAGACATTTTCTTATGAGAAATGAACTGCTTCTTACAATCAAAGAACTGGAGAGTTCCAAGGGCCGTGAAGGCATCTGGTCTACCCTCCGGCTCAGGTTCAATAGGTTTTGCTGGAGAAGTCAGTGGTTCTCCAGGCTGGCGTGTAGCTCCTTCTGGGACAGCACGCCTGCTGCTTAGCACCCCACTGACGGTATGTCACACTCTGGGGGCCCTCTTCTTTCTATCCAGCTGGAGTCTCGGCGTCTTCCTCCCTGAACTTCCCCAGGGCCCCGGTCCCGACTCTTAGCTGCCTGGCATGGGCGGACACCTGGTGAGGATCCAATGGTGGCAGTTAAATCATTCTCTCTAGAGCAAAACAGAAAAGCCATCATCTTCAGAGACTTGAAAGTCATTATCGAATTCAATCTTGCCCTCCTCTTCTCCTTCCACCAGTGCTCCTGCAGTTTCTGGACTGCTCCACAACCTGCCCCCCACCTGTCCGGGCCCACAGTACCCTAGGGGGCCAGAACTGAGCCCAGGGGCTCTTCGCAGAGCAGGGGCGTGGGAAACGGGTGTTGCCTATTCATGATGTCAGAGCCCAACCAACACCACTTCGCTGCTGTAGAACAAGCTTATGAGCAAGCTTGACTTTCCTTTAGGGGAAGGCAGTGGGTGCTCTCACGACAATATCCTGCCCACCACCGGGAATGAGAGAGAGGGCAGGCCCTCCGGACCGATGTATTTTGTTGGATATGGGAGCCATTCTATCCTTCTCCGCTGACTCTGCCGGAGGCCACAATCCTTCCCAGGATCATGCAGCCAAAGTCTTGTGATGTATGTCTAATATCCACTTGCACGTGTGTGTGTGTGTGTGTGTGTGTGTGTGTGTGTGTGTGTGTGTTCTTGATCCTCTACAACCTGAGCTTTTCCCCTCTCCCCATTTCTGAACTAAACCAAAAATCTAAATTAGTCCTCAGCCCAGGAGACCAGTATTACCTTGCGAACAGCTCGCACTTCCAAGTTGCCATCTAATTAAACCACACTCCCAAACAAAGCACATAACAGTGTCACCGCATTAACAATGGCTACCTCCCCTGGCAGCCCCTAACTGCATAGTACGGCGGCTCGCTGTAAAACAAATAATCCTACTGCCGTGCAAACTGCACTCCTAAGTAGGTCTTTTCCTTCAGCGGATGTCCTTTGAACGTTGGGTGGTTTCATTAAGAAATATTCTAGGGCTGGGTACAGAGAGGAAGTAGTAGGTTGTTTCTTTAATCAGCCCAATTTTCCGGTGTGTTCTACCTTTTAGCATTCTAGAAAGCCACTCTTTCAACATACATGTTGAGCCGGGTGAAGTCCCTGTGTTCACTGCTGTCGGCACTTGTGTGTATTTGAGAGGAGTGTCAGGTCAGAACACGTGCGGGGCACCCTGGGTGTGACCCACGTGCTGGTCTGCGAGGACCAGAGCCACGTCTGCACCCTGCTCCGTGGGAGGGACGGCCAGGGAAAGGCCGCACGCTCCGGGTGGCAGGAGCAAAGGATCATGGCCACGTGGGCGAGTGAAGACAAAGCCCCATGCGGCCTTGCCAGGGGGGGCCACTTTATGCTTGTCCGGGGCCTGCTTTCCGTTATTTGCTGGGCTTGAAACGGAACTGGAATTAGAACAATATAGCTTTTCTTTCCTTGGGAGGGGCCCCCTAAAATAAAAAATGATCAATTAATTTGACCTAATTGCATCCCAAAAAAGAGGCAGGTGCTAATTGACAAGTGGAAGCGTGTCCCTTCCAGCCACACCAGGTTTCACTCATGAGCTGATCGTGGGGGACACAAACTGCAGAAGCAGGGGCGGCGGCGGAAGCTGGAGAGAGTCAGGCGGGGGCGGGGATCCTGGCCCCCCGCTCCACCGACTCGGAGACTTTGGGGCAAGGGAGCCGACCTCCTTAGCCTTAGTCTTCTCCTTTGTAAAATGGGAGAACGAACTCCTGTCTCACAGGGCTGCCGGGAGGACTAACTGGAATGAGGTGATGTTGATAAAGCCCTGAGCGTGCTTCTGACACAGGAAAGCTCTCCTCAGCCACGCTGCAGTTGAGAAGAGAATAAATAGCCACACTCTGTACTGACCTGGAGACGCCCCCAAGCGAGTCTACAGGGCTGAGCCAATATGCGACAATGTGGGGGACAAGAGGCCCAATTCTTACTGGGTTTTTCTGACCAAATCTCCTACTTAGAATTCAAGCATCTGAGGAAAATGGTACCATAGAAAGGAATAAACTCAGGAAATGAACAAAAGAGGGGAGAAAAGGTTTATTAATTCTGAAGTCATGGTACAGCCACTATGGAAGAGAGTATGGAGGTTCCTCAAAAAATTAAAGAAGTACCATATGATCCAGCAATCCCACTTCTGGTATATACCCAGGGGAAATGAAATCAGTATCTCAAAGCAATATGTGCACCCTCATGTTCATTGCAAGATTATTCACAATAGCCAAGATATGGAAGCAACCTAAATG
>NW_012138525.1:1361675-1418045 GCF_000956105.1 Propithecus coquereli
GTGTGTGTGTGTGTGTGTGTGTGTGTGTGTGTGTGTTCTTGATCCTCTACAACCTGAGCTTTTCCCCTCTCCCCATTTCTGAACTAAACCAAAAATCTAAATTAGTCCTCAGCCCAGGAGACCAGTATTACCTTGTGAACAGCTCGCACTTCCAAGTTGCCATCTAATTAAACCACACTCCCAAACAAAGCACATAACAGTGTCACCGCATTAACAATGGCTACCTCCCCTGGCAGCCCCTAACTGCATAGTACGGCGGCTCCCTGTAAAACAAATAATCCTACTGCCGTGCAAACTGCACTCCTAAGTAGGTCTTTTCCTTCAGCGGATGTCCTTTGAACGTTGGGTGGTTTCATTAAGAAATATTCTAGGGCTGGGTACAGAGAGGAAGTAGTAGGTTGTTTCTTTAATCAGCCCAATTTTCCGGTGTGTTCTACCTTTTAGCATTCTAGAAAGCCACTCTTTCAACATACATGTTGAGCCGGGTGAAGTCCCTGTGTTCGCTGCTGTCGGCACTTGCGTGTATTTGAGAGGAGAATCAGGTCAGAACACGTGCGGGGCACCCTGGGTGTGACCCACGTGCTGGTCTGCGAGGACCGGAGCCGCCTCTGCACCCTGCTCCGTGGGAGGGGCGGCCGGGGAAAGGCCGCACGCTCTGGGTGGCAGGAGCAAAGGATCACGGCCACGTGGGCGAGTGAAGGCAAAGCCCCACGCGGCCTTGCCAGGGGGCCACTTTATGCTTGTCCGGGGCCTGCTTTCCGTTATTTGCTGGGCTTGAAACGGAACTGGAATTAGAACAATATAGCTTTTCTTTCCTTGGGAGGGGCCCCCTAAAATAAAAAATGATCAATTAATTTGACCTAATTGCATCCCAAAAAAGAGGCAGGTGCTAATTGACAAGTGGAAGCGTGTCCCTTCCAGCCACACCAGGTTTCACTCATGAGCTGATCGTGGGGGACACAAACTGCAGAAGCAGTGGCGGCGGCGGAAGCTGGAGAGAGTCAGGCGGGGGCGGGGATCCTGGCCCCCTGCTCCACCGACTCGGAGACTTTGGGGCAAGGGAGCCGACCTCCTTAGCCTTAGTCTTCTCCTTTGTAAAATGGGAGAACGAACTCCTGTCTCACAGGGCTGCCGGGAGGACTAACTGGAATGAGGTGATGTTGATAAACCCCTGAGCGTGCTTCTGACACAGGAAAGCTCTCCTCAGCCACGCTGCAGTTGAGAAGAGAATAAATAGCCACGCTCTGTACTGACCTGGAGACGCCCCCAAGCGAGTCTACAGGGCTGAGCCAATATGCGACAATGTGGGGGACAAGAGGCCCAATTCTTACTGGGTTTTTCTGACCAAATCTCCTACTTAGAATTCAAGCATCGGAGGAAAATGGTACCATAGAAAGGAATAAACTCAGGAAATGAACAAAAGAGGGGAGAAAAGGTTTATTAATTCTGAAGTCATGGTACAGCCACTATGGAAGAGAGTATGGAGGTTCCTCAAAAAATTAAAGAAGTACCATATGATCCAGCGGTCCCACTTCTGGTGTATACCCAGGGGAAATGAAATCAGTATGTCGAAGCAATATGTGCACCCTCACGTTCATTGCAAGATTACTCACAATAGCCAAGATATGGAAGCAACCTAAATGTCCACCAATCAATGAATGATTAAAGAAAATATGATATGTATATATACACACATATATAAAATACATATTCACACACACAATGCAATACTATTCTGCCATAAGAAAGGAAGGAAATCCTGGCATTTGCAACAACATGGATGAACCCAGGAGACATTATGCTAAGTGAAATAAAACAGGCACAGAAAGATAAATACCGCATGATCTCACTTATACATGGAATCTAAAGAAGTCGAACTCGGAAGCCGAGAGTAGAGAGGTGGTTGTCAGGGGCTGCAGGGTCTGGAAATGGGGAGATGTTGGTCAAAGGGGACAAAGTGTCAGTTACACAGGATGCATACGTTCTGGAGACCTAATGCACAGCATGATGACTATAGTTAATAATACTGTATTGTATACTCGAAATTTGCTAAAAGAGTAGGTCTTAAATGTTCTCACCATTTAAAAAACTATTTGATGCAATGGGTATGTTAATTAGCTTGACTGTGGCAAATCATTTCACAATGTGTACATACATCAAAATATCACATTGTACACCAAATGCATATACAGGGTTTTTTTTGTTCTTTTTTTTGAGACAGTCTCGCTCTGTCACCTGGGCTAGAGTGCTGTGGTGTTATCACAGCTCACAGCAACCTCAAACTCCTGGGCTCAAGCGATCCTCCTGCCTCAGCCACCTGAGTAGCGGGGACTACTGGTGTGCACCACCACGCCCAGCTAATTTTTTCTATTTTTGGTACAGATGGGGTCTTGCTCTTGCTCAGGCTGGTCTCAAACTCCTGAGCTGAAGCGATCCTCCCGCCTCAGCCTCCCAGAGTGCTAGGATTACAGGCGTGAGCCATCGTGCCCGGCTTGTTATACAGTTTTTATTTGTCAATTATACTTCAATAAAGCTGGGGGAAAAATTCTGAAATCAAGGCGAGTGCCTCCTCCACCCCCGAACTTGCCGATAAGGAAGTGATAGCTCATGATGTGTCTTCTGCCATCACCCTGGCATGAGTCACCTCACAACTGGGAGGAGGAGAGCCAGCATGGGGGGCTCCTCCTTCCCACCACAGCACGGCTGCTTGGACTGGCTCTGTCTGTGTGGCGTCAGCCTAGCTCACAGCAACCTCACACTCCTGGGCTCAAGCGATCCTCCTGCCTCAGCCTCCCGAGTAGCTGGGACTACAGGCACACGCCACAATGCCCGGCTAATTTTTTCTATACATTTTTAGTTGTTCAACTAATTTCTTTCTAATTTTAGTAGAGATGGGGTCTCGCTCTTGCTCAGGCTGGTTTCGAACTCCTGAGCTCAAACAATCCGCCCTCCTCGGCCTCCCAGAGAGCTAGGATTACAGGCGTGAGCCACCGCGCCCGGCCTGGAGCCTAGATTTTAAGGAAGCTCTTCTCAACCTTTCTCCCACAGCGAAATATCTGACAGGTCAAGTTCTCACGTGCTCGCAGTGCATGAGATCCTGAGGAAGGCCCCCACCACGATCAATCACGTATAGGACAATCAAATTAGAGTGGGCGTTCATAATCGGCACAAGCTTGTAAGGGCCGACAGTAAACACTCTCACCATAGGCTGTGATCGGACTGGCAGAGAGCGGTGCCCAATGCCCCCAGCCCGGTCGGAACGCCCTCCTCCCCAAAAGAGCACTCCAGAAAACACAAGCGTGAGAGAAACAAGACTAGAGGAATGCTCCTCTTTGTTTTTCAAAAGCCAGTAACCTGTGCATCTTCATAGCAGCATGATTTGTAATAGCCAAAGGGTGCGAGCAATCCAAGTGTCCACTGCAGAGGAACAGACAGACGAAATACCGTCTAGCCATACCATGGAATAGTATTCAGCCTTTAAAAGGAATGAAGTTCCGGCACACGCTACAACGTGAATGCACTGTGAGGACGTCACGCGAAGTGCAATAAGCCACAAAAAGACAAGTGCTGTAGAGTTCCACTTCTATGGGGCCCCTAGAGTCATCCAATTCATAGAGCTAGAAAACAGAATAGTGGCTGGGGCTGGGGAAGGGGAGAAGGGGGAGTTTTTATTTAATGGGCACAGAGTTTCAGTTTTGCAAGCCGAAAAGGGTTCTGGAGGCCAAGGGTCGCGGTGGGTGCGCAACAATGCAGTATCTAACGCACTTCAGTGTTTGATGCCACTGAACTGCACACTAAAAATGGTGACGACGGTAAATTTTATGTTGCGTGTATTTCACTGCAATTTTTTAAAATTTAAAAAGGAGAAAAAAAGGTTAGTAACCTGCAAAAGTTGGTATTTTACCAGTAGTGACAAATGATTTGCAGCACACCTCACGATGGATCCAGACACTGCGGGAGTCTGGGAGACCACAGCCAAGGCCCCATCAGCCAGCAGCAGGACTCAGATCGGCCTTCCTGCCTTGCCTTGGCCACCGCTCTTCAATCTGACCACGGGCACCTCCCAAACCTGTGGGACCCTGGAGGTGGACAACGATCCCAGAGACAAACCGTGGCATAGATGTGTTGAGTGTGTGTGCCGCTGCTTCATTTCTAGCTCATTCCTCTTTCCTGGCATGTATCCAACCCATAATAAGGCAGATTCTCAAAGGAGAGAGAATACTTCCTGCCCAAATGACAAGCTGTGGATTATGCAGATATCTTTCCAGATGTGGCATTTGTCTCCCTGGCAATGCTGCAGGTGGCTCTAGGTTTGCTTGGCTGGAAAGCTCCATCTGAGCGCCTTATCCTCACAAATACCTTCTTCCGTTGCCTCTGCTAATGCCAAGGGCTTCCATTTGCAAGCTGATTCCCCCGGAGCTACAAGGCCACCTCTCTGCAGGAAACAGGAAGGGACGAGGAAGGGGTGCTTTCACAACCCCATAAGGGACCAGGGGGGACATTTCACCCTGGTGATTGCCCAGCTGTCATCCAGAGAGTGTCCACATGCCTGACCTATAGCCCTGGAGGGCCACTGTCATCTCCAGCACAGAGCTGACACTCAAGAAATGCTGTCGAATGAATTCAGCGGTCGACTGAATAAAATGGGAAAATGGCCCAGAACCGGCACGGATTTCATGCAGCGTCGTGGGTACAAAAATGCATGCTTTGCAGACCTAAACAAGTGATTTCCAAGTGCCAGTGTCTACTATTCAGGTGTGTCTAAAAGCCCTGCGCATGTAGCCTGGAAGCCTGTTTTCAAGGTCATGCTCTGACGGGAGAATTACAGACCATACTGTTATCCTTCTCGGAAAGAATGCTTATTATGTCTTGGGTTAACTTACTGAAAACTGCTGCTATATATGGATATGACAACAGCTGACATTTTGAAAATGTGCTAATCCAAACTGAGCATCGTTGCTTCACAAAGGGCCCATTTACCAAGATGGTCTATTTCACATAAGATACACACAGGCCTCTCAAAACAATTTTTTTTAAATGAGCATGAATGCCCATCAATGAATGAATGGATAAACTGTGGCATATCTATGCGACGGAATATTATTTAGCTATTAAAAGGAGTGAAGTACTGATACCTGCTACAACGTACATGAACCTCGAAAACATGCTGGAGAAGCAGCTCTACACAAAAGGTCACATATTATATGATTCCTTTTACATAAAATATCCAGAATAGGCAAATCCATAGCAGATTAGTGGTTGGTTACCAGGGGACGGGGGAGAGGGGGATGGAAAGTGATTACTTAAAGGATAGAGAGCGTTCTCTGGGGTCACGAAAAAGATTCAAAGCAGAGGCACTGGTTACACAACACGGTGAAGGCATGAAATGCCACTAAATTGTACACACAGTGCAACTGTGTTCACAAAACAGCTGCCGAGTGACAGCCCAGCCTCCTTGATTTGAAGCTTGCAAAGACCACTGTTTCCATCCCCATCACCCTTCTCCCCTCACCCCTCACCCCCGTCCCTCCTCTCTGCATCCTAAATACATGGCACCAGGGTTGGTGGAACCACCTGCCTTTGTTTTCAAAGTGCGGCGTTGAGAAGCTCACCCCACAGATCTGTCACTTGCGTATTGTTTCAAAACAGAGGTGCTGGTTGCACAACGTTGTGAATGCATGAGATGTCACTGAGTTGCACACTCTGAAATGGTTAATTGAATATTATGTGAATTTAGCCTCAATGAAAAAAAAAGGGCATGATTATCTCTGAATGCAAAACAACCTATAAGAAAAGGTTTATTAGATTGTGTAGAATGATGCAGCATGAATTATAACACGGAGATGTTTTTTCTCATTGAATGATTTTGCCAGTTACACTCCCATCAAGATGCAAATGTCATTCTGTCCAGGTGAGAATGGTCTCTCCCCCTGCGATTCCTTGTTCCACGTCTGGCTGCCCTGCTGCCTTGCAAACTCCTCAAGGCGGGCATGGGCATGGGGCCTTTGTCTATCTTATGCCCTGTATTCCCAGTACCTAGATCGACTCCTGGCACAGAGTAGGTGCCAAATAGGTGAGTGACTACCAGCAACTGAACAGAGGGTGAAGGTGCTCTGGCCCGCCCTGTACGTCTCAAACTGGACCGTGCACACAGATTACCTGGGACCTTGGTGACATGCAGATTGCGATGACTTGCCAGGTCTGGGGTGGGGGCTGAGGTTTTGCATTTCCAACAAGCACCCAGGGACGCAGCTGGCTCGCCAGCCACGCTTGCAGGAGCGAGGGCCCCGGCATGCCAGACCCCAGCCTTGCCACGGAAGAAAAAGAGGTTTCCAACACTTGAACCCGGTTGTTTGTCTCCCCGCAACTCACTGCTCACTCTGCCTCCTCGCACTCAGGCAGCCTAAGCACTTCCTTGTTGTTACCCTGAGGAGGATGATTAAGGTAATTGGCAACTTTTTCCCGTGATTCCAAGGTAAGCTGTCATTTCAAGGAAAATACGTCCACTCCAATTCGGAACACTCAATTTTCGATGTTTTCTTATGTGTGGTGCGGGGAGGAGGAGAGGAAGTCTGTGGCCCCCAAAAGAAATATGCTGTTCTTCTCCCTTTGTGTTTCCGAGCATGTAAACTCAGCTTGAATCACAGCTAATAAATAGGTCATCTTGTACTTTCAAAATAAAAACATGCCGTATTTCAGTGGAATAGCAACAGTACATTAAAAAGCTGTCAACTTCACTACAATTTCCCTGAACCTTGCACTGCGGAAAGATACCTTGTCACTCAGAGCTGAGTGCAGCTTTACTGAAATATCTCCTCGTCTGCGTAAATAATGAGTAGAATTGCATGAAAATATCTGGCCCACAGCCTCCTTTTCCCCCTACTCCTGAAGAAACAGTATGCAAATGACAGATTTGTGGGGTGAGCTTCTCAAGGCTGCACTTTGAAAACAAAGGCAGGCAGTCGCGCCTACCCCGGTGCCATGTATTTAGGATGCAGAGAGGAGGGACGGGGCGAGGGGTGAGGAGAGAAGGGTGATGGGGTTGAAAAGAGTGGTCTTTGCAAGCTTCAAATCAAGGAGGCTGGACTGTCTGTCACTCAGCAGCTATTCTGGGAACACACAGGTTGCATCAGAAAGTGCTGTGGATGGGAGATGCTTGCTGAAGAAGGGCCCAGACCCCGGAGGTGTTTGCATAAAATAGGGCAGCCCGCACAGCCTGCGGGTTCAAGACCTAGGTTCAGGAGCCACTCTACCAACTACCACTGGTGGATCTTAACGTCCCTTCACCTCTCGGAGCCTTGGCTTCCTGGACTGTCAAATGACGACAGTAGTAACGAGATGATGGACGCGAGGGCACCGTGGGGACCCTCAAGCTGATCTGGATGTTCACCGTCAGCTAGTCAATGGCTTCGTAGCGGAGTTATTAACAAGAGGATGGGCTTTGGAGTCCACGCCACGGAGGTTCAGATCTTGGCTCCACCACTCACTAGCAGTGCGACTTTAGGCAAGTCTCTACGCTCCTCTGAGCCTCAGTTTCCTCATCTGTAAAATGGAGATAGCAATAGTCCCTGTTCTTGTCGGGTTGTTGGGAGGATTTGACAAGAGAATGCACCTTAAAACCAGTGCCAGGCCGTAGGAAGGGCTCCGTCACTGTGAGCCGTAGCAGCGCTACCGCTGCCGCAGCTGCCAGTGGTGAAGCGGCTGCCGGCGAGGATGCTGCCGAAGACAGCCACGTTGATAGTGAAGATGGCCATGTGCTGATGATGATGATGCTGACATTGATGGTGATGTTATGATGTGGATGTTGACGATACCGGAATTTATAATGAAGATGATGATGATGATGGTGATAGTGATATCCCCCTTCCTCCTTGTGTGGTGATCTAGGTCACTGCACCACAGGACCAAGGAATAAGAGAGATGTGGGCTCCGGACAGGAGGGGTAGAGCGTCTTACCCAGAGTAAGAGTTGAAACTGTAACCGTAGCTGATTTACCTGAAGATGCGTCAAGGAGACTAATCAGACAGCAAAGCCCCGAGCTCAGAGGTGGAGGGAGGAGGAAGATGCCTCAGCTGCCTGGCTTGGCTTAATCACGGGGCTTCCAGGAGGAGGGAGCCACAGCCAGCGATTTAAGCAGGCGAAGGAATAGCAAAGCCTGGTCCTGTGCGCTGCTACTGGAGAGCCTGCGCTGGCTCGGCACCATCCACCTGCACGCCCCGCGGCCCGTTCTCCAGGACCCAGGGCAGGGTGCGGTGCAGAGTGAAGCATCGTGTTCAACTCCTTCCCAAGCATCCTTTATTTACTCTTGAGATTTATTTACATTTATTATATCTACATGGCGAAAATACTATATACCCATTTTCCACACTCGGAGTGATCTCTTTAGGATGCAAAAGTGACGGTGCCCCTCTCGATGGCGTCCCAACGCCCTCGCACAAACTCCAAGCTCCTACCATGACACCCAAGACTCCCTCCTTCAGCCCCATCTCCTGCCACGTCCTGCCTTGAGTTTGAACCTGCAAATGCTGACCGTCCTTCTGTTCTTGGCGTGCACCTTACCACCTTTCTCCTCCAGAGCTCACGCTGACACCTACGCTCAGGAAGCGAGGAGTAAACCAACGATTGGAGAGCAACATGACAAACGCAATGTGTATCCACAGTCCTGGAAAGCAGACCCAGCTCTTGGGGACAGGGTGATCAGGGAAGGCTTCATGATAACAGGCACTTTTATCTTTCGTCATGCATTTGGTTTTTTCAATAGGTACTACCTGCACAGGGTACAAAATTCAGAGGACACACAGGACGTAAAATGAAGAGTAAGTCTCCCTCTTGCTCCTGTCTCCCAAGAGTCCCCCTCTGCCCACAGAGGCAAGGCCTATCATAACTTTTCTTATCATTCTCATTACAGGAATTCTTAAATAGGGGTGGGGGAAAAACCATGTGGAATATTCACCCTCTGTATAGAACTGTTAGCACTTTTCATTTTTCTGAGTTCCCTTCCAGGCGCTGTTCATGAACAAAGATAATTTTTGCAAAACTGTAGCCATGGTAGAAATAGAATTTTGTGTTCTGCTTCCCCCTCCCCCACTTGTCAACATATCGTGAGCATCTTCCCCATTGCTCGAAGTGGTCATAATTGTCACTTTTAACTGCCATAGCATTAAGGTCTCCAACTTTAAATATAGAATGATGGAATGGGTCGTAGATTACATCTTTAAAAAGTTGTATTCTTCTCTGAATTTTTTTTTTTTTTTTTGAGACAGGGTCTTACTCTGTTGCCCTGGCTAGAGTGCAGTGGTATTGTTACAGCTCACTGCAACCTCCAACTCCTGGGCTCAAGCGATCCTCCTGCCTCAGCCTCCCAAGTAGCTGGGACTATAGGCATGCATCACCATGCCTGGCTAATTTTTCTATTTTTTGTAGAGACAAGGTCTTGCTATGTTGCTCAAGCTGCTCTTGAACTCCTGGCCTCAAGCGATCCTCCCACCTGGACCTCCCAAAGTGCTGGAATGACAGGCGTGAGCCACCGAGCCCAGTTGGAATGTTCTTTTTATAAAGATCACTCTGCATATATCTTCATGCCAGGAAAAAGGGGGACAGTATTCTTTTCTTGAAGCAAGAGTGGGAAATGCTCATTTAATCAACTTGGACCCAGTGAACAACTCCACTTTATCTGGCCCAGCCCTACCACAGTGGGTCGAATAGCGGCCCCCGAAAGACATGTCCCCAGAAGCTGTGGAAGAAACGTAATTAAGTTACGAGTCCTGGGACGAGATCATTCTGGATTGTCCACATGGGTCCTAAGTGCAATGAAATGTCCTTATAAGAACGGGGCTGGGCGTGGTGCCTCACACTTGTAATCCCTGCACTTTGGGAAGCTGGGGCAGGAGGATCGCTTGAGCCCAGGAGTTTGAGACCAGCCTGGGCAACATAGTGATATCCTGTCTCTACAAAAAAAAAAGTTTTAAAAAAATTAGTTGGTCGTGGTGGTGCACACCTGTAGTCCCAGCTACTTGCTTGAGCCCAGGAGTGCGAGGCTGCAGTGAGCTATGATCATGACACTGTACTCCAGCTGGGGTGACAGAGCAAGACCCCATCTTTAAAGGAGAAAAAGAGGGGGGGCACAGAGAGAGAGAGAGAGAGAGAGAGAGAGAGAATGGGAGAAGACAGACACAGAGGAGAAGTCTGGGTGACCACAGAGGCAGAGACTGGAGTGATGTGGTCACAAGCCAAGGAATACCTGGAGCCAGCAAAGCCAGAAGGGGCAAGGAAATATCCTCCCCTAGAGCTTTCCAGGAGCTCAGACCTGGCAACCCCTTCATCTCAGACTTCTGACCTCCCAGACTGTGATAGAATACACGTCTGTTGTTTCACGCTGCCAAGTTTGTGGTGATTTGTTGTGACCGCCAGGGAAAACGAGTCCACCTACCAAGTCCATAGCCAGACCATCCTCTCTTCACTCCCTGGGCTCCCCCAGGACTGAGCACCTGCTGACGGTCCCAGACCACAGCTGAGCAAATAACCTTCCGGTAACAAAAGACTCAGACTCACCAGCATAAAAATCCCACTTAGCACGATCTGCACAAAGTTGAACCCTGTGTGTCTTTCCCCAGTCTGGTGCGCAGTGGGTGCCGATGAAGTCATTAGCTTACACCCCCGAGCACTCTAGGGAAAGGCAAGGGGTTGAGATGAAGGAGGCGGACCCTGGGTGCCCTCACGGCACTGAAGGGTGAGGTCACGCTGGGCTCCATTAAATACCATATTAATCGGATTCTTGCCATCTTGGTGGAACCAAACGCTGACAGGACAGACGTTAAGTCTGAGCACAGCGCTGCTGTCTACCACACGGCGTTCGGTATCGGTGAGGCTTCTCCAACCCGACCGGCCGCCTGTGCTGGGGACCGGGGCTTTCACAAACAAACTGGCCTCCTGGATTCAGGGTGAGACTGCTCTGAAAAGGGATTCAGATGCCTTTTACTTTTATTTGGTTCAAAGTGAACACAGGCTCGTCCCAGAATATTGCTGTTATTGACCACTGGAGATAAGATTTCAGATCACTAAAGACATGCTTGGTGACAGCTAAGAAAGGGTCGTCTAGCGAGTTGCCGAAAAACCCCTCTCCCCCTCAGAACCCCAAAATGGAAGTTACAGCATTCAGTAAATAAATAAAATAAGTGGGCAATCTTGCGGTGACGTTTTCATTAGCCCGCTCTCTTTCTGTCTCATTAGCCTTCATGGGGAGAGGAAGGATTGTTTTAATTAGCAGGGTTGAAAAGTCTTTCTTGGGTTGCCTCCCCTCCCGCTGTTCCTGGGATTACCCTGTCAGCTTATAAATACAATACCAAATCATTACAGCCACCACACACCTCCGAGGGGACAGAAGAAAGGGGATCCACTTGAATCCGTGTTAAGCGTCTTTGAACAATGTTCTTTCTCTAAGCATTCAAGTATAATTCGAGCGTAATATTGGGCTTTATCAAACAGCTCAATATCCTGTCACAGAAAAGCCCTTTCTACTTGGGGACCGGCCATGTGTTCCCTCTTTTTCCCTTTTGTGCTCCGGGCTGCCCAAGCAGAGCGTGCATCTGACAGAATGGCCTCGCTCTGTCCTCTATGAGTTCTGGGGTGAAAAAAACAAAAAGAATGGCCACGCTCGATGGGATCGTGGTTTCAAAGTCCCCGTTGGAGTTACCGGCTAAATGCTCAAATCAAAAGCCAGCCAGAAACGATCGCCAACCCCCTACAGGTTCCTCTACCCATTCTCACTGCCCGTAGGCACCTGGGGGCTCGGTCGCCTATGTGCTATTGACACGAACCATGTTTCAGTTACACAAAGTTGTATGCACAGATATTTTGCTTCTCAGTGAAGGCCAAATTGCAAATTCATAGCTTCCACCCCCATGCACACAGCCGTGCCTGCCTTCATGAAGAAAACCTTGTCTTTGAATCTTAAAATGAAAGTGTCTTAAGTTTGAATTGAAAATAAATCTAGACGTTCACAGAAATTCCAAGGTGACTGTTTACTAGGAAGCAGTCTCCCAGGTACTCATTAAACTGTTTATTTATTTGCTCATTCGGCAAACATTTACTGAGCACCTACTTTATGCCAAGCACTGCAGGCACTGGGGATAGGAAAATAAAGACGGCCTGGTTCCTGCCCACAAGGAACCCACAAGAACAGACATCTTAATATCTGTGGTGAGAACAACGACAGAAACACACGGAGCATGCTGTGGCAGCAAAGAGGGGGAACACGAAACATCTAGAGTGGGGTGGAGCAGGGAGACTGTCGGCTGGGTTTTAAAAGATGGGTGAGGAATGGCCGCACAAGGACGGGGAAGGGTGGGGAGGGCAGAGAAGAGGCATCTCAGGCCGGGGGCACAGGCTGCCCACAGGCGGTGACCACTGCAGGCCATCTGGGTGTCCCTCCTCATAGCGGTGGGAAGGCGAGTACGGCACAGCATGATGGCACCTCGCAGAGGGCAAGGGGGCAAAGAAAGGCCACGAGGGCTTGAAGAGCTCACAAATGGGGCTGCAGACAGAGAGAATCCTGGTGACCAGCAGGGCCAAGGCCATTGCTCAGGCCCTTAGCACTGACCAAGCTCTGCGCTCGGCTGTTCACACACACCTGTCTCGTTAATCCTTGCGACAACCCCAGGAGGAAGGTGCTATCATTGCCCCTCTTTTGCAGACAGGGAACTAAGGGCTGAGCAGCTAAAGCACGTTGCCTGAGCTCACGCAGACAGCAAGCGGCAGAAGGAGGCTGAGAGTGCAGATCTGTCCAAGTCCAAAGCCCACTCCTGGTCCACAGGAGGGTCAGGCTCCCAGCAAGACTGTGAAGCTGACAGCCGCCCAACCCCATGCCTGGAGCCCTGACTACCCACTTATTGCTAGGGGATCACACTCCATTTTGTCCCTCGAACCACACTCTACTTTCATACGTCACCCTTCCTCCCTTCCCCACCCCAAATCCAGACTCACTTATGTTGTGTCCTGCTCCCTGATTTTTTTTTTAAAAGAACTAGAAATTCTAGAAATTACAAGGTCTCTCTTACTGGGCTCCTCGTTCCTGATAAGAAGTCAGTGATCATCTGAATTGCTGTTCCCTTGTGTGCAATGCCTTGTTTTTCTCCGTCTGATTTCAAGATTTTTCTCTTTATTTTTGATTGTTCACAATTTGACTATGATGTGCATGGGTATGATTTTGTTATTTTTTAGAAGTCTTGCTTGGGATTCACAGAAATGTATGTCTTTGAGTAAATCTGAGGAAATGCTGGCTACTATTTATTCAGGTACATGTGTTAGACCTTTGGAACTGTCTCGCAGGTCGCTGAGAATCTGGGATCTGCCCACTTTTATTCAAGCTCTTTTCTCAGCTCCTCAACTGGATAATTTCTATTGATATATCTTCAACTTCGCTGATTCTTCTGTTAGCTAGACTCTGTTGTCAAGCCCATGAAGTGAATTTTTTATTTCAGATGTTGTATTTTCACTTCTATTAATAGAATTTCCATTTGATTTTTATTGGGCTTTTTTCTATCTTTTCATTTCTTATGAACATATTTTCCTTTACATCTTGAGCACAGTTATCACAGCCGCTTTAGATTCTTGATTGCTAATTCCAAATCTGGGTAGTCTATGAAGTCTGTCTCAAATTTCTTTTCACTGGAGAATGAGTCATGTTTTCCTGTTTGTTTTCGTGTCAAGCACCTTGGACGTTGTGACTGATACATCGTAGAAAGTCTGGATTCTGTTATATTCCTTATAAAAGTTCTTTCATTTTGTTTGTAAGAGGTTAACTTGGTTGAACTCAATTTGCAAACTTCGTCTTCTCTGCAATGGACAGCAGCTCAAATCTAAGTTCCGTTATTTTAGCCTTGGCTGGGCCGTTTGGAGTCTGCCCCGTGCATATGGGGTTCGGGCATCCTCCAGAAACACTGGATCTGGACTTCCCTTCTCAGCTCCCTCCTTTCCCAGATTCTTCCCTCATTTCCCAGTGACTGGAAACTCTGTCTTCCAGTTCTTCAACCACAGGTTGAATAGAATCGCAGGTTTCTATCCGAATTCTAGAAATATTGCGCAGCACTGACTGTAGCCTGGCCCTCAGATAAAAGTCATTTCTAAAACAGGAAAATCATCACCTGTTGTCTCTTCTCCTGGGCATTGACACCCTTGTCTGCCTGCTGCGTCTGCCTGCACTGGTCCACGTTGCAGCATCATGGTTTTTTTTTAATGTTTTATCCAGAGTGTGCAAATGGGAGCTCTGGGAGGGCTGGTCTGATAGGAGCTGACTTGGCCATGACCAGAGAGAAACAAGTTTTCTGTTACTGAATAAAAATGGCTTGATGTGCACCTTCTTCCTTTGGACATAGGGACTGAGACCTCGAATGCCTCAGATAAGATAAGGGACCCCATGGAGATGTTCTAGTACCGGCCAGTCTGGGAGGAAGGATTGTTAAGAAGGGCTTTTCTGCAGCTCACAAGAAGGAAGTGGCTCTCTACTTCCAGTCATGGGAAAAATGGAAGCATTCTTTGCTGCATTTTAACTTATGAGTAGACGCCAAGGTTTCTAAAACTCTTTTTTTTTAAAGAGATAAACATAATTGTCTTAGGCTGTGATTTGGAGTGTTCCTTACGCAGTTTATCAGGAGAAGTGACGCTTGCAAGATCTTAGGAAGGAGAGACGAGGAGATTGGATCAAAACAGAGGACTGAGAACATATGTCTACTTTCTCCCCCTCTCATGAAAGGACAGAGAAAGTATTTTTCAAAAGGAAAAAAAGTCCAAAATCATGTTCGAAAATAAGAAAAGGAGCTCCGTTAGTGAACCTGAAATTTTGACCCATTTCTGAATGACAGGAATCAGACAGAATCAGACATACAGAAAGGCCAAAGCAGAGGAAAGTACCGCCAGGAGTACGCGCGGGTGACCGCGTGGGGCCAGGGCGTGCTCGGCACGTGCGGGAGAACGGAGGGGCTCTCGGCAGCAGGGCTGGACCGTCGGGGAGCCGCTTTCGGAGCAGTCGGCTGACTGAGCCTCCCCCCTTCCAGGGTTCCACTAAGCAGAGAGCAACAGTGGCTTCTGCAGCCAGACCAAAGCAACGAGCGTGGAAAGGAGAGACAGAAATAATAGCCTTGCGTAGCTATTTATTCCCCGCAGTAGGCCCTTACCCCGAAGTAAAACCACTAGCTCATCCCGCTTTCCCATCAATCCCACCGCTGCCCGCAATCACGAGCCGTGAGCCACAGCGAAAGAAAAAACACCCACACACAGATATTTAGGAACCGGCAATTAAAAGTCTGACGCACCGCCAAGAGTAGCCGCGCGTCAGAGGAAAACGACCGTGGTAAAGACAGAGGCCCGGGCTCGGCAGGAAGGCACCACTCTAGCGATCACCTTGTTATTCCTGCCACCACGCAAGGCCCAGGGACCAGGACCCAAGCACAAAGCAGTCACATGTGAAAGGGACGTGAAGGGCATGACGCTGACTCATTTGTGCATGTGGAAGGGGTTCTGTGTTAGACGGTGACAAACCAACACCATCCCAGCCTCTTCACCGGAAGCGCAAACGTGCCCAGAGGGGAGTCCCTGGAGCGCTGGCTGTGCCCTGAAGGCCTCAGGACGCTGCTGGGAAGAAAGGCGTGTCTTCTCCCTGCAGCTAGAAAGGATCTAATGCCCAACAAATATGGGCTATGGGGTTGACGGAGCATGTCGGGGGTTGAACTCTGTCCCCTCAAAGTTCTTATGTTGAAGTCCTCACTCCCACTGCCTCAGAATGTGACCTTATTTGGAGGAAAAAGGTCATTGCCAAGGTAAGTCATTAATATGAGGTCATAAGGGAGCAGCATGAGCCCCTGATCCAATATGACAAGTGTCCTTATGAAAAGGGGAAACCCGGACATAGACGCATTGACAGGGAGAATGTCATGTGAGCATGAAGACAGCCCCCTACAAGCCAAGGAGGGGGGCCTGGCACAGATCCTCTCCTGACAGCCCTTGGAAGGAACCAGCCATGTCGACGCCTTGATTTTGGACCTCTGGCCTCCAGAATTGTCAGACAATAAATATCTGGTTTGGGCCAGGCACGGTGGCTCATGCCTGTAATCCCAGCACTTTGGGAGGACAAGGCAGGAGGACTGCTTGAGGCCAGGAGTTCAAGACCAGTCTAAGCGACATAGTGAGACCCTGTCTCTACAAAAATTAGAAAAATAAAAAATAAATAAAAATAAATCAATATCTGTTTTTAAGCCACTCGGTTTGTGGTCATTTGTGAGGGCAGCCCTGTGACACTAATACAGAGACTAACACACTACTCCTGAGAATGGCCCGAGAAGTCTCGCAGGGGCGAGTGGGGCTCAGGCTGGGCGGGGGGCAGGACCTGCTGGGCACAAGGGAGAGAGTGGCCAGCGGGAGAGAGCCGAGCTGGTGCCGAGAGCAGCCGCAAGGAGATATGATTACCTTATCACAGGAGAGAAAAACTTCTCCACCCAGATAGAAAAGTCGGGGCTTCTGGTGCTCCAGGGAAGCCAGTTCTGAGTTGTCCAAACCTGGTCGAGGCTGGTCTACCTGTGTCTTAAAATGTACTCTCCCCAGCCTAGAAATAACTCAACTGCAGGCTTTTTATATTGATAAATTCACCCTATTATCAGGCAGCGTCTTCCGTATATTTAGATTAATAACCGCGTAATGATCACCTTTGCTGATTTAGGTGGTGTCATTTTAAGGAATTACGGTTTCGATCCATCTTCCCTTTCTCCTTTCCCTCTGTCCTCCCTGCATTATTCCTGAGGAAGAAACCAATTAATAGTAGCTTGACTGCTGAAATGCAGCCTGCTCTACAATGTAGCAATGCCTAATGGAGTTTTAATTTCCCCATGGTGAGTCAATATTTGCTTTAAGAAAGAAAAATGTCACCATAAACCACTGCCCCAAATGAATTTGGTAGCACAGAGGGTGAGATAGTCGTCTTTTTTAGGCAAACAGTGATGGAAAGTGGATACAGGGGTGGGAGGATTTCACTCTCCACAAATAGGTTTGCCTAAGGTTTTGCTGCTACTTTAGACGATGATGGTTATTAAATATTTTGCTTTGCAAATGCAGATGACTCTCAGAAACTCACCCACAGTTTAAAAGGTCTGAAACAAAGTCATTATAATATAGAAGAAGAACAATTTATTCCAGCCTTTTAATAACTTGTGGGGCTTAGGGAGGGGTAACAGGATATTAGGCCTCCCTGTTTGAAGACATTACGGTGGTTTCTTATTTCCCCCAACTAGGGTTGCATGCGGAAACCAGATCCTACTTTCTAAAAAATGTATAAGACTTTTCAGGATCACGCAAGGAAATAAAGTTCTGCAATCTTCTCTCTCATAATAAGTCTGTCCAAAAATGATGTTGCTCATTCTGTTGAAAGATAGTTTCATTTCCCAACTCAAAATTGGTATGAAAAATTTGCCTTGCCAAATGAACATTGTATACTGAACTTGTCAAATCCTTTCTCCTGACACAAATAAAAGATAACATTGGGTGGCAGCATGTAAAACAGCTCTGACAAGGTAGCAAAGGAAGACAAAGAAATATACATATTTTGATTCTGTTTTAGAAGCTGGGGGCGGGGGGAGGGGGGTCCCAGCAGAATGACTGGCCGGCTTGTGAATGCTTCAGGTAACAATTGAACAAGTCACTTTCATGTAGCTTTTCAATGGTATAATGACCCGGTTTCCAATTAGCCAAAACATGACAAAATCTCAACTTTTATAGCAGCAAAAGCTGCCAGGGAGAAGGCCGTCTGAGTGACAAGGCTCTTCATTCAAAAGTTTACAGGTGCGCCGTGTGGCTGTAATTACTAGTTCTAACACTGGGAAATTATTCCGTGTGTGTTTAAAAATAAATAAGGTAAATGATCACCCTTTCATTAGATCTGTACTCATATCATGTAAGTGACTTTTTTTTCCTATTAAAATTGTTGATTGAAGGCCGTTAGCTGTTTATCAGCTCAAAATTACATTTCTGCCCTCTTAGGGGCTGCCGCTTTTAAAAATCACACTCGGTGCCTAGTTAGTAACAAGAAAAGACTCCTAAAACTGCAATTTGGGGGGGTGAAAAACACAAGCAAGAAACCCAGATTGCACCTTCGTATCCCCAAAGGCATCACGCTTCTTTGTTCTGCTAAGAAAAATTAACCTCAATCTCAGCTCCGGGTCCCTAGACTGATTATCATAGTCATTTAAATACTGTAATCTCATTTTCAGCAGGGGGATAAGGGAGGGGAGCCTGGAGAGAGGGGATTGGGGACGAGGTTGGAGAGAGAAAGAAAGCGGGGGCGGGGGGGCAGAATAAATTATCTGACAAAGGGAATCAGGCCTTTCTGCTCACAGAGCCTATTTCGGATCCTTCCACTTGATTGGAAAAGTTGATGAAGTTTAAATGAAGCAGAATTAGAACCTCAGGCCGCTGAGTATTGACGGGCTACGCGAGAATGTGCAATTCAATAGCCTGGGTTTTGGCAGAAAACAAGGGAACGGCCTAAATGGTATAATCTTCAATCGCATCTAACATCCACACTGACAAGGCAGGGTAATGAGTTAGGCCAGATCAGGCCTGTTAGTTAAAGAAATTAATCCCTCCCGCGCCCTGAGCCGGGCTTTGATGCCTATTGTGTGGCCTCGGTCCTGCGCTATCTAAATGCTAACTAACTGCGCGGGTGAGGGGACTGTGCTTTTCATTGCTGGTGCTAATCTGATAACAATTTGCTCTCTCTGATTAGGGAGGTGGGGAGAAGAAAGGGGCGATGGCTGGGAGAAGAGGGGACACCCTCCCTTTGAAAGGGTGAGGCCACTCTGCTCAGCCTCGGTGGAGGCTCTGCCCCAGCCACCCCAGCTCCCCGGGCAGGGACGCCCATGTTTGAATAACCTGAAGTTCAGGCTTCCACGGCAAACCTTATATCCATGCTCCTATCTTCTGTATGCTGAGTCTCTTCTTAAAACTTCAAGTGGTGACCCCACAGGTGCAGACTCCTTACGCAGTCCCCACCTGATCCCAGTGGCACCCCCGGCACCTCCCTCTGTTGCCTCCCTCCTGGCATGCTCCCTCCAGACTTCCCCTGCAAACACACCCAGGCTCCTGGCACCCGAATTCTCACTTTGGCCACTGTCTGCATCTAAAAGACCTTCCTCCTTGTCACCTTCCAGCAACTCCACAGGCCTTTCTGGACCACCCCAGGCCGCCACTCCCTCTTCTTCCTTTTTAACAGTCATGGACGCGGGAGCCATACCCAGGGCCCCACTGGTTTCAGCCTTGTGCAGTCAACTTCCAGGTGTATGTGCAAGTGTGTGGTGTGACTCCTCTGCCCAACTAGACTGTACGGTCCTTTGAGACCAGAAAGTACAGTCCAGATGAAGATGACCCTTTGGACAGATACAGATGGAGATGACATGGATGGAGGGGATACGGATGCAGAGGATATAGACGTAGATGACAAAGATGGAGATTAGCTGGATTCTTCTCTCCCATCAGGACAAAGGAGCCACCGGTGTGACAGGCAGTGTGGCCCAACATGTAAGGAGCATGACAAGCTGTGGACTCACGCAGGCCACAGTGTGAGCCCCAACCCTGCCATTTACCCTCTGTAGGACCCCGGGCATGTTACTGGGTCTTTCCAAGGTTAAGACATGAATCTTGCAGAGAACGTACGTGAAAGATCTGGCACTTAGGAGCCACTCAACACATGGTGGATTTGCACAGTGCTACGACCTCAGGCTGGCTCCTCCACACATTAGCTGGATGACTGTGGCCAATTCGTGTAACCTCTGTAAGCCTCAGCTTCCCCATCTGTAAAATGGGAATGACAGTCATCTCGCCTCTTGGGATTGGTGCAGAGATGTAAGGGAGAAGGTGCATAAGAAGGCTGGCACAGTGCCTGGCACAGGTGGGCACATCAGCTGGCACAGTGGGGCCGTCGGATGGTCAAGGGGTCCACGGCCAGGAGCTCCCTGGAAACCAGACTCCAGGCTCAGCCCCTCCCCACGCACCCTCTTGGGGAGAAGTGAGGCCCGTGAACACCCTGCGAGGCGATCCTGGGAGGATCCGCCGCGAGATGCCAGCCGCTGCCTGAGAGAAGACGGAGGTCTCAGTGCACCAGGCAGGATCTTTCCTTTAGAAGGGGAACGTTTAAAGGACTTGCTTAAACCTGAAAATTTATGCCCACTGGGTGCCTACAGAGACAGCAAAATCTTCAGTGACAGTTTATAAAGGTTTCGGAGGCAGCCTGGAAGCCCAGCACTCAGCCCTAAGGGACCCCTGGAATCGCTCCGGCAGGTTCCCTCAAACGACTTGGCGAATATACTGAGCGTGGCAAACTTGGGTTTGTTTCACTTGTAAAAAGTAAACAAATTGCAGTTGCTAACCCTGAACCAGCGTGGCGCGCATCCCGCCACCAGCCACCTGGTCGGGGACCAAGATGCAGCTAACATGTCCATTCCAGCAGTCAAGCCCCAGCCCCCTGCAGCCGGGCGAGTGTCCCTCTGTCAGCCATAGCATGTTGCAGAAGACCTGCCTCTCAGCCCTCTGTTCTCTGTCACATTCATTGCCCTTGCTGTGGCCCCTGCAGGTCACTTCCTGCCCAGGCTCAGCAGGGCCCCAACCTTCCCGGATGCTCCTCTGCAGCCACCGGCCCTCTTCTTCCAAAGCTCCAGGTCCCTCCTCGCCTTGGGTCTTCTTGAAAAACCTCTTATTTTGCCTGGAACAATCTCTTCCCACCGCCCACCCAAGGATAGACACACTCCCACTCCTCTTCATGGACCAACGTCACTCATCTCAGGGGAGTGGGCTGAAATGTCCCATCCTCTGGGTAGGACTTCCCAAGCCTCCTGCCTGTGTGCCTCCTCTGAGCACCCTGGACTCCTGAGCGAGGAATGGTTGACTTATTATCTGCCTTCTCCAGGCTCCCGTAGGCCACTGCAAGCAGGGACTAAGGCTATCTTGCCCACTGAGGTGCCCCCAAGGCCCAGCACACGGCCTGGCACATAACAGCCCCTCAATAAACATTGTGCACATGGTCGAACGAGCAAACATAGGGATCTGTTCGGCGTGGTTCTCAGGAAGAAGCCATTCAGGTGTGCGGGCCTCAAGGCTTAGAGATATCTAGCGACTCACCCAAGGTTTCAGAGCCAATGAGAGTGTATAGCAGACTGTGAGCTTGTCACTGCAGCCCTAGGGCCCGGTGTGCCTGTCCAGGGGAACTGTGCAATGCTTAGTGAATGAACGAATGAATGAATGAATGGCACGTAGCCTGGAGAAGAACCAAGGGGTCTCAAGTGCAGCGATTCTCTGCGTCCCCCCACCAGCCCCGCTGAACACGCTACCCCTTTCCTGGAAAGCTCTTCTTCCCCAGCCAAAAGCTGATTTACATAAAACTGATGAAGTGTAGCTTCAGGATCAGTCACTAGCACAGGGCCCCTTCCAAGGCCTTACACTTAATTTCCAAAATTATTTGTAATTTCATATTCTGTTTCTTAAAAGGGGGTCCCAAAATTGCTTAAGCTTCTAGCCTGACGAAACCTGGATCTACCTCTGCCCCCACCTCTCCAGCTCCCCACACGCGTCAAGACTCAGAGCAACAAACATTCTAGTGCAGATGTCTTTTTTATAGAATGTCTTTTGTTCTTTTGGGTAGATGCCCGTGTCCATCAATACACAGGTGGATTAATAAAATGTGGTGTATGTAGACCACGGAGTTCTACTCAGCCACAAAAAACAATGGTGAAATAGCATCTCTTGTATTATCCTGAATAGAGCTGGAGCCCATTCTACTAACTGAAGTATCCAAGAATGGAAAAACAAGCACCACATGTACTCACCATCAAATTGGTTTTAACTGGTCAACACTTAAGTGCACATACAGTAATAACATTCATCGGGTGTCGGGCAGATGGGAGGGGGAGGAAGGGATGGGTATATACACACCTAATGGGTGCAGTGCACACCCTCCAGGGAATGGACACGCTTGAAGCTCTGACTCGGGTGGGACAAAGGCAATATGTGTAACCTAAACATTTGTACCCCCGTAATATGATGAAATAAAAAAAATTAAAAGACTCAGAGCCGCCCACAGTGCCCTTCACGCAGGTGGAGCTGCCCTCAGCACTGGGCACGGTTCCCATCCGGATGGCTGTGGCTGCATTTGCACCACTTTGCTGTTGATTTTTTCTACGTCTGTTTTTGCCTATTAGATTGTAAGCTCTTTGAGGGCAAATCCTGTATCCATGCTGGCTTCCCCCTGTATCCTTGGTACCTGGCACTGTGCCTGGTACACAGTGTGTGCTTGGAAGTGTCTGTTAATTAAAGCAGTGAATGAATGAATGCAGCTCCTCCTACTTCACAATGCTCACAGAATCATAGAGTTCTTGTTCTGTCCATCCTTGCCGAAAACACCCTGCACGTCCCAGATGCTGAGCCTTGCTCAGGCCAGCCCCTCTCCAGGTGTCCCCTACCTCGCTTGCCCCTCCCCCCACTAGAATCCAACCCACGCTGCAGCCCCAGCCCAGCCCCACAAGCCCTCTGCGCTGCCTGGAATGCCCGACCCTTCTGCCTTGACTCACAGACGCAGCACTCTGGCCTCTCATCACCTCCCCTTCCACTTCTAATAAATTGTATTATCGGCTTTAATGCGCAGTCTCCTTCCCCACTGACCAGACCGCAACTCCCTAGAAACGAAATCTTAAACATCTTGTGTTTCTACCGGTACCTTGCACATTGTAGGTGTTCAATAAATATTTGCTCATTGACTGATGGGTTCATTAGCAGTCCCAAATGCATACCAAAAAAAAAAAAAGGCCAACTTCTCTATTCTTAAAGATCTCCTGGGAGGCAGAGGGAAATATGAAGGCAACTCTACATGATGAGACATTATGGTGGCATCTTAATGTGGCGACATGGCCAAATTCACTATCATCTGGTAAAATGGACTAACGAAGCTGCCGGCACGTTTTCTAATTCCCACAACAGAAATGCTGCGGCCAAGAGACCACCTCTCTCGATGTACTTCCGGGGACCCATCTTGGTGGGAGGCTGTGGTACTTGAGCTTTGGCTCACGGGGCCGTGTCTGACGCTGCGGCACGGCTTAGATGCCGTGCTCTTGCTTACAAATGGCCAGCCACCTGGCGGCGGAGTGGCCTCCCACTAATGCCACACACACCTCGAAATCAAAGAGCTTCTGAGCCTCCACATTCATTCTTCTGAACAAACACAAAAGATTTTGATCCACATAAAGAAATTTATCTTGTACGCTTCTGAGTGCATTTGGTCTCCCAAATATGCATTGTTTGGTTCATATAAAAGATCAAAAATCCCTCTTTTGGGCTCATTATGTGTTTTCCACAATCCTTTTGGTGGGCCATTCTCCCTCCTGTGCACTACTCGTGTTGACCTTTCTGTTCATTGACCCGTGTCTGCCGGTTTCTTGGCTGAACCCTGATGTGCCTCTAAATTATTGGGTGGAAAAATACAGCTGTTTTCTTTATAAAGTGCATTTATCTGCTTCCCTGAAACGCTGTGGTTAGTGCCACAATGAGCATAAAGTCGGCCGTGGGCCTCTGGCCCACTGTGAGTTTAATTTCTGGTGTACTAAATCAACTCTGTTTCAAATCTTAGGTTAGTTCACACTGAGGAAAACCAAACCAAACCAAACCCTTGGAAGTTGGCGCACCAAGGAAACCGAGTTTGCGGACCGGTCAGTGATTACTCAACACGGCAGCCCCTTTGCTAAGTCGTCTAAGAGTTATTGAGCCACACTGCGTGGATTGCTGCGAATGTTTTTAGTTTTCCCAACTACATCGTGGGTGAGGCTGGAGATAGACAAGCCACAGACAAAAGCTGCAAACTTACGTAAGCTGCATCACCCAGGCAAAGGACATGGATTCAAAGGGGGAATTTAAAACAGCCCCTTAAACGTGTGGGAGGAGGATTCAGCAGCAAACAATGGCTAGAAAAGCAATTAAAACAAAACCATCTCCTTTCTAGAATCTTTGCCTTAGGTTTTCAAGAGACCTCGGACCATGGGTGAGTAATAATAGATTTCCCGCAGGTTTAAGTCTTCTGGTTCAGGATTTCTCAGCATTGGCAGTACTGATATCTGGGGACAGGTGATTCTTGTTTTGGGGTGGGGGGTACCGTCCTATGCATGGGAGGGTGTTGAGCAGCACCCCGGCCTCTGCCCCCAGTACCTCCCCCTCCCCAGTTGCAATGACCACAAATGTCTCCAGACACGGCCGAATGTTTCTGGGGAGCAAAACCGCCTTCCTCGATTAAGAACCACTGGTCTCAGCTGGGCGCGGTGGCTCACGCCTGTAATCCCAGCACTTTGGGAGGTCAAGGTAGGAGGATTGCTCAAGACTAGGAGTTCCAGACCAGCCCGGGCAACAAAGCTAGACCCTATCTCTACAAGAAAAATGTAAAAATTAGCCAAGCATAGTGTCATGCACCTGGAGTCCCAGCTACTCGAGAGGCTGAGGCGGGAGGATCGCTTGAGCCCAAGAGTTCAAGGCTGCAGTGCACACGTCACTGCACCCCAGCCTGGGCAACAGCGTAAGACCGTACCTAAGAAAAAAACAACTGCTGGTCTCCGGGCTTGGAGAAACCAGGACAGGAATCTCTAAAAGTTTAATTTTATAACTAGTTGTTGAGTGAATTGATTACAAAGGGAGATACAATGAATAAGATTTTTAGTGGTTATTGGTTTAATGTCTTACCTGCACTAGACAGTATATGCCTTCGGGGAAGGGGCCCTCTTGTTTTTGATCACAAGTTCACTTGACCAAAGAATGCATAAAAAGGAAGAGAGTTAATAAAAAGATGGATGTTAAAAAAAAAAAAAAAACTGTTCTAATTCCAGAATGCCATAGTCTCTTCCATAATACAGTACCTCACTTGAATGAGTCTGGACGACAACCCTGAGACGTTGGCAAGGAGGTCTTAGTTCCCGTGCTCTACGGACGGGGAAACCCGGGCTCGGAAGACACTGAGCTACTCGCCCCAGAACCCTTAAGGGTAAGCACGGTATGAGTGCCAGAAACCGGACGGCTTCACCTTTGACTAAGACACCCCCCGGGGGCTCCAGGGACAGGTCGCAGGAAACATGAGACGGCGTGGATGACAGTGTTTTCCAAAGAGAGCACAAAGGGGGAAAAAAGTAAGCACTGAGGTGGATTTGTCTCATTCTCTACTTTATAAGTTCAGACTTCACATACTTGAAGTCAGTTGGTGAGAACAATGAGGCCACTCTGAGGAGCAGAAGTATCTGGAGTCAGGATAACGGGAAGTAACAAAGCACTCGCTTACTCAGTGCCCTCCTGGGCCCTCTGGGGCCGGGTACTGCCTGTGTTGTCTGACTGAATCTCAAAACCCTCCCACGTCTGAGTGCTAACTATCACTGTCCCATTTTAAAGTGGGGCAAACTGAGGCTCAAAGGGTAAGTCACCTATAGGTGGCACAGCAGGCAAGCTGCTGAGACAGAACTGGGTCTGGGACCTGCCTGGCCCAGTGCCTCACATCCAAACCACCACGCTGGCCTTTCCTTCCCGCTGAGTAGCTGGAGTTTTATATCTCCCTGAGCAACCAACTTATGTCCGTATTTCCTGTGGTTGTATGAAAACAAAAGCTGCAGCCTGGAATCGTTTTTTGGTGTTTTGTTTTTCTTTTCTTTTTCTTTCTTTTATTATTTTTTTTTTCTTTATTTTTTTTCCTAGCCTGGAATCGTTTTAACAGTCCTCCTCATCTACACCGTGGATCCTCATTTCACTGATCCGGGACTTTGGAAGAGGCAAGGAACAGTGTCCTTTAAAACTGAATTGTTACCAATGACCTACAAATGCTCAGTTTTTTGTTTTTTTTTTTTTTTTTTTTACAAATACAAAAATCAGACGAGAAGGACTCAACAGGTACAATAAACGCTAAAACCAACCAAACACCAGATGATCGTGACTGTTGTGCCTTCTCTCTTTTGTGCCCAGCCAACAGGCGAGCCCTGACACAGGAGCACGAGCCCAGCAGACGGGTCTAGGGTTTGACAGAGCCCAGTTCCCAGGGAACTGGCAGAGCGCGCCACACTGCCCGATTCAAATGGATTTGCGCAGCCCAGGGTCCCATGCCTGGTTACGATCTCTGCTGCGTGTGACACACGTACAAGCATTCCAAGCACAAGCACAGAACTAACACCCCAAAACTGGCACACTCGATGCACAGCTAACATGTTGGTGGCCTCGTATTAGCTTTTCATGTAAAATACATTTAATTGTTTTTATGTTTTTATTAAATTTTCTGAACACAGATGTGTTTTCCTAAAATTTTTTTTTGAATCAGACCTCCAATGCTTCACACAACAGTTTGAAAACCACAAAAACTGCAACAGAAAATAGGATTTTGAAATTTTGTCTGCAGGGCCAGTTGCCAATGAAGAAAACCTTGTCTTTCAAATAAGGAAAAAGCAGTCAGAACTATACAGTGAGCAACACCTGAGCCTGGCACGCTCCGGAAGGTGCGGAAGGGATGCCAACTTGTCTCCCCCAGCCTCGGAATTCTTCCTGGAGGAATGGCCTTCCCACGGCGCCACCCACCGCCACCCCAGTATTCTGAGAACCACGTGATCTGCGGGGGCTGAGTTCAATAGGGGGAAACCAAATTCTGACATCTGATGTGCATTAATACTTCACAGCCAGAGCACACCTTCTTCAGGGGACAAAGAGGAAGGCGGGCTGCTCTGGCGAAGCAAGCAAGTGGCTGCCCCAGGGTGGCAAAAAGCCCATGGCGGTGGCGGGAGTAGCCACGGGGCTGGGCAGGGGATTAGTTCCCTGCGTCAGCCCTGCTCACTGAAGGATGCGACTGGGTCCCTGGAAGGGGGAAGCTTTGATTTAAAGAGAAGAGAAAAGAAAAAAGGACCAAGAGAGAGGGTTGCAAGGATAGATAAACCTTCAGCGCTCCCTAGAAAAAAACGAAACCTACCCACTGGGCAGCCAAGACTGGGTCACTAGGATGGGCAGCTCGTTTTTTAATCCCTGCCTAATGTTTTATTTGCTTCTATTATTTTGTAATCGAATGTAAAAGGATTTGAGCAATCAGGGGTATATTCCTTCCAACAATAAAGCTGCGTGTACCATTTTCGTACGGTACTCAAACATAATAAAAATACTGACCCACGTGGGGATATTTGTACAACTGTGTTTCTGTCTGCCTGCCTTCCTTGCATTTGTCTCTGCTCACTGATGTTTGTGGCATCAGTATTTATTAGCGAGGTTAAGCTATTAGTAGGCATGATGTGGTTGCCTAATTTTGTAGAGCATCCAGTTTGAACACGCTGGCTCTAAATAAATGCTTCCTCGTGATGATAATGATGATGATCCCAGCAGTGGTGCTGAGTCTCACAAACTAGGACTCAAGTTGGGGTGGAATCCTACAAATACTTAGGATCTGAGGAAGGTGGAATCATGCAGCCCCAAAGCACTGGCTTTTCTCCCATTCTCCTCACCCCTGATCTGAATCTGCTTTTTCACCCTTCGGTGTCCAGTTCCAGGTCCCCCTGAGTCCTTCCCAGGGCTCCCTCCCTGCAAATCTGAACCCTTCTGGGCAGAGCAGCTCACTTAAGAACTTATGGGGCGACCCATGACAATGCCTGCCTTATTTTTTGTGAGTGTGTGTGTGTGTGTGTGTGTGTGTGTGTAACAATAAGAGCTAATTCCCTGAGCGCTTTAAGGGAGGTGCTGTGCTTAGCTACATACATATATATATATATATCCCACCTCCCCAGCTAAATATTAAATAGTTAACTCTTTGGAAACTCAGAAAGCGCTGCATTCTAAACTTGTTTCTATGCCCCTGAGAAAGCTTACGATGGTGTTAGGCATTTAGTAAACATTCAATAAATATGTCTTGGCTATTGACAAGTCCTGAGAAATCAATAGAGCTCACTTTGGAAGGAACCTTGAGTGAAATGATATTGGAATCAGATTCATTTGTGAACTTTTTTTGACTGCCTGCTATACAGCATATAACCAGTCTGGGCTATGATTGATTAATTAATTGTGTGTTGTGGCCAAAAGAGTGTGGGGCTGGAAGTCAGGAGACCTGAGTCTCATCTCTCTTCTGCCACCAACTCAGGGTAGCACCTTGGGCCGGTCTCTTCCACTCTTTGGGCCTTAATACCCTCAAAAAAGGAGCTGGACTAGTTGTCTGTAAGCTTCCTTCCACCCCCAAATGCTGTGATTCTACGACTCTATTGTACAAATGTACGCACTTCTTATTTGTGACATAAAGCCCCATAGAAAAACAAAGTCAGTAATAAATTATGAAAAGACCGGGTGCCATGATCATTTGCACTTTCTAAGGGTGCTCAGTTCCATAAATTTCACCCCTGCACATCGGCTGCCTCTCCAGGGCGACAGAAGATTCAAGGCTGTCAGAGGAGCAAGCCAAGCAGTCTCTCCCTATAATTGTATTGACAGGTTATCAGCTGAGTTCCGATGGCAGGAAGGTGCACTCCTGACAGGTTTTGTGAAGGAGCCTTGAAGGCTATTGTAGCAGGATTCTGTGTTGAGTCACAGAATTCTGGGGAAGAAGCTTGGTTCTTCTCTATTTAATTTTATTCTTTCCAGAGAGTCACATTTGAAGGAAAACTGGCTACCTACATATCACTTTATACAAGAGTAGAAGCTCTTTCTATTGGAAAATATTTACATCTTTTTCTGGCCTCATGAAACACAGACTTGATTCAATCATTCCCATTAAATAAGCAGTTGGTTTGGTTTTAAATGAGGCAAATAGTTGTTGCACATTTGTAGATAAAATACCTGCTTGGATGTCTGTGTGTTTCCCTTCTCACTTGGTTACTGTGGCATCTTGCAGACATGTTCTTGAATAACTGATGTGTCGATGTCCTGGTAAATTCCATAGGTGTGAAACACCAGTGTCGTGTTTGTTCAGTCAGTGTCTCTACATTTTAAATGAAAAAATGCTGATGCTATCCACTCGAGAAAACAATCTGAGCAACAACCCCCCAACAGGGTGGAATGAATAACTATTTCTAGGGTGCTATATTTTTCCAGTATAGATGCACACCTTCATGTTCAGGCTTAGACAAAACCAAAATATACTTCGGGTTCCAATCAACTTCCTAAAGACACCCCAGGCAGAGGGCCCTCCCAAACCCTGCCACCCACAACGAGGAGGCGCACACCAACCCAGGATCTGAAAATCTGATATGCCGCAAGGAAGAAATCCACAAACCAAGCTCAACAGAAATTTCTGTAACATTAAAAAAATCTGTAAGGCTCCCCAATCTTAAATACTTTCAATTTTCTCCTTGTCTTTAAAACCAAAAACCCCTAAGTTTTTTCATAATTTAAATTTTCTTTAAAATATAGAAAGCTATTTGGAGTGGTGAAAATGATGGTGGGCTGGGAGTCAGTCGATGTAGCTGCTAACCCAGGACCTGGGGCAAAAACAGCCTTAGCGTACTCATTTGCAAAGGAGGGGGGTCTGGAAAACGGAACAGTCATGGTTCCTTTCCATGCTCAATTTCTCTGCCAAATTTTATTTAGGTCAGGTTTTGACCTATAAAATTATAAGATTTCCTAATCTTATAGGAGGTGGTAAATATTGAAATGTGGACATAATCTTAACTGCTACAGAAAGTACCTTATGGCCCTTGAAGAACCCAAGAAGGCAAGTCAGAGGGAAAGGCTGCCCCCTGGCTGCCCCTGACAGAAGAGACTCCCGGCCTCCATCTCCACACGGTGCCGGAGACAGGTCCTGATGCTGCCACCCGGTCACCTGGGGCCAGGGCAGGCCTGCTCTGCATCTCACCGGCTGAAGACAGAGCCCAGTCGTGTGTCAGTCATCTCCTGTATATTTTCCAACCCTAAACTTGGGTTCAGGAATCGGGGATTGAATTCATACTGGAAGCTGTTCAGCTGGTGCCACCCAGAGGCCAAATGTTGTCCTTCTTGATATGGGGGGGCGGGGAGCAAAAGGAAAAAGAAAAGAGGGGGAAAATACACATATGTACATGTATTTCATTTGACACATGTATGTACATATGTTTTACGCATACACACATATACAGGATAGATGTAAAATTTATGTGTATGTATAATATATGCACTGTATGCATATACACGTACGTGTGTATATATCCATATATATTCCATAAATACACACATCGTTCAGGGTGGGCATCACATGCTAATTCACTACAGTGAATAACTCCACAATGTCCTCACTTTATATTTAAGTATGGAGAAGCTGGCCCGCTAGTAACTGCTTGAGCAAAAGCAATGACCTAACGTTAATGCAGCTGGTCAGAGGGGGTGGACGTAATTCTCTTCTCCATCCCAGAATAGCGAACCCCAACCGTCTGACCCATCTGTCGGCTGAGAGTAGCTCTTCTCACCTAGAAGTCAGTCAAAGACCTTGTTCCACTTTGTGGGTACCAAGAAGAGGCATATCAGGTGGACGGTGCCGAGGGTGAGCAGCCAGCTTAGCCCAAGTGCAGCCCCCTGCCTGGCAGTACCCTCCCTCCTCTGCAGGAACACAGTTTGAGGAAGGCAAGAGGAGAGCGTCAGTGTTTGCCCAGGAGCCAGTGAACTGAGCTGATTCTAGCACAGTCTTAAGAAAGTCCAGGTGCTCTTTACCAAAAAACAAAAACAAACCGCCATCCCCCGCTCTGGGCTCCAACCAGCGGCTGGCGGTCACAGAAATAACTGCTGTTGGAACCCTGGCTGCCGCCTGCGCCGCCCACCGCGCGCCGCCGGGAACCGAGCGCATTTTTAGAAGCGCACTGCCCTCCAGCGGCGCCAGGGAAACTTGCTGCCGGGCCCGCTCCCCGACCGCCCAGCCTCAGCTTGACTCTCCGTGGCCCCAGGCAAGGCGTGGCGGTGCCAGCCAGCCTTGGGTTTCCCACCGCGCGGGGAACGAGACTCGGGCGAGGGAGCGCGTGTGCCGCGAAAGGGAAGGTGGTCTGGCCGAAGGCGCGGCTCCCTCGCGCATGCCTGCGGGGCCTCCCAGGTCAGAGACGTGCACTTTTTTCTCTTAGGGTTGTGATTTGAATAAACAGCACAAAAAGAGTACGATCGGGCGGAAATAAACTTATGAAGTGACGCTTCCGGGAGAGACGCAGAGCACCTGCTGCATACAAGTGGCTCACGCGCGCAGGGGAAAGGGAAGAGGCGGCCTTCGGCCCGCGAGGGCTGGCAGTAAGGACACAGGCTGGGTGCGTGCGACCTGTCCCCCTGTGGGTTCCAGTGTGGGAACCCACGGCGGCCAACATCGAGGCTTACTGAGGGTCAGGCGCTGTACCAGGGTCCCGCAGAAATAACCCTGTTCGATCCTCCCAACCCGTCCTTTCAATAAGTGCCATTATCATGCCCACTTCGAGGATGAGGAAACTGAGGCTCAGAGAGGCGACGCGACCTGCCCCTGACTGCACCGGGGTCCGGGCCGGTCTGCACCGCAGCCGGAGCTTCCAACGCGGCCGGGCGGGGAGGCCGGGCCGGGCGGTGGAGCCCCCGGAGGGCGGGCGCGTGGGCCGCTCACCTTGACGATGAGCGGGTTCTGAAACATGGAGTCCCGCACGACCCCCAGCCTCTCGTTCTCCATGCCCGGCCGGATGTCGGCCAGGGTCAGGGGCCGCCGCGGGGGCGGGCAGATCTGGCTGACCGTGCGGCGCACCGGCTGCTTCTTCTTCCATCGCATGAGGTCCTGGCCGGAGCTCCTGGCCTCTGGCATCCTGGGGGCCGCCGGGGAGCCTGCCGGCCGCCTCCCCACGTTGGGCAGGCGAGGAATCCGAGGCACCCGCCGGTCGCCCCGGGCCGCACCACCGGGAACCAGGGGTGGGCCCCGGGTGCCGGGCCCTCCGGAGCAGGGCGCGCCCACCTCGCGACGCTCCCGCGCTGCGAGGAGCCCCAAAACTATTCTATATTAGCCCGACTAGTTCCTCAGAGCGTCTTCTGGGCACCGCGCTGCGGAGGGAGAGGGAAAAAAATCGAGACCACCCCTTGCGGAAGAATGGAACGGTCCGTCTCCTTGGCGACGGGACGCCAACAGAGCCGGGCTATACTTGTCCTTTTCTTTCATGAAACTGTTGGTGGCCACCAATATGGACCTGTTTAGAGTTTTCTTGAATCCACGTAGGTAATCGCCACTGGGTTGTGTTAAAAGTGACGGGGCTCTAAGAGGGCCACTGATACTGACTTTCAAATCAAAGACACCATCCCTCCACCCACCCTACTCCACTCATAGCCCCTCCCCGCCTCTGCTCCCTGCACTTAATGTGCATTTCCGAGATACAGCGCTAAGTTCTTCATGATGAAATAGAAATCCGCATTCCAAGCCTGATATTGCTGCTAATCCACTGGGTGGCCTCAAGCTAGACACCCTCCTGGAGCCTCGCGCTATTTTTCTGTGAGATGGGTGGAAAGGAAAGTCTAGAGTTGGATTAGATCAATGGTACTCAACTTTGTGCAACGGAATGGAGGGAAATTGAAAAACACAGATTCACAGGACCCACCCCTAGACTCACTGAACCAGAATGTCTGGAAATGGCATCTGGGACTCTGCAATTTTTTCAGTCTGTTTACCACCCGCTCCACCACCAAACTTTTTATTTTGAAAAAGTTCAAACCCACAGAAAAGTTGAAAGTTGAAAGAAGGGAGCAATGAAAACCCATTCACCTAGATTCACCAGTCCTTAGCACTTGCTGTATTTGCTTTCTCTCTGTGAGTTTATGAGCATGTACACACACACACAAACACACACACGCACGCACACTACAGAATCATTTGAAAATATCTGTAAACATACCACATTTAACCCTAGTACATCATCATGTATCAAGGACATTCTCACGCATAACTCATTGGCACACATGACTATAATGCCACTATCATGCTGGGTGATTTTAATGTGATACAACAATAGTATCTAATATGCAATCCATATGCAAAGTTGAAAATGTGCATTTTAAAAAAATCTTCCCAGGTGACTGGTGCAGTGTTTTCGAAATGATGATCTCTAATCTCTCATCTAGTTCCTCTGTGGGTTCATTCATGCATCCCTATCATCTTCATTAAACATGAAAATATCCTCTTGTACAAGGCTCTAGGTAAGGGGGTTCACTATAGAACAATTTATACTGATGACAAACCTGGACCTCAAGGCCTTGCATATCAACAGTGGGCAATACCAACACCACCTTTACAGAGCAAACCAGAGTTCCAAGTGCTCATCTAAGGCCTGGAACAGCCCTTGTATGGCAAAGCATGTGCGTATGTGCACTCATTGTTTCTCCAGTCTGTTTCCCTTCCAGACTTTCACAGAAGTATAGGTTGAGCACTTTTAAAACAAAGCCACTTGAGGGCTGGATGTGGTGGCTCATGCTTGTAATCCTAGCACTTTGGGAGGCCAAGAAAGGAGGATGCTTGAGGCCAGGGGTTCCAGACCAGCATGAGCAATATAGTAAGACCTTGTCATGGTGGCACGTGCCTGTAGTCCCAGCTACTTGGGAGGCTGAGGCAGGAGAATCACTTGAGCCTAGGAATTTTAGGCTGCAGTGAGCTATGACCATGCCACTGCACTCCAGCCTGGGTGACAAAGCAAGACCCTGTCTCTGGAAATAAATAAATAAACAAACAAATACATAAAAGCCACTTAGCAGCTTACACAGAGGAAGTCAGAGTTGTGCAGTGAGGGGCAGGATATCAGAGTAGTGGAAAGAGCAGTTTGGAATTCTGGCTGGACCATTTCAGTCACCTTGGACAAATTACCGTAGCCCAGTTTTTTAATCCACAGCTGGGGCTAATAATATCTCATAAAGATATCTAAAATATAAGATGGGTTATTATAGGATTAAATGAGAAAATTTGTTACCTGCATGATTATGTTTATTATCCAAAAAGTCTAAAAGTTTGGGTAGTAGATATGATGGCCTCAACTTGATGGTCTTTTTAAAACTTCACTTTTAATCATAAACTAAATCTCCTCAGGACCGTTGAAATGGGAGGATTGGGATAGATCTCCGAGGCACCTTCTAGCTCTAATCTTTCAAGACTTCATCCAAGCCTCATGTCCATCAGACTCTGCACCAGTTAGCCCCTGCCTGCCTCCGACTTCATCTCCCACCACTCTCCCTTCATTCACTGTGCTCCAGCTCTGGCCTTCTTTCAGTTCCCCCAGGACCAAGTTCAGGGCTCCTGCACTTGCTTCCAGCCTAGAACACTCTTGTGCTTACATTTTTGCTTGTCCTTTCCATTTAGACCTCAGCTCAAAGGTCACTCCTCAAACGGCCTCCCCTTCCATCTAAAGTAGCAGGCACTGTCCCCAGTCACTCTCCATCCCATTACCCTATTTTATTTTCCTTATAGGATAGTCCGAAATTGTCTTGGATTATTTGTTTATCTGTCTTCCCAGGTTGATCACTCCTGGACCATAGATGGAGCTCAGAAAAACGTGAATAAATTGAACGCATCCATGAATTAGTACGTCACACGCTCTACCCCACTCCACCCGCAAAGACCACAGGAACAAAATGGGCAGGCAATTACGCCTGCGATAAAGGTCCGGAGGTAGCTGTGTTGCTATGGCAGCATGACGCCGAGGGGCCGGAAGCGACGCGTGACTACTTCCGCTTCCATAACGGCAGCACTTCCGGGTTGAAAGAAAGGTGGCGAGGGTTTCGGAAGGTAGGTTAAAAGCGCATTTGTTGGCTGTTCCTGTTTTTTTAAAATCCGCATATAAAAGTCGAGCGGTGGGTGATGGTTGTCTTTATCTTCCGGGAGCTCTGCCTTTGGCCTGAGGTCGGCGCCTTTGTCTTCGCTGCCGCTCCAGGCCTTATGTCAGCGGGACTGAGCTCGGGGTCTTTGGGAATAAGAGGATCTGGTTAGTTCCCTCCCTGTCAGCTCCGGAGCACCCACCCCAGAGCAGAGCAGGGTCTCCATCGCGCCCCGAAGGCAGCGAGAGAATCGGGACCAGGCTTGGGCTCGTACCCTGCAGGCGGGAAGTGTGTGCTCCCAATCAGTGTGGTTGAATGCATGTCCGTTCGTTGGGGAACCATTTAGGAGCAAGGCGGGTAAGATCCAAACTAAGAGGACTGCGACATCACAACAGCGAAAAGTGCAATAAGGAAGCATCTGGGTTGTTGGGAAACACTGTTTAACAGGAAGATGGGACCCAGTTAAGAAATTAGAGAGGCCCTCTTGAGAAAGTGACTTTCATAGTTAGATCAGTTAAAGGGCAGAAAGGTAATGCGAGGGAAGAGTGTTCCTGGCCCAAGGAGCTGCTTTTGCAAAGTCCCTGGGATGAAAAGGAATGTAGTGTATCCTAAGAACTGAAAGAAGGCAGGGTGTCTGAAACCCAGAGAGAAATCAGAGGTAGGCATGGACCAGACTAGACCATGAAGAAATGAACAGCCTTGTATGTCTGTAAGGATTTTGACTTTATCTTAAGAATAAAGGGGGAACTATAAAAAGTTTTTAGCAGGGGGTGACTACATCTTTAGAAGGTTGTAGAAGACCAGAGGGAGGAACTTAAGAGGTGATTTGCAGAAAAGAAGGAACTGATGGATTGTAAACGATTGTTTATAGGAATCATGTGCTCTGTTTGTTCTTATTAGCAGGTCCTGAAAGATGGGCATGACAAGCGTCTGTTGAGTTTAGTGGCTTGAAGGTCGTAGACACTCTTACTGGAGCAGTCTCAGTGGAATAGCAGGGGGGAAGCTACAAGGATGTGGGTTAAGAAGTGGATGGAAGGGGAAGAAATGGAAAGAGCGATTTCTCTACCAAGAAATGTTGCTGTGAAGGGAGGAAAGAGAATAGCTGGATGGAACTTTAGGGTTAGGTGGTGGTTGCATTTTTTTTTTTTTTAAGTTAGAAGAGATTAAAGGGCGGGCGTGGCGGCTCACTCCTGTAATCCCAGCCCTTTGGGAGGCCAAGAGTTCCAGGCCAGCCTGGACAATATAGCAAGATCCCAAGACCTTGTCTCCACCAAAGAAAAAAACTTTGCCAGGCATCATGCCTTATGACTGTAGTCCTAGCTTACTCAGGAGGAGGCTGGAGGATTGCTTGAGCCCAGGAGTTTGAGGCTGCAGTGAGCTATGAGCATGCCACTGTACTCTAGCCTGGATGACAGAGGAAGACTCTGCTTCTTAAAAGAAGAAGAAAAGATTAAAGACTGTTGGAGTGTTGCTAGAAGGGAGCCAGTACAGAGGGAGAGGCTGGAAGAGAGGTGGGGTACTTGATGGTTCACAGTCTCTCTGAGAAGGCAGGAGGGGGCTGGGATCCAGCACACACATTGAAGGAAATGGCTTTTGACAGGAGGAGGGACACTTCCTTCGTTGCAGCAAGAGGGAGAGACAGGATGCGGCAAATGCAGGCAGGTGTCTTAGCTTTGAGGGTTAACACCTCTTGTCTAATGTGTGTGACAGTATGAGGTTGTAAGTAACACAATTCTTATAGCTGCTATTTACTACCCAGGGTAAATTAGGTGCCTCCTATAGAAAGTGTGCTTAGCATTCAGGCTTGAAAGACCACTGATGGAGATCTCCAGGATCTACTGTTAAATTGCAAGTACAGACCAGAATGTATAGATGCTAACTTCTATGTAAGAAAGAAGAGATTATTTTGCTTTTTTATCATATTAATGTATTACTTAGTCAAAGATAAATCTAAAAAATTGAAACCCAGAAGCAATACAGAGCAAGGAGAGGAACAAGACTTGTTTGCAAAATTACATTTTTAACCATCTCTTTTGTAAAGTGTCTCTGTTACTGTATTTTAATTCCAAATGCATGTGCCCTATATGTAAGTATTAACATTACAGCCTTATGAAAATTTATTCTAGTGCATTGCAGAATTTTCATTCTTCACTGGACACTAACAAGGCATATCCAACCAAAGAGTTTGAGATCAGTGGGTACCTGATGCCCCCACGGTGAAGCCCACTTGTGAAGCCTGCACTTTAATGGTGTCCTGGGATGTGGCTTCTAGATGGTGGAAACAGAGGGGAGCAAGACGGACGAACCACCTTCCTTTTTTTTTTTTAAGTGGAGGAGATAGACATTAAATGACTAAACAATTATTTATTTTTTAAATATGAAAGCGTATCATTTGGGGAATGGGCCAAGCCCAAGGGATCACTGAATGTTTGCTCGAAGAAGTGATCTTCAAGCCAAGCTCTGCAGGATGGCAAGAGGCAGGAAGCAGGGAGGGTGGGAAGGCAGTAGAGAACATTCCAGGGAGAGCCAAGGGAGGGATAGTGGCATGTTTGAGGACCCAAAACAAGGCGTGTGTGGCTGAAGCGAAGAGTTGGAAAGGCGAGGTCACAGATGAGGCTGTGAGGGGGCAGAGGCCTGGTGGCGCAGGACACTGGCGTTCTCTGTTAATACTCTTTTCTGTATCATAAAGGCAGTCGGACCAGACAGAATTACAGTGAGCCTTCCGTATATTTAGAATAATATAATAGAAAATTTATAATCATGACCGCAGGCTTGTATTTGTCATACAATTTCATTTTGCTGTTATGTTTTTCCCCCTGAGGCTATATTTAAAATGTAAAAATAAACCATTGTTGTCACATTTCCCTGCAGGAATAAAATGGAAGGAGAGTGGAGCAGATTTGATATCCACACTCCACTTTTTGACAAGAAAAAGAAAAAGCATTCTGTACATAAGGAAAGACATCAGAAACGTTCCCATGAAAGTTTCAGAGACTTTTCCCTGGTAAGTGAACAGCCTCATATAACTAAGAGTAAAAAGAAGAGAAAGGATTTCCAACATCTCATTTCTTCTCCTTTGAAAAAATCAGAAATCTGTGATGAGACTGAAAAGGCCATTTGTACACACAGAAAGAAGAAAAAGAGAAGACATAGTGCTTTGGGGGTAGACGAGGAAACAGGCGTCGCATATGTCTTTGTGGATAAAGAAAATACTAAGAACACGCCAAAGAATTCAAAAACGGGTGTCGACGCCGTTCATGTTGATACCAGCATAGAACAAGACACAACAGAAGAGCCTGAAGCGGACGGACTGCACGTGGTTGCTCAGTCACATGAAAATGAATCAGAAGAACTGCACTATAAAGTTAGGAAGAAAAAGAATAAAAACCGTCGGAGGAAAGGCGCGTCCTGTGACGCCCTACGGGAAAGCCCGCACACGGGCATCCGCCCGCCCCAATCGGAACCGCACAAGCAGGCATCCTGGCCTTCGGTGGGCCTAGAAGGCAACATCACAGAACCACCGGCATCTGCTAAGAAAAACAAGTCTAAAAAGAAAAAGAAGAAAAAGGCCAGTAACCAGGAGCTCGAGGCACTGCCCGGGCCTGAGCGCTCCGAAAGAGCGCGGGCGGCCGGAGAGGCGGGCGCGGCCCTGGCAGGGCTCGAGGCGTCCGAGGGCACGAAGAAAACGGCCGGGAAAAGGAAGCGCGCTCCTGCCGGAAGCGGAAGCGACGCGGCGTCTGCGGATGAGATTTCCGCGCTCGGTCAGAACGCCGAGAACACACTCTTTGATTCACGGGAAAGCCACGGGGCCTTGCTCAGAGGAGGAGGGAGACCCCGGCGGCGAAAGCGGAAAAGCCAGGCCCGTGGGGACGACGAGCGTGGGGAGGAGGTGTCCAGGTAACGCGGGTGCCGGGCCAGCCGGTGGCTGTTTCCTGTATGGATTCCGCGCCGACTCTGTTTAGCACGTGCATAGTAAATGGCGGAAATCATAAAGAGGTAGACTGCGGTGTGTACAGAATAAGGTACATACTCAACTGTGTAAACTTGGCAAGTGACCTAATTTCTTCATATATAAAATAAGGCAGTTCGGTTAGATTTTCACTAAGGCTATTCTGGCCCCGAAATTCTCTGAGTTTAAAAGCCATTTTAAACCCTCAAATTACTTTGTTTGTCTGTATGCACATAGATAGATGATACTTAGAACTCTACAGAACAGCACAACACTTGAGTTAGGGTTCTCACCAACATAAGAAACTTAGATATTGTTATTTGTATAAATATCGTTTAAGTATAACTGATGAATAAATATGGGGTGTTTTGTTTTTTTTTTTTTAAGACACAGGGTCTTGCTCTGTTACCCGGCTGGAGTGTAGTGGCAAGGTCATAACTCACTGTAACCTCAAACTCCTGGGTTCAAGTGATCCTCCCGAATAGCTAGAACTACGGGTGTATGCCACCACGCTTGGCTGATTTGTTCGTTTGTTTATTTATTTTGTAGAGACAGGGTCTCGTGATGTTGCCCAGACTGGTCTCAAACTCCTGGCTTCAGGTGATCTTTCTGCCTCGGCCTCCCAAAGTGCTGGGATTACAGGCATGCCTAGCTGGATGTTATTTTATTTTATTTTTTTATTTTAATTTTAATTTTTTTTAAGGCTGGTCAAGTGAAGCAGTGGGAGTGGAGAAGGAACAAAGGAATCTGTAACTAGTTGTTATCAATAAGTTGTAAACACCACTGCACTCAACCAACTTGGATTTTTTTTAAATCACTTTATCTCATCGTTCCTGGGACTTGGGACAGATCTTCTCCCTGGTTTTACTCGATAGCTTTCTTACATTTGTGAGGTTGTCTTTGCTTAAAATGGTTTCACATAAAAGTTAAATGTGAGCCGGCCCCATGTCACGTGGTACAGATAATAGCTGTGGTTCCACTCATCATTTTCTGTGCCATCTTACTGGGGACATTTTCAGAACACTGATCCTGGGGCAGGAATAGTCTAAGACTGTGGTTCTTAACTTCCATTGGTTTATGGGCCCTCTGAACCCCTCTTAAAGCTGTTGGTCCTTTTCTTAGAAAAATACATGCAGTTTTTCCAGTTGCCAGTCTGAGAGGTTAACTGATAGGTGTGAACACGCTAAGGAGATTTTGAGTTTGGGGATGAATTAGTGTTAGATAGAAAACTAAGCACAGGAGAAAATGAGACCATTAGTTGTAGCAAAACAGCTGTAAGTTCGTAAACTCTGAATGTTGATTTCATTAATTAATAGGCATTATATGGTAAAACTTAACTCGTCGGAAGGGCTGGGGGGAGAAGTGTTTAAGTCTTGGTGGTGATGAAAGAGGGTTTGGCTTATTAGGGAGTCAATATCTAAAACAAAAAAAATAGAGAAATAGTAGTATAAGCAAATAATAACTGGTAGAAATAGGATTTAGGGCTGCACATTTACCTTCTAGGCTGCCTCTGAAGTATATCTAAATAAATCAAGTTACATTAAATAAAGAGTTTGAAAATCAGGGACTGAATCAACTCCAAGATCCCATCAAGCTTTAACACTCCAGTAGTCTAAATGAGTCATTTTTTTTTTGAAGTTTTAAAATTATTAGATCAAACGATATGTTAATGTTAGTCAACCCAATTTCCCCCCTTAGGTTAGAAACTGCAAATGAAGAAGAAAGCAATTTAGAATCAGCTAAAGATTCTGAAACAAAACACTTACATGAAGATTCAAGAGATTCGGGTGATTCAGATGTGGATTTAGATTCCGCCGTGAAGCGGCTCCAAGAATTCATTCCTAACATACAGGAAAGGGCCGCCACTACGATCAAACGAATGTATCGGGATGACTTCAGGCGATTTCAAGAATTTAAAGCACAAGGTGAGCTTGTAGAATCTTAATATTTGTTGAACCTTCCTGTATGCAGAGCTGGCACCTGACTTTCTTTTGTGAATGATTCGGATTTATAGATTCACAAGAAGCACCCTTCAGCTACTTTCAGCTTCCTCTCCTACCAGAATTGCTGTCCAAGTTGTAAAATTAGCAAAATGAAGTGCACTGTTTTTCCTCATCTTGCCCACTGCTGGTAGAGGTGGCAAGGAGGAATGGGGCCGAAGGGACGAGATAAGCCCCAGACTAGAATATCAGTCCTGGAAGAATAGAAGGAGTAGGAGGTTAGTTGGTTGAGACACCAAGAAAGATATAGAAGTTAAGTAAAATTAAAATGCTATCAAATTAAAATCATCTTTAATGAGGTATAGTTTCCTTCCCCACCACATTAATTTGAGGGTGAGCTGGTTGTAGTGGCCTTGGTTTTAGTGTTACAAGAACCTCCCAGAAAGCTCACTGGACTTAGAATAAGCTGCACATTTAAGGCTGCGTGCTATCAATGAGCGGTATTTACTGCCTGCTGTGTGAGGCCCGATACTGCTGGCCATTTAAAAAAGTGAAAAGAGGTGTCTTAGCTCTGTGGAATTAATCAGGTTGAAGAGATTAGTTCAGAAAACAGACAAATTGAGCAAAAAAGACAAAAGCACCACACACACACAATTATAGAGCAGTATATAATGATCCTATTTTTTGGTATATTGTGTTGAAATTTTTATGAGTATGTGTTTGGTAAAAGATAGTTTTAAAATAAGCCTAAGAGCAGAAATATGTACCACAGGACACAGTCACTACACGATGAAACGTGATGAAGAGGAAGAGAATGTAACCTGCACTGACGTTTGTCACCCTCCCCACAACACACATGCACAGGAAATGTACTCAGATCTCCCCATTCCTGCCACCCTGGTCGGAGTCCTGCCTCGGGGGAGGCGTGTGGCAGAAGGGAGTGAAGGGGGGCTTCTTTTAAACTGTCGTTTCAATGCTGTTTGAGTTTTTAATGAATAAATGTTACTTATTAATATTAAAAGACTATTTTAAAAAGAGACTGATGAAGCAGGGAAGGTCACTTTGGGATAGGGTGACCAGGGCAGACATTGGGAGAAGAGGTGTAGCTTGGGCTGAACCCTTTCCCCAAAGGAGAGGTTGAGTCCGTCAGTGGGGACCGAGAGCCACAGCAGGTGCGGGAACAGGGGCTGCTGCCCGGCAGGGAGGCAGCCGGCACTGTGCCCTAGGGCTGCGGTCACTGGTGGAAAACCAAGCAGCGTGTTTGCTTTTATTTGTTGTTGACGTTACGTACTTTTTCTCCCCACGCCCAATGCTAGGTGTCACTATTAGATTTGGCAAGTTTTCTGTCAAGGAAAATAAGCAGTTAGAGAAAAACGTGCAAGAATTCCTGTCCCTGACAGGAATTGAGACTGCAGACCAGCTGCTGCACACGGACAGATATCCGGAGGAAAAATCTACCATCACCGACTTAAAAAGGAAATACTCGTTTAGATTGCACATTGGTAAGTTTAGAAATACTTACCCTTTGACCATCCAAAGCCTTCCAGCCTCAAACATGACAACCCGTGGCCAGCGTCTCGCACGGTGCCTGGCCTGTCCCGTGCGTGCAGCGCGTGTTCACTGCCGCTGTGCTGATGGCCTTCTGATTGCCAGTCTGTGCTTTTGGGGATATGGAATGTGGCCATGTCTCCCAGGTACGGTGCTTTCACCACAGGCTTTGTGAAAAATCAAATGATCAACTTCTGTCTTTCCTGCTTGGCGATAATTATGGTTTTGGTCTTCCTTCCTTTATTTTTTGTGGGTGCTACACAGAGCACGTCCTTCTCTGCACCATGTTCTCCTACGTTTTTTAGGTGTAGCCATACGTGTGCTTTGTACCTGGAACCCTCCTGCTTGGGAGTCAGAAGGGTGTGAAGTAATGTGGGATCAGAGAGAAAGGAAATCTCTTGAATTTAAAGAGGATCATTCCTTAGGTGTTCGCTGGAATGTACAAAGGAAAACAGAGTAGTGAGCCCCTGTGGAGGGATTATTTCATCTTTAGAGTAGGAGAGTGAGAAAAGCTGTTTGGAAAGATTTTTGTTCATCATATGAAGAACTCTTAGCATGTGTTCTCCACCTTAGCACTCCCTCCCTCTTAATTCAAATTAGGTTAAAATTCCTTTGCCTTATAAGGGTCTTGCCCATGAATTGAGTAGACCAGAAGCTGGAGCCTTGGGTACTAAGCACGAGTTTTTTAAGATTCCAGGGAAACTGGTGATGGTGGACCTCTGCTCTCCAAGACAGCTTTCTGCAGGACACATGAAATCCCGACCATAACCTGGGGTTTAGGATAATTAGTGCTGCTTAAAAGGGCTGTTCTGGGTTCTTTTACAATTGTGACTTCATTTGGTGCCAGGCTCTGCAAGCCCCTCTGATTGCCTTACTTCTGACTTTAGGTAAAGGCATTGCCCGACCCTGGAAGCTAATATATTATCGAGCAAAGAAGATGTTCGATATCAATAATTACAAAGGCAGGTAAGAAAAAAGCCTTAGCAGCTTGGGACAAAACATTTCTCTTGTCTTTGGTGACACTATAAATCAAAATATCCACAGCAATGGATTGGAAGTAAAAATGAAGATTTTTATGTGTGAAGTTAGATTGTATATTTGTTGCCAGATGTCTGTCTTCAAGGCCCATTTCAATTTCCATGTCTTTCGTAAACCTTTCGTAATCTTCTCTTCCCTAAATCCTCAGCTTTTTCTTCCTACTTCTGTTTTAGCCCTCCACACACTCTGCCTCTCTTGCTATTGCTCATGTTTTCTCTGCTCCCTACTACGTTGTAGGCTCCTAGTAAATCTAAGCATTTCTGCTTGACACGATGTTCCCTTCAGCACTCAGCACAATTCTTTGGGTTTTCAGTAAGTGTTTGCAGGTGGCGGTAAACACTAGTGTTCCCTCATGGAAGCGCCGTTCAGCACTGTCGATCCACAGTGCTCAATGTGGTGGTTGGCATTCTCTCCCCCCTTTTTTCCAAATAAATATCCAATTATAATTTGTTTCCAACATTGCAAGCTAAAAAAAAACAACCAAGGCACAGAGGAAGTGTTGGCTGTGGGTTAGCACCCTGCTCAGGGACAGAAGTGTCAGCAGGAAGTTGTCATCTCTGCCTGCCTGGTAAACAGCTCATCAGCTCAACTCCTTGATCTCACTCTGGGAGGCAAGTTCAGTAAATCTTGTAGCAGCGTCAGCTGAGTTCTGCTTAACTATATGATTTTAAACCAAGACATACATGTTCCCTGAACTTCTGACATTGAGTTGACCTTGTTTCTTTTTTAAAATTTTATAGAAAGAAATCAACTTCTAAGATCAAGGCAGATTCAATTAATTAAAAGAAAGAAAGAAAGAAGGAAAGAAATGAACCCTAGGTGAGGAAATTTCACACACACAGACTGAGACCTGCCCTGTCCTTTTTTCCCAAACCCCACGGTTAGACAGTTGTGAACAGAACTTTAAGAAAATCCACTAAAGGTGACATTTCAAATGACATTTGCTTTTGGTGAATTAAGAGTGGCAGCTGAGATAACATACTTTTCTACCTGTGACACACATAGGGGAATGACATTTTTAGAATAATAAAGGTCATTCTGATCATAAAAAGTTCATTCATTTGTGCTGCGTTACTTGTGTTGTGGTGATCATTTACCCTTAGAATATTTTTCCAACTTAAGGAATTCTTGACTGAAAAAAAGTAGAAAGTCAAAAATAAAAGAATTTTGAGGCTCTGGAGGGCTTGGGAACTCAGTGCACCTGTTTCCCTATTTGGGGACGCTTGATTTCTCTCTTACTTCCTCTTTTCTGTTGCTTTAAGGGTGTGTTTAAGTTTTTTTTTTAATCTCAAAAAGACAGATTGCTTGAGAGGAAAACTACTACAAAGTATTCCCTTTTGATCCCCATGATTCTTAATAGTGAGGAATAACAAGTCTTCATTTAGCACACTCTGCGTTCACAGATAAATTTCTGAGAAAGAGAGGATGTTATTGTCCTGAAGTAGTTATAGATCGCTACCATCAGAAATTGATGGTATTTTACTAGAGTGTTTTTGTTGTTGCCTTGGTGAACCACCGCTCCCCACCCCCTGCATTACAGTTTAGGAATCTTAGGATGTTATAAAGATTGGTCTTTCTTTACCTAAATATTTAAGGTGTTTAATCTCAAAATAGATTTATAATATAGTAGTGCTTTTTTAGTACTTTATTTTTTTTTTTGAGAAGGAAAGAGAAGTTTATTAATTTGCCAGGAAATAGTACTTTGTTTTTATATAGGATGAATGCACTTTAAATTCCTTACATAGTTACACGTTTATATTAAGCTGTTTGCTGCATGTATGTTGAATGCCTGTTGCCTGCCAAGCATTATTGTTTTTTGTTTTTTTTTTTCTTGAGACAGGGTCTTGCTCTGTTGCCCAGGCTAGAGTGCAAGAGTCAGGCTAGCTCACAGCAACCTCAAACTCCTGGACTCAAGCGATCCTCCTGCCTCAGCCTCCCGAGTAGCTGGGACTACAGGCATGAGCCACCATGCCCGGCTAATTTTTTCTATATATTTTTAGTTGTCCAGCTAATTTCTTTCTATTTTTAGTAGAGACAGGGTCTCTCTCTTGCTCAGGCTGGTCTTGAACTCCCGAGCTCAAACGATCCACCTGCCTCGGCCCCCCAGAGTGCTAGGATTACAGGTGTGAGCCACCGCGCCCGGCTGCCAAGCATTATCGATGCCACGGTGCACAGAGCTGACAAGGTCTCTGCCCTTATCAGATTTCCCTCCTAGTGCTGTGCCATCCAGCAGGGTGGCCACCAGCCGAGTGGCTGTCGTGCACCTGGAATGTGGTTAGTCCAAACTGAGATGTGCTGTGACAGCAAAGCACACGCTGGATCTGGAAGGCTGGGTGTGAAGAACAGAATGTAAAGTATCTTTTTAATACTTTTTGATACGAATGATGTGTTGTAATGAGATCATTTTTTAACACATTGGATTAAATGAAATATATTCTTAAAATTACTTTCATTAAAACTAAATTAAAATGAATTTTCCTATGACTACTGGAAAATCTAAAATCCACGTGTGGCTCACATGGTGTTTCTTTGGGAGTGCTAGTCTAGAGGAAGGGTGTGTGCGTGTGTCATTGCAGGTCGGGACAGTGCTATGAAGGAGAAACACCATATTCTCTAGGAGTGAACAACGGGGACCGTAGGCTGAGGCCATCAGGGAGGCGCTCCCTGACGCTGTGCTGTTTAAACTGCATCTGGGGGCGGGGGGAGGAAGGCCATTTCCGCCCAGGCACAGAGGCTCTGGGCAAGGAGAGGCTAAGAGATTGTTTGCTCAGGTTGCTATGTGACTGAGCCAGACGTCTGGCCTGTGACTCTGGTGATTGACTGACAGGATGACCCCGCCGAGATGCAGACAGGAAATGCCCAGAGCTCCGGTCACTGGTAGGCCTGTTGCTGGAACCGGGTTTCCTGACGGCCCGTCTCATGTAGCTTTTCCCATGACTGCCATACTGCTACGGGAACACCACTTCTAATCTCATAGTTCAAACTTGGAAAACGTTCTTCCCTTCTCGTAGGTATAGCGAAGAAGATACTGAGAAGTTAAAGAGATACCATTCCCTCCACGGCAATGACTGGAAAAAGATTGGTGAAATGGTGGCCCGAAGTAGCCTCTCAGTGGCCCTGAAGTTCTCTCAGATCAGCACTCGTAAGTGGTGGTCCCAAGCGCCCCCCTCAGTGAAGGACAAGCCCAACAGGCCTTGTTTAGCCCACAACTGAGCTAGAAATCACTGCAGGCCTGTCTTCAGACAAAATCGTCGTTTTTTTTTTTTTAAGCCATTCTCTGTACTAATCCATTTTGTTTCCTCGTGTGTTCAGTGAAATCATGCAACCTTTATCCACCAGGCTGATTTTTACTGCAGTTCAGTAACTTATGAACTTAAGTAACTTTCAGTGTGAATGTAACCGCCAAGTGGACCAATACCCTAGGACTGAGCGTAGGATAGCCTACGTGGGGCTGGTCACTTTTCCACGGTGGCCCGGGAGGCTCTGGGAGGGAGGCGTGGGGCTCAGTTGGCCTGTTAGGCGGCAGCTTTACCCAAAACCTATGTTGGTAACCTCTGTCCCTCTTTCCCAAAAAGTTTCCTTGGTTTTATTCTTCACATCAGAGCATCTGAAATTAGTTTAAGACGACAGTCCTGGCCAGGCACGGTGGCTCACACCTGTAATTCTAGCACTTTGGGAGGCCAAGGTGGGAGGATCACTTAATACCAGAAGTTCAAGACCAGCCTGAGCAACATAGCAAGACCTCATCTCTACAAAAAATAGAAAAATTAGCTGGGTGTGGTGGCATGCACCTGTAGTCCCAGCTACTGAGGAGGCTGAAACAGAAGGACTGCTTGAGCCCAGGCATTCCAGGATGCTGTGAGTTATGGTCATGCCACTGCACTCCAGCTTGGGCAACAGACTGAGACCCTGTCTCAAAAAAAAAAAAGAAAGTTCTTGGGGTTATTATTTAGCACAGGGGCTCACATACTCCAGCCACACAGGTAGTGTGCCTTGTGGCCAGTTCTTCAAAGTTTCCAAGAAGTAAAACAAAAATCTGGAATTTCTTTTTAAATTTTATGAACTCTAGATACCTTTTTCTTTCTTGGAAATCTCTTAATTTTTAAATATTCATCCAAATTTTTATTGAGGGAAAAATGTAAGACTCTGTGGGCCAAACCAAAGACATTTGCTGGTGCCAATTTGAGGCTTTTCCTTACTTAGCATGACCGTGCACGTGTCTAGTGAGGAAGGGTGAACTTAGGTGCTTTTGACACCCTGCATAGATGACTGGCTTCAGAAATTCTCAGGTGCCTTCATCATCCACTACTGCACTGGTGTCATTGTGGCTGCTAATTTCACACTGGGAACTCTTGGTGGGGAGACATGTATATAACATAAAAACCATGTGATAATTTTTTTTCCTATTAAATGTTTAGGGAAAGTGTTTGGAAATCTCACAATTTCATGCAGGAGACATTGTTCTCGAAAATAGGAAGAATGACATTTTTGAAGTTTAAAAAAACCATTGCTTTAAGAAAGGACTTACTAGTCAGGCACAGTAGCGCATGCCTGTAATCCCAGCACTTTGGGAGGCCGAGGCAGGAGGATCACTTGAGGCCAGGAGTTCAAAACAAGCCTGGGCAACATAGCCAGACCTTGTCTGTACAAAACAAGAAAAAAAATTTTAAAAAAGGAAAGAATTTATTATTTAATAATTTCTGGCTTTGGTTCTTAAAAGGAATCCATGACCATTTTAGTAATTTCATTTTAATTTGCACATACTTGTGTTTGATTGTTTTACCTTTGTGTAATTGAGATGTCGACCATTGTCTTGGGAAAAGTGCCTGATTTAGCATTTCGGGTTTTTTTTAGTATCATGTTTGAAAGCAGGTAGATTAGCAACTACAAGACTATCCTTTTATATCTATAGAAAGAAATCGTGGTGCTTGGAGTAAGAAGGAAACTCAGAAACTAATCAAGGCTGTTGAAGAAGTGATTCTAAAGAAAATGTCTCTTGAGGAGTTAAATGAGATGGATTCCAGACTCCAAGAGGCTCCTGAAGGTCGCCTGTCAATTGTTCGGGAAAAACTTTACAGGGGCATATCTTGGATAGAAGTAGAAGCTAAAGTGGAAACCAGAAATTGGATGCAGTGTAAAAGTAAGTGGTAAGTTATGCTCTCATTCTCTCTCTCTCCCTCCCTCCCTCCCTCTCTCTCCAATTTCTGTAGAATGGATAGAGGGGTGAGTTACTAAGAATACCTGTGTAACCGCAGTGTGAACAGTGTACACGTCAAGAACAATCATCTCCAGCCCACTGCCCCAGCTGCTCTGGTGTCCCTCTCTGATCTAAATTAGCATTTAACAGCTAACCCTGGTTCGTTGAAGAGTGTATGGCTTCCTCATAAAGAACTTGAACTTTTTAAATACTGAATATTGACTTCTGATTTCTTTACTCTGTCTCTTTCTAAGTTTTTAGTGAAAGCAGATAGTTATCTGTTTGCAACGTTAAAAAATACGAAACAAATGTTCAGAACACAACTCAGGAGCATGCTGATCAGTAACAGCTCTGCCTCTCTATTTTGCTTTTTATTAGAATTCAGCAGTTCCTCTGTCTTCATCTGAAATGAGGCCGTCGTGCTCTTAGCTGCATCTGTCACAAAGTGATAGTTTCAGCCCTGATCTTGCTGCACTTTCTTTGCCAGATGTAGTTTTTCCAAGCCCTGGAGGGTGGCTGAGCCGGAGGTGCAGCTGCAGCGTGACCCCCTTGAACCAGCCCTTGAGCACAAAGCACGCCCAGTGCTCTTTCAATATCAAACAGAAATGAAATCCAGAGTAGGCATATTTTATGTTAAAAGCAGATTCCTGGGCTACACTGTTGATGTGCCTTACAGTTCTGTTGTAGGTACGTGAGACTACACTCAGAGAAATAAATCCCAAAGAACAGATTTGAGAGGAGTATAATATGGAGGAACCAAAGCTCTTTCTACCTCTATATTTTAAGCTAAAAGAAGGGAATGAGAGTTATAAGCCTCAACTGGAGGATGATACATCAATGTTAAAAAAGGGAAATGATTATGATTAAGGGTGGCCCCGCTTCAGAATCAACATAATTAAGACAACATGTAAGATTTCCATTTTAATTTTGAAGAGAAAAATAGGAAACTTGACCCTGAACATATATTTACCTCATGTAACATCAAAATGACCTCAGATGATACATTTCAAAACTGTAAACGTGGTGGCTGTTAGTAAGAACAACAGCGTCGATTATCTGCACAAGTGTCATGTATCTCCGTAATCAGAAATGTAAATATAACAGCTAATGGTCTGTCTGTCAATCAGATTGTGGCAAACTTTGCTATTTAAGGTAAGTGCTTTTTTAATATTTGTCATTGGGTTGATGCTGTCACTAGGAACTCCAGTCAATCTTGAGCCATTAGCTTTGGGCATTAGAGGAATCATCAAATCATTTACTTACTAAATTTTGTCTTATTTAGTGTTCCAAGAGCCAGTGGTGGTAATAAGAGCAGTATCTGTCTGTCATATAAACAGTTACAATAAATCGAGTTTTCATAGTGTCCTCTAACACCAGCTAATAGGCTGCTTTTTTTCTCACTTTCTTAAACTTTTTATTATGAAAATTTTATAACACACACAGACAGAACTCTTTGTATTCATCATACAGTTTCAATAATCATCAATTTTCTATCATTTTATTTATCCCTTCGCACTTTTTTTTTTTAAATAGGTATATTCTTGACGGTGTTAAATGTTAGCAATGATAAAGTTAGAAACTGGTTCTGAATGAGGGCAGTTTAGATGATAAAAATATAGGAAATTTTAACAGAAACTTTACCCCTGAAAGTAAACTATATTTTTCTTTCTTTTAATGTAGGATGGAAATTCTAACCAAGAGGATGACTAATGGCGGGAATATATACCGTGGAGTTAATGCCCTGCGGGCCAAAATCAACCTTATTGAAAGGTGCGGGAATAGAAGTGGCCGCTGTTCTAACTGTTCTGCTCTCTGGCCAAAGAGTAGTTACTAATGCTGCAGAGTCTGCAGTGAGATTGCCAAGGTTCAAATCCCTGTTCCAGCACTTTCTACACGTGTTACTGTGGGCATGCAACCTACCTTTCTAAGTCTTAGTTTATTAATCTTAAATGACGATTGTAACGGTGCCTACCTCTTAGTGTTGGCAGATGGATAAAATGAAATGATGTGTGTAAAACATACTATGTATTCAATAAATGTAGTTATTTTAGTCTTTGAAGCTTTCCATATGGATAAGAGTTATTTATATCCATTGGAAAGTAGAGATAAATAATTTAGACAAAGCCCTCCTGCTCTCTAGTACAAGTTTGTTGGTATCAGCTGTTGCTTGGTCTTTGGTTTTGTCTTTGAGTACCTAGCCCATGCAGAGTCCTCCCCGAAGTGTTTGGAATATTGTAAGAGAAAGGGAGATACAGTCCTATTTTATTTATTTATTTATTTTTTATATTTTTGAGACAGGGTCTCGCTCTGTCACCCCAGCTAGAGTCAGTGGCGTTATCGTAGCTCACTGCAACCTCAAACTCCTGGGCTCAAGCTATCCTCCTGCCTCAGCCTCCCGAGTAGCTGGGACAACAGGTGCACACCACAACACCCAGCTAATTTTTCTATTTTTAGTAGAGATGGGGGTCTCGCTCTTGCTCAGGCTGGTCTCGAACCCCTGACCTCAAGTGATCCTCCCACCTCAGTCTCCCAGAGTGCTAGGATTGCAGGTGTGAGCCACCTCGCCTGGCCAGCACCATATCTTTGTCTATAGAATGGGGCTAATCCCTCTGACCTCACCAGTTGGTGGCGAGGGTTACTATAAGTGAATTCATGCACATAAAGATCTTAACACAGCATCTGTCACATAGTAAGTGGTGGGTACAGATAGACTATTACTGTGTGTCTGTCTTGAAGGGCGAAGTTGTGTTTTTTACTGTGAGAGAGCAGCATGGTTTGGTGGGAGACACAAAGGGCTCAGGAGGAGGAGAGATGTCTCAGCCCATCTCTGTAGCTCATTAACTCAGTGACCTTGGAATAACCTTGGGCTAGGACACGTGACCTTACTGTTTGGTATAATGAGGGAGCTGGCACGGGGTGAAAGTGCTGGCACCTTCCAGCTCTTGATATTCCGAGAGTCCATGAAGATGTCCATCGTGTTGATTTTTGCTTGAAAATTTAATGTTTATTTTTTCTCGTAGATTGTATGAAGTAAATGTAGAAGATGCTAATGAAATAGACTGGGAAGATCTTGCTAATGCTGTAGGGTAAGCCCATTTGTTTAATATTAAGCTAAGTAAAAGATAAAGATGACTTTACAAATGACTGCCTATCAGATTTTAAAGACAGGACTGAAACTGATGCTGCCTATGGAATTTTATGTAAGTGGTGGTTAAGATTCCTCCTGTTTGCTAGGAAACCAGTTCAATACGGTGCAGAGTAAAAAGCGAGTTTCAGAAGCAAGCTGCTTAAAGGTTCTGAGCTACTAAGTAAATAAGGTTTCCATGGCATTAAATAGATCATTAATTAGGTATGGTTTTCCTTTTTCTTCCTTTTTGAGTGTGTCAAGTAGATCATTGCACCTAAAGTGTTTTGTGATTACAAAGCTTAGGTCGAGGCGGTTTCCATGGCGTAGCAGTGATAAGATTCACCTCACCCATTTTAGGTAGAGCGTGATACCTGTGGCCTGCCCTCCTATCCCACCTGTGTCAGTTTTCTAGTGGGAAAATAACTGTGACAGGGAAGTATTGCCACACAGTCACAGAGGCATCGGTGGGCGACCAGGGTGAGGTGGTAGGTGCTCCGCTTCAGTAATGTGGGACGCATTGTCCCAGCACGCGCTCTCTGTCAAGTCTCACTGTCGGAAAACCAAAGGACCAGAACTACTCTTCATCTACCAAATACAAGCACCTGTGTGCCAGGCGTTTCTCTCGGCTCTGGGGGTACCACATTGAAAAAAAAAACAAATTCCCTGCCCAGTGGAGCTTTCATTCTGTTGACACAAATACAGATTTTTGTATACGATAGAATTAGCCTAAAACCCACAACAAACTATACTGCCGACAATGACGGCAAACTAACAGCAGTTCACTTGTTGGCCACCTTCTGTATAACAGGCACAAAAGACAGTGGCAAAGAAGAACTCTGGGAACTCACTTTTAGTCCTAATGGGAAGAGACTAAACAAACAAGCTAATTTCCGACAACATGGTTATTAAAAAGAAAATAAAAATAGGGTAGAAGAGCCTGAGGGTTGGGGCAGTCAGATGGGGTGCTCAGGGAAGGCGTCCTGAGTGGTGACGAGGCAGCCATGCTTGGACAAGAGCCAGGAGTGTTCTGGGCAGAGGGTAGTGAACACAAAAGCCTGAAGACAGGCTGGGCACATCCGAGGGACTGAATGGCGTCCAGGTGGCTGCAGAGCCGTGAGTAAGAAGGTGATGGTGGCGGATGGGCTGAGCAGGCGTGCAGGGCCAGACTGGCATGTTCCAGGTAGTTCACATGACGTGTTGACGACATTGCACATTCTCCAAAGATCGCAGGATTTCCAGTTATCTTTGTGTACCTGGTTTGGAGCTCTGAAACTACCAGTTCTCTAGCTCAGTGATTCTCAGCCCAGCTCGCACATTGGTATCATCTGGGGAACTTTTTAAAAATACCCGTGACACACCCAGAGAGGATAATGGAATTGGTCTGGTGTGGAGCCTGGATGTTAGGACTTTCCGGGGCTCCCAGGTGATTCTGATGTGCTGCCATTGCGAGCCCCAGCGCTCTGGCCCTGGGTAACTGACTTGGTCAGTTACTGGTTAGAATGTTTACATTGTATGTAAGAATGCAAATACAGAATTGAATATCATGCCCCATCCATAAGGAAAAAGGACTTTGTAGGTTTGATTTTATCATTTATTTTTTTGAGTAGGTGATAGATCGTCTGGTGCAGAATTAAAGAAACCCGAAGGGAAACGGTGAAAAGCATCCCTGACCACCCGCCCCCACCAGCTCCCTACCCCCACTGGAAACCACTGCCATGTATCCTTCCAGAGATATTTTATGCCGAACAACTGCAGGATCCGAATGATGTTCTGGTTTTTTTGGCTAACGTTGGTTCTTTAAACCTTCTCTTGAACAAGAGTGACCAGAGATTGTCCTTTCAGAGCCCTGGCAGCGATGGCACTGCCCCTCTTGTGTGACCATTCTTGTGTGTGTGACCATTCTTGTGTCTGCCCTGCTCTTTGTTGTGTTCTGCAGCTTGCCTCGAGTTAATTTTACTGTTCTTCAACTTCTCGAGATGGGTTCTCGGCTCGTTTTCAATTTTTCTTCCTTGCTAATATTCATTTAAGGCCACACGTTTTCTTCTAAGTACTGCTTTATCAGCAGTGCCCATTTTTTGGGAGAAAGTTTTAAACACAGAATAAATGAACCCCACGCACCCATCACCCCACTTCAGCAAGCGTCAGCATCCGCCAGCCTTCCCAAACTTCGGCATCCACCCCCTCCAATGATTGTTATTTTTTTGGTAAATTTTTACAGACTTTACAGTCTTGGTACCTTTCAAAATTCAAATGTTCCTTTTCAGTAATTCCATTTGGAATTGAGTGATTCCATTTCTAGAAATACCTTCTACAGAATAAATTCACACATACATGAAATGACTTGTGTACAGAATAATTTACTCCAGTAGTGCGTTTGCTAGAACAGCCTAAATGCCCACTAACAGGACTGGCTATGCCTGTAGCCTCCCTGAATGATGAAATACTTTATAGCTGCGAAAAAGAATGAGAAAGCCCTTCAGTGATGGTGCACAGAGAGCTCCAAGATATGTTCTTAGCTGAGAACAGCGGGTTCTTAGCAGAACAGCGGGTGGTATACCTGTGTCACATAAACAGAAAGATTTGATATGTGTGTGTGCATCTGGGACCTCCACGCCGTGTTCTGTGGACCAAGTAAATCAGACTGGCCCTCCCTCCACCTCACCCCCCACTGAAGCCACCTAAAAAAGGAAAAGAAAAGGGGGCAAAAGCCCCTAAAAACCTCAAAAAACCAACAAGTTGCGAGAATAGGGGAAAGAACACCCATATATGTATCCTTCTTTCATAGTCACCTATTCTTGACATTTCGCCACATTGGCTATGTCATTCCTCTTCTCCTCCAAGAGAATAAAATTTTTTCCCATAACAATTTGAGAGTTAGTAGCAGATAACACTTCCTAAACAAGAACGTTATTTTACCTAACCACAGTACAATTAGGAATTGGGAAATTTAACATTGATATAATACAATACTCTAAAACATAGTCCACATTGAAATTTCACCAGTTGTCCTAAGAATGTGCTCTATAGCGTTTCCCTCCTGATTGCAGATCCAGTCCAGGATCACACGTTGCATTTCATTGTTATGTCTCCTGAGTGTCTTTTCATCTGTAAAGTTCTTCTGCCTTCGCCTTTGACGATGTTGACAGTTTGGAAGAATGCAGGCTAGTTGTTTTGTAGAATGTCCCTCAGCTGGAGTTTGTCTCCTGCTTCCTCTTGGTTAGATTCAGGTTGTATGTTATAGGCGGGAATACAACACGGATGTTGAGTCTTCATCACTGCGTCACATCACGAGGCACATGATTCTAATGTTGATCATTCATCTAAGGTGGCATCTGCCTCGTTTCCCCAGCTTTTCCCTCGGTGATAAGAGATGGCTGCAGGGAGACATTTGGGACCATATAAAGGTCCTTTTTCCTCTTCGGGCTTCTGTCAGTAGTTTCACTGTGGTTTTCATTCACATTTCTCGTCTGAGAAGTGAGATTGCCATGGTTTGCATATGTTTCTAAGCTGTTTACCTTTGCTGGCCTTCACTGCATATAATTCTTGCATTTTGAATCAGTTCTGGCTATTGGACAAAGAGGCCACCACTCTCAATATCTGAGTTTATTGCTTGCTAAGCAAGGGAGAGCCAGACTGCAAAACACAGTCCCTCTGCATGAAGCAGATTGTTGAGCATCGTGAGGTTCAGGGGTCGGTAGGCTCTCAGAAGTGGGCATGTTGAGGGATTGTTTGGCCTTTGGTCTTGAAAGGTGGATGGTGGAGTGAGGCTCCTGCAGCCTGGCTGGCTTTCAGAAGTATGGCCGCTGGTGTGACATTGCTGTTGGTCCGTCAGGAAGGGTTTAGACTTGTTCTGGGGGTTAGTCAGTTACAATTTGGGATTATGACCAAAGAACAAAGAACAATTCATCATTTTCCTTCTTGAATTTGGAGAATCAGAATCTTTTAGTGACTTCTAAGAGACTCTGCTAGGAATCACAGACACATGCCATGGTTCCAAAGCCTTTTCTTTTCTAGCTTGCTCGAACAGTGGGGCCCCCACTCTTCAGTACTGTGGGTCCCCAAGGGGCGAGAGTGTCAGGTGCTTTGAAGGAGGTGACCCTGATGTGCACCCCACCAGCTCCCATCCTGAGAAGTGCTCATGTCAACAAAGCCCTCCCTTTGTAACATCAAACTACTTTTTAAAAATTCGACTTTCTACTATATTTTTGTGTACCTTGTAATATTGCTTTAGATCACAGTTTTTTTATTGAAATGGATTTTTAATGATTTTAAGTAAAATTATATGTTTAAAAACTGATTATTCTACGTGAGAGTTATAAATCTCAAAGATCTATTGTAGAGATTATGGCATCTAGTCAAATACTATTTGAAATACTATACACTCTCAAAGTTCTAATAACAAAACAGTAAAAGTTAATCATCAAAGGTTCAATTTGTTCATATTCTTAGAGCCTCTTTTGTGACATACATGAGCAGGATTTAAGGATCGCATCTCCACCTGATGAGATGAACACCTGCTTAGTTTTTAAACGTCCAGATCAATCATCATTATTTCTCAAAGCGTGGGGCCTGGTTGGTGGAGCACCATGGTGAACTCGCGGCACGGGGAGAGGACAGGCAGGGGCGCCTTAGAGCTTGGCCTTCAGAGTCAGATGGACCTGGCGTTGAGTCCAGGCACTGCACTTAGTTAACCTTCCTTAGACAGGTTATCCGCTAACTTGTCTCTGAGCCTCGGTTTCCCTATCTGCAGAATGGTTTAGCAGGCCATTACGAGGACTAACGGAGATAATGCATAGCAGTCTCAGCCTGGCGCCCGGAG
>NW_012138525.1:1421159-1423336 GCF_000956105.1 Propithecus coquereli
TGTAAATGTTCCTTAATAGGAAATTTGTTAAATTATGGTATATTCCTAGAATGGAATAGTAGGCAGTAATTAAAAATGATCATGATAGATTTGATAATAATAGTGTTAACAGTATTAATAACTGAAGTATTTTGGAAGAATATATATTTTCTCAATTTTATAAAAGTAAAAATGTAAAGGAAGTTGATTGTGTATATAGATACATTAAAATGTATGGGAAGAAATAAACTAAAAATGTCGATTGGTTCTTTCTGGGCAGTGGGATTATGCGTTCATGGGCTAGAACTCTGGATTGCAGGTATCAGAAAAGCAGACTCAAATAGACCTAAGGAATCTGTGAGCTCTCAAAACTGAGAGTCCAGAGGTATTGCTAGTTTTAAGTGTCGCTCCAGCCACTTGGAGTCACCAAAGATGTGGTTTCTTGCTGATTCTCTGCCCTCCCTTTGCAGAGTCCACTTTATCCCGAGTCCCTTGGCCACCAGGGCATGCCCTCGTACAGCCACATCTCAGCAGTTCGTCCCCCTTTCAGAAGAAGAAATAGGGTCTCTTCCAGTAGTTCCTGCTTGAGTCATGGGTTTTGTTTCTAGTACCCAAAAGAGAGCTCACACCCAACTCTCAACCATCGCTGTAGCCAGGAAGGTAGGATTGGCTTCGGCCATGATTTCGGCTCTGGAGCCAGAATTTAGCTCAGCATCCCTTGAAGGGCTGAGAGGGAAAATACTCAGTGGAAAATCAGGGTCCCATTAGGAGAAGAAGGGGTGAATGGACTCTGAGGAAGCAACCCACAAATGTGCATGCCTGTGGGTAATTACCTGTGCTATAAATTTTACCCAGTAAGCTTGTGTACTTCGTAAAAGTTCTATTTATATAACTTTCTCACCCATATCTCCCATGCCTCTCAGCTCAAAGAAAACGGCAGCATAGCATACAAATCTTTCCTTTGTCAGCCACCCTTTTTACACACAGGAATCCAGAAATTAGGAAGAAAAAACATGCAGGTAGGCTGAGTATGTGAAGTGCGGGCCCAGGAGCAGGGTAGGTTGTAGGGAGAGCCACCCCAGTTTAGGGTGAGAAAAGGGCAATGTCTGTACGTGGCAGCAAGTGGAGGAGGACTCAAAGTGAGTCAGAGAGTGAACAAAGGCAAAGAGGAAAAACAATACCTGCCTCCAAGAAAGAGGCCTGAGGAACAAATAAAATTGTATTTAAACAGTCCTAATTGCACATTATTGGTGTTCTTGGCCCGGTGCCTGGTCATTTTGTCCTTGTCGGTCACAGTGCATTTCAGCTATTCATCTTCACTGACTTCATTCCCCAACAAAGAGGCCCAAGACTGCAGCATGTAGAGCAGGTAGAAAATGAGTGTTTTAACCAGACCAAGACAACCAACCACTCACCCCACAACAAACCTTCAGTTCAGCAGACACGACTGGCCACCTGCAGTGAGCCAGGTATTGTTAGGAGCTAAAGATACAAGAGCTGACTTGGGACCTGTTTTCTTGGAGGCCATACAATCCAGTACTTTCCGAACACCGTTTCCTGTTTATTTCCTGAAATGCATCCCACCCACCCACAATCTTTGGCCTCGCTGAGACAATCCATTGATTCCATCAGCCCACCCCTATGTTGATTTGGGAAACTTTCGTAACTTGGCAAAGGTATGACCTTCTTTGGATTTGCATTTCCAAAGGTCTTTGATTCAGTATGCATCCTGTGCGCTGGCTATGTTAATGGAAAAGGAAAGCCATCACCTGAGTTCTACTTTGCTGTAAACTTACACAGGGGAATGGCTGTTCGTATCTTTCAGCATTTCACATTTGCCAAACTTAGAAAACCATGATATGTCAGAGCATTTGAATATAATTACTTTTTGAGGTCATTGTGACCACAAAGCATCATTTTTATAGGAGAGCCCTACAGCATTTAAAAGTACGCATGATGTCTTCATTTGAGGCATAAATGCCCGATACTTAATGCTTTTAATAACATAGTGCCACTGTGAGATGGAGCAGGAAGATAAAAGGAATAAAAAGGGAAAAAAGGATGGATGTAAACTAATTATCAAGCGGCTTTTACCCCAGCCTATATTTATGAGAAATCGTATTTTGGATGCGAGAGGGCAGCTCCAATCTGAAAGACCCAGCAAATGTATTTTGTTTTCTATTTTGTAGCAGATAACT
>NW_012138525.1:1423386-1426524 GCF_000956105.1 Propithecus coquereli
GCAGGGGCGCCTTAGAGCTTGGCCTTCAGAGTCAGATGGACCTGGCGTTGAGTCCAGGCACTGCACTTAGTTAACCTTCCTTAGACAGGTTATCCGCTAACTTGTCTCTGAGCCTCGGTTTCCCTATCTGCAGAATGGTTTAGCAGGCCATTACGAGGACTAACGGAGATAATGCACAGCAGTCTCAGCCTGGCGCCCGGAGCATCACGCGTGCTCAGTCAGGGGTCGCCGTAATGAATCGGGTTGGAAGAATCTGATCATCTTTCCTGTGCATACTTACCAGAAAAATTATTCATGCTAATCATTTTAATAACTAGATTAATTATTCAAAAAAAGGCATGCTTTTGTTAAGAAAATGTGTCCAGAAAGTTGTTAGTGATTTTTACTTTAAAAATTTAAGACGTAGTTGTTTCCATGTCTAATTGTAAATTGAAAATGTTTCTGTCCCACTTATTGTTAATTGAAATGTAATTGTAATTGAAAATGTAGCAAAACATCATAAGCATCTGCTTGTTTTAGCTTTGCAAAATAAAAAATCAGGGAGCACCTGCCCTTGAATTCCTGCAAGTATTAGGTATCCACAGCGTGGTGGGTGCAGGGTCTGGCCAGATGACCCACTTGAAGTCCCAGCTCCATCCCTTATTATTAATAGCTGTGTGGTCTTGGGCAACTTCTGTGCCTCAGTTTCCTCATCTCCAGAATGAAGGAGAAGAGTAGCAGCTCCATCATGGAGGCATCATGACGACTTATTATGTAAAGCACGAGGGTAGTGCCAAGTGCCAGGGCAGTGTCACACACATCAGCTTGTGTTAGACTTTGTCTTCTCAACCAGTGTGATTTAAATCTAAACAGAATCCATCTTGTACTACTGATTTTCTCTTTTCTTTTTTTTTTAAATCAAACAATAGCTTTTCATATGTGTCTTATTTTTATCACACGTTAATGGACATGATGATTTCATGTTCCAGATGAGAAAACTACCTATATCTCTAGACCTCACTTTAATAAACGTACTTACTGCACATCATTGAAATGATAAATTTTTAGACTAACTTTTTTTTTAATCTTTTCCTTTCTAAAGTGATGTTCCTCCATCTTATGTTCAAACTAAATTTTACAAGCTGAAAGCTACCTATGTTCCCTTTTGGCAGAAAAAGACTTTTCCAGGTCAGTATTCTTAAGATTGGTACAGTTAACACGACTTTTGGTGCCACAATGCTGGTAGTGTGAGTCACCTGGGCAAGTGACTTTAACTTCTTGAAGCCTCAGCCTTCTCAACTGTAAAATGGTGAAAACTGGCAAATTATAACCCCTACCTGACGGGACTTTCAAAAGTGCTAAATGAGAGAAGATATGTTCAGCACAGGGCTTGGCACTTAGTGACTTAGTAGATGGCTGAGTGCTGCTGGTATTGCCGTCATGGCTGCTAGTACACACACGTGTGCACATACCACATGCATGCATGCACATGTGACACACATGCTGTTCCAGAAAGAGTATAAGATGCTTGATTCCTTCTTCGTAGCCATTTGTGGGTAGTTTAGATACGTAAATCCCAAGCTCAGATCCTCATAGCCATGTGAGCAACTCGTTAAAAATGCAGATTCCTGGGCCTCGTCCTAGACCTCCCGAATCCTAATCTCCGGACTGATCCAGAGTCTGCACTTTCTCTAAAAGCTTATTGGCGAGAGGTCTCTCGGGATCAGCCCAGCACTGCTGGTTCGGATGATGTCACACCTTGCAGCGTGTGACGAAATCCTTCTTTGCGTTCAGCAGACGTCACTGCCTGGGTTTGAATCCTTATTAACTCCATGACCTTGGGCAAGTTTCTTAATGTCTTTATGCCTTTATTTCCTCATTTGAAAAATGCCTTAAAAATAGTGCCTACCTCATAGGATTTTTGTGAGGATTGAATAAGTGAATATGAACAAACCAACTAGGACGGGACCTCACATGTAGTAATAACAGGAGTGGTGCATGTCATTATCCTGTATCCTTTGGTGGTGTTAAGAGGCTTTGTACGGACAAATAAATTCAAAATTAAATTTCTTTTCTGTAGAGATCATCGACTACCTTTATGAGACTAGTCTACCTTTATTTAAAGAAAAATTAAAAAAGAAGATGGAGAAAAAATGCAATAAAATCCCGACTCCTGCAGCACCCAAGCAAGTTTTCCTGTTTAAAGACATCTTTTACAGTGACAATGACAGTGAGGGAGACATAATAGACTCGGAAGACTCAGAAGAAAGTTAAGCAGAGGTTACTGTTTCTTGTTCTTCTTATATCAATTTGGTTGTACTTATATACATGTGTCAGTAAAGCTATTCTCAGTATTGATGTTTAATAAAGAATGCACAGTGGCCAGAGGAAGGGGTATAAAATCATAACTTCCATTGTGGAGCATTAAGAACTTATTCATGTTAAAGTTTGTTTGAATGTGAAAAAGAGGAGCTGAATTGATTTAATATTTTTGTACCATTATATTGAAAATAATAACAACTAATGGTTTTTTATAAAACAAAGTATCCCAAGTCCCTCTAATTGCTGCAGAGGGTACAGTCACATCCTATGAACATTCATTTTGTGGGTTCAACTGTATGTATGCTGAGCAAAAATGAGAAAGTTAACAGTTCTCATAATGGGTGCCATTCTGTCGTTCCAGTTGCTAGGGTGTCCTCAATGTATGTACGTATTAGACAAGTGTTCTGCAGAAGTTCGGATCTGCTCTTCCCTCAAACTGGTCTCTGTTCCCTTGTACTTACCACAGTTTGTGCATTTCATCTTCCAGAGTGTGATTCTAGTGTTCAAAGATAGGTATTTTTCATATAAGATGTCCTCTCAAAGCAAGTCACTGAATTTATCTGGTGTTCAACTGGAAAAACAAACAAAAAACCAGCAGTCTCTTCCATTGCTTGTAGAAAATCTGGTTCTGTTAGACTTATTGAAAGGTGCCGTGTCAGCCTCAAGAACAACTCCTATCAGATTTTCAAAGATAATTTTAATGGTTGGCTATTCTGTCCATCAGGAAAGCAAAACCACTGTAGGTATTTCAAGCAGAGAAGAACTTAATATTTAGAGGACGATTTGGTAAGATACATCAAAGCCAGAAGAGTGTATACATTCTGTGACCCAGCAATT
>NW_012138525.1:1429429-1442210 GCF_000956105.1 Propithecus coquereli
ATAGGATTTGTTAGGAAAATCAATAAATTAATTCTAGAATTTATGTGGGAAAGCAAATGGCCAAAAGTAGCCAATACAATCTTGAATAAAAACAAGGTGAAAATACCTACATGCAAAACACCAAGAGTCATTATAAATCTACAGTAATTACCACAGTGTAGCAGTGGTGCAAAGATAGACAAATGAAACAGAAATATATTAAAGACTCTTCATTTGCAATAATGATGGCACATCAGAATTGTAGACAATGATATTTTCATTGCTATCCCCTAAGTGGCAAATAGTAGATGATCAAAAAATATTTGTTGACCAGCCTGAGCAAGAGCGAGACCCTGTCTCTACAAAAAATAGAAAAATTAGCTGGGTGTGGTGGCATGTGCCTAAGTCCTAGCTATTTAGGAGGCTAAGGCAGGAGGATCGCTTGAGCCCATGAGTTGGAGGTTGCAGTGAGCTGTGATGACACCACTGCACTCCAGCCCAGGCGAGGAAGTGAGACGCTGTCTCAAAAAAAAAAAAAAAAAATTTCGCGGGGCACAGTGCTGCAGTGGGATCCAGCCGGTTTGGGGCAGGCGAGGGCTGGAGCAGGAGAGTCCTCCTGCGGCAAGGCCAGGCCGGGAGGCTGGACTAGATGGGTTGCGGTTCCCTTTGTCAGCTCTCCACAGCAAGGGGAAGGGCCGTGCCGGCTCCCGCCCCGGAAGCGGAAGTGCAGGCACTGCGGCGTCCCGTCCAGTGTGAGCCTGGCCCGTGCACCAGGCTTTCTGCCTGCTGGTTCACGTTGAGCCTTGTCTCCTGTCCGTGTCCTGCGCTTCGTCCCGCCATGCTGCCCCTAGACTTTTTGGACGACGTGCGGCGGATGAACAAGCGACAGGTGAGCTTGGCCGTCCTCTGTTTCACCTGGCTCCCCTGTCCCTTCGAGGCCGCTACTGCGGGGTCCGGCGGACCCCTGGGCCCCGGTGTGAGGGCCTGAGCGGGTCTGATGCCCGGATCGTGCCCTTTCCTTGGAGTCGGTGGCCTGAGGCCGCTGTGTCTGCCCCCGCTTCCGTTTTGAGCCCCCACCTGATTCGCGGCCTACCTGGGGCAGAGCGGGAAGCGGTGTTTTCACGTTCCATTTCTCCCAGCGAGGCAGGGGAGTAAATGAAACCCTAGGGATCTTTGTAGGTGGGAGTTGAGGTTGCTTATTGTTTTAGACATTGTAAGTCGGCAGACTCCTGGATTGTCCAATCGGAGCGACTTCGGATGGATTCCAGCGAGAGGAGGTTTAGCAGTTCACCGCTACTTAGGCTTCTGGGGCGCTCGGGAAGACGATCCTATGCCCCACAAAAGCCGTTTTGCTGCCTTCAGTCCCTGAGACCCTTCTAGTACGGCCGGGCCGTAGCGGGCTGCACCGCCTTTAACTCGGACCACCCTGAGCTCAGAGTTGGAACAGTTACACTGCTTGCCCTTGAGTCCACTTAGCATTAAGGTGGCAGCCCTCAGAATCTATGGTTTTGCTGTCCAGTATCAGTGGCAGAGGGATCTTGAAGTTTAGGTCTCCCGATTTTGTCATTAAACCTTAGACTGCCTTGACCTTCTAAATTGTATGCCAAATGATTCTGAGAATACTGTTGTAATTATTTAGTCGTTAGGAAAGGGGGCTGCTTTTTTTTTTCTGCACCGAGTGTGTCTATAGAGCCTAGTTTTACTTGCATTGGATTTTTTTTTACAGTATTTTACTGTTATGATTATCTTAATGTCACTATTAAAGTTTTTTTTTCCCATTGGAAAGAAAATTTGTTGAAAAAAATGAACAGATTGATGAATGCAGAGAGGTGACTCTACCATAAAGCTACTACCACTGAAACTTGAGGGGCTATCACTTGCAAAGGCACTGCTATAAACTGACTGTTTGTGTCCCCACAAAATTCATATGTTGAAATCCTAACTCCCAAGATAATAGTATTAGGAGGGGGCGACTTGGTGGGTGATTAGGTCATAAGGGCAGAGTCTTCATGAATGGGACTAGTGCCCTTATAAACAAAGACCCCCGAGGACGTTGGTACTTTGAGACGGGAGTCTGCCAACCTCCTCATTTGCCAGCAAATTATTAGGTCATTAAATATGAAATCTCTGCTTTTGAATCAAAAGTGTAGTTTATTATATCTCAGATAAGAAGCAGTACAATTAATCAAAGTATGCGCCTAAACTATGACACAGTTTGGCCATCTTAATGGTAGCTTGTTTATGCCAACAGCAAAGAAGCCTGAAGACTGAGTGGCAATGAAATTGCAAAAGGCATTTCCCACAGCTTGTTGAGAATTGAATATTTTTCCTTGCAAGAAGTTGTCCAAAGCCTGGAAGAGGTAGTAGTCAGTGCAAGGTCTGGTGAATACGGTGGGTGACAGAGAGTTTCCAAGTGCAGCCTCTGTAGTTTGAGCAGCATTGTTTGTGTGACATGTGGTCGAGCTTTGTCTTGTAAGAGGATTGGCCTGTCTCTATTGACCAATCTCGGCTGCTTAAGCGCAAGCATCCTCATCATTTCATCCAGTTGGTTACAGTAGACATCTGCTGTAATCGATTGACGAGATTTCATGAATCTTTAGTGGATAATACCAGCGCTAGACCACCAAACACTCACCATTAGGTTTTTTTGATAAATATTCAGTTTAGGACTGTGTTTCAGCACTTCATGTTTGTCCAACCATTGTGCCCTACGTTGGCAATTGTCAAAAAGATTGTGTAGAAATGGTTCACCTTTATGTTGTTGACAGCAAAGAAAGGCAAGCTTCGAGATGATTTCTCTTTTGATGCTTGTTTAATGCACACAGAACCCATCTATCTAGCTTGTTTACCTTGCCAATTCAAATGGTCCAATATTATTGGAATAGTAACATCAAACCTTGCTGCTACTTCACAGGTAGGTTGAGATGGATTCACTTCCACTATAGCATGTGTATTCACGCAGGTGCCTTATAAGAGACACAACCAAAGCTCTGGGTAGGAGACGAGTCTATGAGAATTCTGTCTACACTTAGCTGTGCCATCCCAATGTCAGAGCCCCAGTAGTTAGTTTTAGTGGGGTACTAACTCTAGCCGGGTGTCAAGGCCCCGAGGAACACAGCACCTCCAGCAGCCTTCTTAGCAGCTCTGCCAGTGGCCTGATTGCTTTTTGTCATGTTGGCCACCAGTTTGGGCTCAGCCACAGCTTGTATTAGGGCCATTATTTTGGTGGCATACTTAATATCCTTACTTTTGGTAGCTTTCTTCTTGTCAGTGCTATAGTTATGTGCAGGCTTGCTGAAGCCCGAACTTTAAAGCACAATGGCAGTCTCCTGTACACTTCACCAGGCCCTGGCGTTCATCCAGCAGGAGCTTGGCAGCCACCCCCAGAGGTGAGCTCCTGCTGCTCGCCCAGGTCCGCCTCCTGGTACTCCTGCAACAAGGTTCTCAGCCACCTTTTGTCTGAGGCTGCCTCACTGCCGGCTGGCCCCTCCCTTGCCACTTCCTGCCTGGCTTGCAGAGCACCAGGCGTGGCTGGTGCTGGGGATCAGGGTGGCACCCTGAGGAAGGGGCCTCTTGTACTGCTTCTGTCTGTGCAGCCAGTGCCAGTTGAATCCCCACTGTCAATTTTGCCCAGGGCTCCTGTGAGGACATTTGGAAGCAGGGAGCTCCGGGTTCCCTCCTTTGCTGTCTGAGTCCTGTACTTAAAAAAAAAACAAAAAACTATTTGCTTTCCTGGAGGCTTCCTGCCACCCAGAAGCCTTTGCAATTTTGGGCAATGTTCCTTTCAAGGTACTTTACAAAAAGTCAGTCTGGGGTGGCTTTTTCGCCCATTCGTTTTGACTGTCTCAAAGGACCCTGCCAGCTATTCTTGCACATTCAAGCCCTCTATCTGATTTTGCCATAAATAGCCCTGCTATGGCTGGGGCTTTCCTCTGGCCCAAACTGAGTTTGCTGCCAGGAGAGTCCATTCGGAAACCCGAGTCATAATTTACTGGGCGTGGGACTGGAGAGTTAGTTCAGGCGGCTCCTTCCCTAGGCCCTCCCATGGTGCCAAGATGGTGTCCACAGGTGTTCCTTCCCCCTCGCTGGTGCCACTCCTCCCTCCTGCTGGGTCTGCCCTACTCTGTAAAAAGAGACAAAGAAGGTAACTATATAATGATAAAGGGGTCAGTTCAGCAAGAGAATATAACAAATATATATGCACCCAACACTGGAGCACCCAGATATATAAAGCAAATGTTATCAGAGATAAAGAGAGAGATAGATCCCGATACAGTAATTGCTGGAGACCTCAACACTCTACTTTCAGCATTGGATGGACCATCCAGACAGAAAATCAACCAAGAAACATTGGAATTAATCTGCATTACAGACCAAACGGACCTAATAGACATTTACAGAACGTTGCATCCAAAAGCTGCAGAATCCACGTTCTTCTCCTCAGCTCATGGATCATTCTCAAGGATAGACCATATGTTAGGCCACAAAAGAAGTCTAAAAATTTTTTAAAAATTTAAATCATACCAAGTATTTTCTCTGACCACAATGGAATAAAACTAGAAATCAATAACAAGAGGAACATTGGAAACTATACAAACACATGGAAATTAAACAATATGCTTCTGAATGACCAGTCAGTCCATGAAGAGATTAAGAAGGAAATTTAAAAATTTCTTGAAACAAATAAAAATGAAAACACAACATATCAAAACCTATGGGATATGGTAAAAGCAATAGGAAGAGGAAAATTTATAGCAACAAGTGCCCACATCAAAAAAGTAGAAAAACTTGAAATAAAACAACCTAACAATGCATCTGAAAGAACTAGAAAAACAAGAGCAAACCAAACCCAAAATTAGTAGAAGAAAGGAAATAATAAAGATCAGAGCAGAGATAAATGAAATTGAAACAAAAAAATGAAACAAAAGTTGGTTTTTTGAAAAGATAAACAAAATGTCACACCTTTAGCCAGACTAGGAAGAGAGAAGACCCAGAGATAAAAAAGGAGATGTTACAACTGACGTTGCAGAAATTCAAAGGATCATTAGAGACTACTATGAGCACCTATGTGCCAATAAATTGGAGAACCTAGAAGAAATGGATAAATTCCTAGACACATACAACCTACCAAGATTGAAGCAGGAAGAAATCCAAAACCTGAATAAACCAATAACAAGTAATGAGATAGAAGCAGTAATAAAAAGTCTCCCATCAAAGAAAAGCCCAGCACCCCATGGCTTCACTGCTGGATTCTACCAAACATTCAAAGAAGAACTAATACCAGTCCTACTTAAACTATTCTAAAAAATTGAGGAGGAGGGAATACTCCCAAACTCATTCTACAAGGACTGTATTACCCTAATACCAAAACCAGACAAAGATACAACAAAAAGAGAAAACTATAGACCAATATCTATGATGAACATAGATGCAAAAATCCTCAACAAAATACTAGCAAACCAAATTCAACAACACATTAAAAAGATTATTCATCGTGATCAAGTGGGATTCATTCCAGGGATACAAAGATGGTTCAACACATGCAAATCAATCAGTGTGATACATCATATCAACAGAATGGAGGACAAAAACCATATGACCATTTCAATTGATGCTGAAAAAGCATTTGATAAAATTCAACATCTCTTTATGATAAAAACTGTTTAAAAACTGGGGATAGAAGGAATTTACCCCAACAAGATAAAAGGCATATATGACAGACCCAAAGTGAGCATCCTACTGAATGGGGAAAAACTGAAAGCCTTTTTTCTAAGATCTGGAACAAGACAAGGATGCCCACTTTCACCACCGTTATTCAACATAGTACTGGCAGTTCTAGCTAGAGCAATCAGACAGGAGAAAGACATAAAGGGCATCCAAATTAGAAAGGAAGAAGTCAAATTAACCTTTTTTGCACATGACATAAGCTTCTATCTAGAGAAACCTAAAGACTCCACAAAAAAAACTGTTAGAACTGATAAATTCAGTAAAGTTGCAGGGTACAAAATCAACACACAAAAATCAGTAGCATTTTTACATGCCAACAGTAAACAATCGGAAAAAGAAACCAAGAAAGTAATCCCATTTACAGTAGCTACAAATAAAATAAAATACATTGTTGATAGGTTCTTGGAAACTGTGACTTTAAACAAAACAACATATAAGTTCAAGCTTAGCACGGTGGCTTACATCTGTAATAGTAGCACTCTGAGAGTCTGATGCCAGTCGGGAGTTCAAGACCCGCCTGAGCAAGAGTGAGACCCCATTTCTACTAAAAAAGTAGAAAAAATTAGCCAGGCATGGTGGCACATGCCTGTTGTCCCAGCTACTTGGGAGGCTGAGGCAGGAGGATCACTTGCACCCAGGAGTTGGAAGTTACAGTGAGTCATGATGACACCACTGCACTTTGGCTGGGATGACAGAACAAGACTCTGTCTCAAAAAAAAAAAAAGTTAAGTTCCTATAGCATAGTTCTGGTCACAAAAGCATCACTGCACTTCTAAATAAAGACCCCCAAACACCACTAATATTAAACATTGAAGTAAATGTGAGCTATACATACACTTAAGAAAGATTAATAAAAACAATAAGATAATAACTTACCCGCTCATTCCAATTCAGGGTTGTGAGTGACTAGAGCCTGTCCTGGCAGCTCAGAGTTCCAAGTGGAAATCAACCCTGGACAGGACTCCATTCCTTCCCAGGGCACACTCATATGCACACCCACACTCACTCAGACTGGGCCTATGTAGACATGCCAGTGAACCTAACGGGCACATCTTTGGAATGTGGGAAGAAATTGCAGTACCTGGAGAAAACCGACACAGACATGAGGAGAACATGCAAACTCCACACAGACAAGGGCCCCAGCCAGGAACCAATTTTTTTTCTCATCGATGTTATAATGAAATGACATTGAACAAAACATTATTTGAGAACCTAGGGCGTGGTGGCTCACGCCTGTAACTGTAATCCCAACACTTTGGGAGGCCAAGGCGGGAGGATGGCTTGAAGCCAGGAGTTTGAGACCAACCTGGGCAACACAGTAAGACGTTGTATCTACAAAAAAAAAAGAGAGAGAGAGAGAGAGAGAGAGAGAGAACCTGCTATAATAAGTATTGTTAAGATGTCACCATTCTCCAAATTTATCTAAAAATCCAATTCAATCTCCATAAAAATTCCAGCTGCTTTTTTTTTTTTTGCAAAAATGGACAAGCTGATTCTGAATATTCACATGGAATTGCGAGGAACCCCAAATAGTGAAAAAATTTTTGAAAAAGAACAAAGTTGGAGGACTCACACTTCCCAATTTCCAAACTACTACAAAGGTACAGGAATAAGAACAGTGCAGTAGTGGCATAAAGATAAACATATAAATCAAAAGAATAGAATTGAGACTCCAGAAATAAACTCCTAAGTTTATGGCCAATTATTTCTCAACAAGGGTACTGATACCATTTGATGGGGGAAAGAATATTCTCCTCAGCAAATAGTGATAGGACAAGTGGATAACCACATATAAAAGAATGAATCTGAACCCCTTATCTCACACCACACAGAAAAATTAACTCTAAATGGACCAAAGACCTGAATGTAAGAGCTAAAATTATAAAACACTTAGAAGGAAACACAGTTGTAAAACTTTGGATAAGACAATGGCTTTTAAGATATGACACCAAAAGCATAAGCAACACAAGAAAAATAGATAAATTGGACATCATTATAATTAAAAGCTTTTGTGTATCAAAGATGATGCAGGAAAATGACTTCCAATGCTGGGAGCCACTTGAAGTCCAAGTGGAGTCCTTGGCTTCACCAAGAAAGAATTCAGGAGGGAGCAAACAAAGTGAAAGTGAGATTTATTCAGAAACTATAAAAAGTTAGAAAGCCTGTTCCACAGACAGAGCAGAGGCAAGTTCTCCCTGCAGAAGAGAACTGGCCCCCTGGTTCCTGTTGTCTTTCTATGTAAGCAATAGGCTAAACAAAGGGAGGAATATTCATGGCAGGGGTGGTGTTGCTCCACCATCTTAGTTCTTACGGGCTGGAACTTGCCCTGCCTTTATCTTGTTTGTATCAGTGCAATTAGAAACTTTGTTTTGGGACTTCCTGACTCAGTTAGGCAATGCTGCAGCAATGCCCAAAGCAATGCCGAAGGCATCTCCTGCAGCAATGCCATATCCAAAGCAGCACCTGCCAGTTCCCTGTCTCAAGAGAACACTATCAAGAAAATGAAAGGACAGCAGAGATAATGGGAGAAAATATTTGCAAGTCACCTATCTGATAAGGATTTAGCATTCGGGGTGTATACATAACTCTCATAATTCAAAAATAAAAAGACAGTTCAATTTAAAAATGGACAAAGAACTTGAATAGACATTTCTCTAGGAAGTTATACACATAGTTAACAAGCACATGAAAAAATACTTGACATAATTAGCTAAATCAAAACTACAGTGACGGCCAGGTGCGGTGGCTCACGCCTGTAATCCTAGCACTCTGGGAGGCCGAGGCAGGATTGCTTGAGCTCAGGAGTTCAGAGATCAGCCTGAGCAAGAGCGAGACCCTGTCTCTACTATAAATAGAAAGAAATTAGCCAAACAACTAAAAATAGAAAAAATTAGCTGGGCACAATGGCGCATGCCTTTAGTCCCAGCTACTCGGGAGGCTGAGGCAGGAGGATCGCTTGAGCCCAGGAGTTTGAGGCTGCTGTAAGCTAGGCTGATGCCATAGCACTCTAGCCCAGGCAACAGAATGAGACTCTGTCTCAAAAATAAAATAAAATAAAATAAAATAAAATTAAATTAAATTAAAATAAATAAATAAAACCCACAGTGACATACCATTTCACACCCATTTGGATGGCTATAATTGTAAACAGAAATCAAAACAAACAAACAAAACCCCACAAAATAGCAAGTGATGGAGAAGATATGGAAAAGTTGAAACTCTCATACATTGGAGGACTGAACTCTGATCTTTTTCTTTGCCCCCCAAAAATTTCTAAGGGGGCCAGGTGACTGATGCCTACATATGATAAAATCTCAGTAAACAGGTTTTTATGATGTGGTTTACTTCCCAACCTGATTCCGTTACAGCATCACATGAAAGATAGAAGACCCTTATCTTAACTTACTGATTCCTTTCCACTGATTCCTGGTCTTTTGGACAAAGCCTAACTCTTTCAGCCAATTGTCAACTAAAGCATCCCTAAATCCACTTGTGACTTGTAAGTCCCTGCTTTGAGATGGCCCACCTTTTAGGGCCAAACCATTGTATGCCTTCCATGTATTGATTTATGACTTTACCTGTAATCCCTTTCTCCCTGAAATGTATAAAACCAAACTGTAACCCAACCACGGTGAATCTAGTTGCTCAAGACTCTTGGGCGTGCCTCCAGGTCATGGTCCTCAAATTTGGCTCAGAATAAACCTCTTTAAATTATTTTACAGAATTTGGCTTCTTTTCCATTGACACATTGCTAGTGGGAGTGTGAAATGGTGTAACCATTGTGAAAAATAGTTTGGTAATTCTTCAAAAAGGTAAACACAGAATTACCATATTTCCCAGAAATTACACCCCTATATATATATATACCCAGGAGAAATAAAAACATCTATCTACAAAAAAACTTGTATATGAATGTTCATAACAGTATTATTCATAATAGCCCCAAAGTGGAAACACCCCTTTTGAATGGTGAATGGATAAACAAATTGTGTTATATCCATATAATGGAATATTATTCAGCCATAGAAAGGAATAAAGTGGCCAGGCGCAGTGGCTCACACCTGTAATCCTAGCACTCTGGGAGGCCGAGGCGGGTGGATTGTTTGAGCTCAGGAGTTCGAAACCAGCCTGAGCAAGAGTGAGACCCCGTCTCTACTAAAAATAGAAAGAAATTAATCAGACAACTAAAAATATATAGAAAAAATTAGCCAGGCATGGTGGCACATGCCTGTAATCGCAGCTACTCGGGAGGCTGAGGCAGAAGGTTCGCTTGAGCCCAGGAGTTTGAGGTTGCTGTGAGCTAGGCTGACGCCACGGCACTCACTCTAGCCCGGGCAAAAGAGTGAGACTCTGTCTCAAAAAAAAAAAGAAAAAAAAAGAAATGAAGTATTGTTGCATGGTACAACATGGACAAACATTGAAAACATTATGCTAAGTGGAAGTAGCCAGACCAAAAGGGCCATATATTTTATCATTCCATTTGTATGAAATGTTTGTCCAGAATAGGTAAATCCATAGAGATAGAATGTAAATTAGTGGCTTCCAGGGTGGGGAAGATGATGGGGAGTGAGTGCCTCATGGGTACAGGGTTTCTTTATTGGTTGTGAAAATGTTCTAGAATTACATAGTGGTGATGGTTGCACAACATTGTGAAGATACTTTAAAACCCACTGAATTGTACACATTAAAATGAGTAAAATAGTGAATTTTATGTTATGTGGATTTTATTTTAATAAATAAAATAACTAGTAAGTCAGAAAAAATAATGATATTGAGTAATTATTACCAGATATGACCTACTGCTATAAACCATTAAAAAAACTAAACAAATGTTTTGGGGCCTTGAAAAATAGGCTGCACAGACTGCAATAAGGAAAACACACTAGTTGAGAATTTCATTCATCTCAGTTCTCTATGTAGATACAATTTCCCAAACATGCCATAGAGAGGTGGAGCCCAAGGAGAGAACAAATGGGCCCATTAAGCCAAGGAGGTAGAGATTAAAGTCCATGACTGCTGAAATTTGGGGGACAGGATAACAGAGGGGTAGCCCCAAACTCTGGGAGGGAGTTTCTAAGAGCCCTTGGTCAAAAGATTGTTTGGCTATTCAGAGCCCCTTGCAATTCCATGTAAACTTGAGGATTGGCTTTTCCATTTTTGCCAAAATGGCCATTGGAATTTTGATTTGAGTATTGAATCCATAGATCAACTTGTGTAGTATTGCCATCTTAACAATATTTTCTTCTAATCCATGAACATGGGATATATTCTGTTTATTTGGATCTTGTTTTATTTCTTTCATCAATATTTTGTAGCTTTCAGTGTAGAAGTTTTTTGCCTCCCTGGCTGAATTTATTCCTAGGCATTTTATTATTTTGAATGCTATTGTAAATTCAATTGTTTTTGAAATACCTTTCATGGTTGTTCATTACTGGTATATAGAAATACAAGTGGTATAGTGAGATCACGTTCCTGAAAAAAAAAACCTGAGTTTTTAGTCTTAATCTTGTGCCCTGTGAGTTTGATGAATTCATTTATTATTTCTAGTAGTTTTTTGTACTCTTTTTAGGATTTTCTACATATAGGATCATGTCATCCATGTGTATAATTTTACTTTTCCTTTTCCAATATGGGTGCCTTTTACTTTTTTTTCTTGCCTAATTGCTCTGGCTAGAACTTCCAGAGCAATGTTGAATAGCAGCAGTGGAAGTGGGCATCCTTATCCTGTTCCTCATCTTAGAAGGAAAGCTTTTGGTCTTTCACCATTGAGTATGATGTTAGATGTGGGTTTTTCATAGATGCCCATTATCATGTTGACGAAATTCCCTTCTATTACGAGTTTTCTGAGTGTTTTTTTAAATCATGAAAGGGTGTTGGATTTTGTGAAAGGAGATGTTTTTCCTGCATCGATTGGGATGATCATGTGTTTTTTTTTTTCCTTCCTTCACTGATATGGTATATTATATTGATTGATTTTTATATGTTGGACTACGCTTACATTTCCAGGCTAAATACCACTTATTCATGGTGTATAATCTTTTTAATATAGTATTAGGTTTGGTGTGCTAGTATTTTGTTGCATCTGTATTCATAAGGGATGTTGGTTTGTAGTTTTATTTTTTGTGATGTCTTTGTCTGGCTTTGTTATCAGGGTAATGCTAGCCTCATAGAATAAATTAGGAAGTGTTTCTTCCTCTTTTATTTTTGGAAAAGTTTGAGAAATGTTGGTATTAATTTTTCTATAAAAGTTTGGTAGAACTCACCAGCAAAGGCATCTTGGGCATTTCTTCATTGGGATATGTCTGTCCAGATTTTATATTTCTTCTTTAGTCATTTTTGATAGTTTGAGTGTTTCTAGGAATTTGTTCATCTAGGTCAATATGTTGGCATGCAACTGTTCCTAGTACCCTTTTATAATTATTTTTATTTCTGTAGGGTCAGTAATAATGTCTTCATTTTCATTTCTAATTTTGGTAATTTGAGTCTTTTTCTTTCTTGTCAGTTTAGCTAAATGTTTGCCGATTGTCTTAGTTCAGGCTTCTATAACAGAATACAAAAGACTGGGTGGTTTAAGCAACAAACATTTATTTCTCGCAATTCTAGAGGCTGGGAAGTCCAAGATCAAGCTGCTGGCAGGTCCGGTGTCTGGTGAGGGCACTCTTTCTGGTTTGCAGATAGCCATCTGATTTCTCATTGTATCCTCACATGGTAGAGAGAAGCAGAGAGAGAGGAAGCAAGCTCTCTTGTGTTTCTTCTCAGCACACTAATCCCATTCTGAGGGCTCCACCCTTATGACCTAATTACTTCCCAAAGGCCCCACCTCTTAATACCATACCACTGTAGGTTAGGGTTTCAACATATGAATTTCAGGGGGCCAGAAACATGTAGTCCATAACAATAATTTTGCTAATCTTTTCAAAGAACCAACTTCTGTTTTTGTTAATTTTCTCTATTGTTTTCCTATTTTTTATTTTTATATATTGCCAAAAATATCTTTATTATTTCCTTCCTTCGCTAACTTTAGATTCCCCTTACTCTTCTTTTTCTAGTTTCCTTTTTTTTTTTTTTTTTTTTT
>NW_012138525.1:1444991-1446407 GCF_000956105.1 Propithecus coquereli
TCCTCCTGCCTCAGCTTCCCAAAGTGCTGGGATTACAGGGATTTGAAGGAAAATTTTCAACTCTTAATAAAATATATTCAGTCTTTCTAGAGAAAAGACAATTATCTTTCTAAGAAAATTATCTTATGTCTTATTGTTAATTGAGGTAATTAAAGTGTATGCAGCCAAAATATGTTAACTTTTATCAAATTGTGTTGGCAGTTTAAATGTTATGCTATTTTTTTCTGTTTGTTTGTGGCGTTTGTCATTTTTTTTTTTTTTAATAGAGATAAGGTCTTGCTCTGTTGCCCAGGCTGGAGTGCAGTGGTGGTATGTAGCTCATTGTAGCCTGGAACTCCTGGGCTCAAGCAATCCTCCTGCCTCAGCCTCCCAAGTAGCTGGAACTACACAGGTGTGCTACCACGCCTTGCTAATTTAAAAATTTTTTTAAAGACAGTGTCTCCCTTTTGCCCAGGCTGGTCTTGAACTCCCTGTCTCAAGCAATCCTCCTCCCTTAGCCTCCCAAAGTGCTGGGATTACAGGCATGGGATACCATGCCACTTTTGTCAGTTTTACAGATCTGTGATTTGTACTTATTTATTCATTCCAAATTAAGTGTTAATTTTCATTTCTAATTTTGACTTCACAAATCTTATTGCAGTGCTTCTGTTTAAGAACATGCTACAAATTGTGTAAGCTTGGGCTCTATAATCTCTGAATGCACCTTGGATCAATGAGTCTCAGGACATAATGTTGAGTGTAAAAAGCAATTTTCAGAAAAATGCATTCAGTATAATTCCATATCAAAAATTTAAAAGTATGCAAAACTTATTAATATGTTTACAGATAAAAATAAATGTGAGAAGATTATAAGGTAAGGCCCATAGAGAACTTCAGAGGCAAGATGAAATTATATGATGTTTGTTTACCCTAGGCACTTACACCTTCATGACACTTTTCTCCATAAAAAAATAAGAAAAATGATATTTTATGATTGTTGGTATAAAGACAAATATATTAATGTTATATAGTAAAACATTTTCTTCAACCTAAACTTTTGCTTTTTTTCCTGATTTTATAAGCAGTCAAAACATTTTGTGTGCCCATAAGACTATCTGGGTGCCTAGGCCTGAGTTATCATGTTTACTAGTTAAATATCCCTGTTCAGAATTCAGGGTAATGTTCTGTTTTATACACAGTGGTGAGTAGCCTGGCATTTATATTTTTTGATATGTATTAATACTTTAATAAAATCAGTTTAAGCAATATACAGCTAAATCTATGTCATAAATTGTCCAAGTACATACATCACAATGTTAACTACAGTTTATTGGGGACATAGCAATTCAGGTGGTTTTTACCATCCTGTTTCTCTCTTTTTAAAAAATTTTCAGTAGCCATTCAAGTCCTTTTTAAAAAGTATTACATAAATATATT
>NW_012138525.1:1446457-1447841 GCF_000956105.1 Propithecus coquereli
GGGGTCTCGCTCTTGCTCAGGCTGGTCTCGAACTCCTGAGCTCAAACAATCCGCCCGCCTCGGCCTCCCAGAGAGCTAGGATTACAGGCGTGAGTCACCGCGCCCAGCCTTTTTCTAGTTTCTTAAAGTGTAAGGTGATTTGCGATCTTTCCCCTTTTTTTAATGTAGGCGTTTACAGGTATACATTTTCCTCTGAGCGCCGAGAGCCAATAAATCAATAACTAGCACAGCTGAGAAACATAGTCTTTTCAAAATATGGTTGTGGAAAAACTGGATATACTGGTTATACACTTGGAAAAAGTGAATTTAGACTCCTACTTTATCCCTTACACATGAAAAAAAGTGGAAAGCTAATCCTGTAAGGCTTCTAGAAGAAAATATTAAACAAAAATCTGTATAAATTCTTAGGATACAAAATGCACTAACCATTAAAGAAGCAATTGATAAATTGGACTTCATCAAAATTTAAAAATTCTGTTCTTCTAAACATACTGTTAAGAACATCAAAATGCAAGCCACAGATTGGAAGACAGTTTTGCAACAAATGCATATCATAAAAGCCTTACATCCAGAATATATACAGAACTCTTACAACTTAATAATAAAACAACTCAATCAAAAATGACCAAAGGACTCGTGCACAGTTCACAAAAGAAGATATACTAATTTCCAATAAGCACATGACAAGATGTTTTACATCGTTAGTTATCAGGGAAATACAAATGAAGTGTACTTCTAACTGACAAGAATGACTAAAATTAAAAAGATTCAAATAGGAAGTGTTGGCAAGGTTGGGGAGCAAGTGAAACTCTCATACATTGCTTTATGGGAATGTACAATGGTAAAACCACTTTTGAAAATAAGTTTATAATTTCTTACAAAGATTATTTCCCTATAATCTAGCCATTCCATGGATATTTATCCAAACTAAATGAAAACATATTTTCATTAAAAGATTTGTACAGTAATACTCATAAAAGCTAAATTCATAATAGTCACAAACTTGAAATAACCAAATGCCCATTAATATATCAGCGAAAAAAACAAATTGTGGTATAATCCATTAAATGAAATCTAATAATAAAATGAACTGCTGACACATGCAGCATCTTATGAACCTCACAGAGATTATGTTGAACAAAAGCAGACAGACCCAAAAGAATATACAATGTATAATTCCGTGGATATAGAATTCTAGAACAGGCTAGGTGAATCTATGGTGTTAGATACGGTAATAGCAGTTAGATCAGTGGTTCCATCAGGTAAGTGGGGAGAAGGGCATTATTGCAAAGTGACACAAGGGCACTTTCTAGGATAAAAAATATTTTATATCTTGATTGGAGATGGCTATGCTAAAGTGTTAAGTTATTAAAACTCATCAAAC
>NW_012138525.1:1451646-1454264 GCF_000956105.1 Propithecus coquereli
CACTGGGACCCCCTTCCCTTCGTCTACGCTGGGGTCTCGTGTGAGCTGTTTTTGCCGTGGGCACTGCGTAGTTTCCTTGGGGATGAGTGGGAAGCAGGTCTAGCTGTGGAAGGTGTCCGTCCCCTTGAGGCCCCCTACTACCTCCCGCCCTTCCTACCTCTGGCCCCGGCATCTCTCCCTCTGGAGAGTCTGGTTCTCCCATTGGCCACCTCGGCCCTCCCTGCCCTGCCCGAAGGGGCTGTGGCGCTTCCAGCCGGCCGCAGGGGCTTTGTCTGCCCTGCCCACCCTCCGGGAGCGGTGGACGTGCCCAAGATTCGCACAACCCCGAGTTTGTAGGGGAAAAGCATCCCCCTACTAGGAGGACGAATTTGCTATTTGATAAGTGTTATCGATAATCTTAGGACTGGTGTTACCTGCGCTTGGTAATTCGGGAAACTTTTGACTAAGTGCCAGCCTATCCCCTGAGTGGGGACAGGCCCGTGTGGAACTGGGAGTCAGAATTGCACTTCTCCCCTTCGTTTGTTACTTGTGTGTCCACAGACGAGTTGTCTAACGTTAACTTTTCTGAGCTTCCTCATCAGGTGGCAACATCTGTCTATACTTTATAGGATTGATATAGGGCTCAGATGAGGTAAAGAGTATAAAAGCCACTTTTGTTTCTTTTTAATTTCAGAAATGTTCTTTTGAGGCCAAAGTCTGGGTATATATGAATGCAAATCCTCACTCATTCACATATAAGCCCAGCAGTCTCGACTGAGAGGAGATCACTTTTCTGTAGGACATTTGCCCAGGTAATTATTTTTGTAAACAGGAGTTCAGACCACCAAGGTAAGTGCAATGACAGAAACATGTAACAGGTTCTGAGAGGATAGAAAAGATCATCAAAGACAGACTGGAAGAGAGAATGGGTCAGACAAGCCTCCCAGACGTGATGGCGCTCAGGTGGGTTGCACACTGGTCCTCAAATCCGACTTTCTATCAGAATCACTTAGTGGAGTTCTTTAAAAGTGAAACTAAATTTTATCAGTAGGATCTCATCATCTACGTTTTTTTAAATAGTGTCTGAGGTTAGTCTGATGTGTATTCAGAGTTAAGAACCAGGCAAAGAGGTGGGTGTTCAAGGTAGATGGAAGAACTTTCATAGAGGCAGGGAATGCCAGACATCTTGAGTCATTTTAGGAAGAGCAGGTGAAGGGAGGTAAGTGGGGGGGAATAGCAAGAGACGATGCTGAAGCCAGATCGTGGAGGGCCTTGTGTAGAGCTCAACAATTTGAATTTTATCCCAGAACTGTGGAGGAGTCATCATTTGTGCTTGTGAAGCGCAGTGCTTGTGCTTTAGCTTCTGGCAGCATTTTGGAGGAAGAATTGGTGGTGATCAAATAAGAGGCAGAGAGATCATCTAGGCTTCTTCAGTAATCAGGGCAAATAATGAAACCGTATTAAACTAAGGTAGTGGCAATTGCACTGAGAAGAAGTACGGACGTAATTAAGGAGGTAGACTCTATTTAATTCAGAGATGGAGGCTGGAGGAGAGGGAGTATGTGGCATAATTCCTAGGTTATTGGTTTGAAAAGTGAATGGATAGCAATGCCATCAGAGAAGGGAATAGAGGATGAATAACAGATTTAAGGGAAGGACTTTGTTCTGTTCTGGTCACGTTTACCTTGAGGTTCCTGTTAGACATGTGAGTAGAGATATACTGTATGCAGTTGGATATTGTATATATCTACCTGGAGTTCTAGTCTAGGCTGCCATTTCTTGAGTAGTTGGAACATGGTGCATTGCATTAAGAGTTCTATGGTATAGTCTTGGTCTTTCGGAAGCTTCAATATAGGTAGTAGTAGAAGCAGTGGTTTGAATTAGGTCACCCAGAAAGAGAATATGATGAAGAGGTTAGAATTCTCAGGACAAGCCTTTGGAAACTTTGATATTTAGATGGGGAACAAAGGAAGAGGTGATTGTGAAGGCGACTGGGTAAAGGAAAAAGGAAATGTCAGGAAGGAGACTGGGTAAAGGAAAAAGGAAATGTCAGGAAGGAGACTGGGTAAAGGAAAAAGGAAATGTCAGGAAAATGGTGTGTTGTAGCTAAGGGAAGCATTGTCAGCATTTTCTCTTGGAGGAGTCAAATGAAGAGCCTGTTGGATTTGGTAATACAGAGATTATTAGGGACTTTTGTGGAAACATTCAGTGGACCGTAAGGGTAGAAGCCAAGTGCAAAGGTGCTGAAGAAGTGGGAGGTAGTAAATCTAAATTACTTTTTTCAGATGTTTTGCTAGGAAGCATAGAGAAGAAGGATTGCTATTTGAAGTTTCTGTCTAGCTAGTATTGGGAAGTGATATCCTGAAGATAAGTCTGTGAAGGTTACAGCTATACCTTGGGTAAAGCATCCTATATTTTTGACATATCAGCTCTCTTTTTGGTTGGTGATCAGAGAGGTGCTCTTATTTCTGTCCTGAAGCTTGAGTATTGTCTGAACACTCCATTTGTGGTTCAGTAATGATTCCAAGCAGTTATAGTCCGATGGAGTTTACAAAATAGACCTCAAGAGGAACCCAGTTGTACAAAAACTTACAGGATTCATAGTCATTTAGAAGCAGTAATTTTTCCCTAAAAGAAAA
>NW_012138525.1:1454314-1454664 GCF_000956105.1 Propithecus coquereli
TTATTTTATTTGTTTTCCTTTCTCCGCTATTAGAGTATAAGATAGTGGTGATGCCTTATCATCTGGGTCAGTAGTAGGCGTTAAAAAAGTGGGTAGGCTTTCCAGTGGATTTTACTCGTAGTATTCTGTATCGCTTGTATTCTTTATAATACTTAATGTATCCCTTTTCTGTAATATATATATTCCCCCGAAATTCCGTGTTTACATAAGTTACAGTATATTTTAGGTGATCTTTAAAGGAAATAACTAATGTTATTTAGTCCTTTAACATTTCCTAAATATGTTAAAGGAAATCATATTTCCTTTAACACACTGGCTGAAACACCTGAGCAGTTGAAAAGAAAAGAAAA
>NW_012138525.1:1462149-1468328 GCF_000956105.1 Propithecus coquereli
TAGACAATTTTTTAAAAAATAATTTATTTTAGAAACTGACATTATGCCACAAAAGCCTTACAGTAAAGCATAATTTCTGTAGAGATGTTAAATTGATTTCCCATTAGCAAAGATTATGTACTCTGAATTTTAGGGCAATACTCATTGAAAAATCTCACACTGTCGGATTTCCATACCCAGGTATTCAGTGACTTTGCTTAGGTTTCTTAACCCTCTATTGTCCCTTTTTTTCCCTGAAAGGAGATTTTTTTGACAGCTTTTCTAATTGCCCCTCCCATGAATTTTAATAGCACCAATGTACTATGTATTTCTTTACTGTGTATCTGGGCTTTATACATGAAAAGAGTAGGAATTTTTCATGTTCCACTAACTAGTTTTCATCCCCTTTAGAGGGCTTTCACTCCTGATGAAAATGCATGGGTTAGATCCATTCAAGTTTATGAAATGAACTTCGTTAAGTTTGTAGTTGGTTTTGTCATCCCTGCCATCCCCCCACCCCCTTAGGTTGATATTTTACCTCCCTTGGATAGTTAGAATCAAGTTTCTGAAAATAGGTCTGTTGGATAATTTTCTGGCCAATTCCCAATATGAAACAACACTGGATTCTCCTTGGGTGTGGTTTTCTTCTTTTTGATGCAGACTGACAGATAATTATTTAGATAATACTTAATGTGGGTTTGTCTGATTTTTTTTTTTCATGAATGGTCTGGGGTCATGGGTTTTTAGAAAGGGTGTTTTTCAAACCACAGAGTTCAGATTATCTCCTTATTGCATTATGTCAGGGGTGTGTCAACATGGCTTATCCCTGGTAAGGCTATGTTTGCCAGGGTCTCCATGCTTCTTCGTTTTCCAGACTCTTCTTTGGAGGTGATTCACTAAGTTAAGCCCGCACTGTGCTTGGGGATTGTGGTTAAGCTTCACCTTCTGAAACAGGGAGTATCTATATATCTTATTTGGAATTCCATATATGGCCAATACCATAATACTAGGAGGTTAACAATTTGAGGAAGCTGTTTTTTTTTTCCGGTGATCTGATTCAACGTGGAAAGTGAACTTAAGAAAATTATAAGAATAGAAAGTGAAACTCCACAGAGATTTCTCAAACATCAGTTCTTTTATGCATGATTTTTGGCAGGTAACAGATTACAGTCAATTTAAACTTTAAAAACTTAAGGGACTGAAGTGCAAATAAAATATGTACTTTAAAGGAAGATCTGTCCCTTCTCTCCCGTTTTTTCAGTCATTTATATCAGTATGGATTCATATATGTTTATTTTATACTTTGGGTTATAATCCAATATTACGTTATTTATTTTGTTCAAATTGTTTCAGCTTTAGCCACAGGGAGCTATTCTAGGTTGACTCTCTGGCACAGTAAGATCCTCTAGACCTACTTTGCATTTTCCCTGCCCCAGCCTATTTATTTGTTCAATGAATTATCAATGAAGACATTTGCTTTTTATTTAGCCACAATATACTGTTTGCTAACAGCCTTCTGTTAGCTTTTTTTTCTTTCTTTCTTTTCTTTCCATTCTTTCCTTCTTTTTTTTTTTTTTTTTTTTTTTTGGCAGGATATTGCTCTGTTGCCTGCCTGAGTACAGTGGTGTCATCACAGCTCACTGCAACCTCAAACTCCTGGGCTCAAATGATCTTCCTGGCTCAGCCTTCTGAATAACTGGGACTACAGGTGTGCGCCACCACGCCCAGCTAATTTTTGTATTTCTTTCTAGAGATGAGGTCTTTTAGCTTTTAGATGTATTTAGTTATAGGGATAGGACTGTAGGATTTTAGCTTATTTTTATTATATCTTTTTAAAGCTGGAGACCTCTTTGGATTCCGGCTTCCATCCTATTCGCTAATCCTCTCAGTTTCATGCCATCTGCATTTCTGATAAACCCACCTTATAGGTCTTCATTCAAACCTTTGAACAGTTTCGTTCTTGGGATTTCCTCTTTCTTGTTACTATATTAGCTCACTTGCTGTCTTTGAGATTTCTAGGATTTGGAAGATTATTTCATTTTAAGCCTTTTACTTTTGAGTTTATACTGCAGAGGCTCTGATGGTATTATAAAAACAAAGTTGAAGAAGGTCAGAACTATAAGTATTAAACTTAGTAGCAATAAGTTAGCATTTGTAGCTATTAGAGTTTACAGTGCATTGAAGAGCAGTGAGTTATGGGCAGCAGTTCATACATAAGTATATGCAAGTTCATATAAGTGCTTTGTAAACAAGAGAAAGTCCTTCTCTGTGTCAACCTTAGTAACCAGATTCAAACAATATAATTAAATACTGAGTTTATTTGAGTGCCAAATTTGAGGATGGCCACTTGGGAGAACACAGACTCTAAAAGGTGGAGTTAGTGCTCCAAACTAGAAAGATGTTTGAGGGCCATTTATATAGGCAGTGTCTGGGGAAGCTTAATAAGATTTCAACATTTTCTATACGAGGTTAGTGTGTAGTTACAGCAATTTGATTGGTTATAGGCAGTGTTCCTTTTGGGAACGGTATATTTAACATTTCACATTATGTGTGTAGTAGTCTTGGGGTCTTTTACCTCAGGTGTCATCTGGTCTGAGCCAGTCACAAGAAAATAAGGACATTAACCTATAGCAAAAGGTCAGTGATTAAGAGGTCAAGCTCCATAACTATCTCCAAAGGTCAGTCTTCCTCAGGACCTAACAACTTTTATTTATTTATTTTGAGACAGGGTCTCGCCCTGTTGCCCAGGCACAGTGGCTTGATCATAGCTCATTGTAACCTTGAGCTCCTGGGGTCAAATGATTCTCCTTCATCGGCCACTTGAGTAGCTGGGACTATAGGCATGTGCCACCATGCCCAGCAATTTTTTTTTGGTAGGGATGGGATCTTCTTACGTTGCCCAGGCTGGTTTCAAAATCCTGAGCTTAGGTGTGAGCCACTGCGCCCAACCACTGACAACTTTCAGAAGTCTGGAATAGACTATCCATTTTTCTTTCACATCTATATGAGTTTTTGTTATTTGTACAAGTTAATATTTATGGATTTTTATGTTTCCAGAGATTTCTGAAACATGGCTTTTGGGAATGCAAAAGGATTCCTGAGCTTTTTCCTTTGACTCTAATGCATTTCTATGATACAACACTTCAAAATCTGTACTTTGGAAATGTTGATTAGGTCTATTTCTCTATGTATTATCCATAAGTACTACATAATTTTGAGCCTTCTCTGTAGCACAACTATATATTACTTTATTATTAGGGTTAAGGTGGGATGGGAATTCCTACGCAGGCTTGCAAAAGAATTCTCAACACAAAGATTAGGATATGAAGAAGTTATTTTATTTTCTCTGAGAGAGAGAAAGGGAGAGAGAGGGCAAAGAGGTACAGCACGTGAAGGAAGAAGGGGAAGTGCCGGCCAGGAGTAGAAGGAGCTGGAGGGTTTTATGGAGACAAAGAGAAAGGGGAAAAAAATGGTGGTTGCTGGTCGGCTGATAATAGAGCCTCTTCTATTGTTAGCCAACCAGCAACCACCGTTTTCACTGCTGGGTCTGGATTTCTTTGGCAAGGTGAATTTACACTTTCTTTCTGTCTTCTCAGCTCTTTTCAGATGCTGTGTAATGATCTCCGCAGGTGATCAGTTTGTGAGAGAGCTCATGTGATTAATCTTAAAGACAAGAGTTAAGGTACATGCCATTACTTAGAGACTGCAGGTTAGATAATTCATTTTTCCCTGTTAACTTATTAGCAAGGCCATCCTGTCACTTATGATGTTTATTACAAGTAGAGTGCTTTCATTTCTTAATATTTTTTATGTGTCAAAAGATTTTTTTTTAATCTTTCTGCACGCACAGCCTTGAATGAGCAAAGATAAAAGATTTTTAAGAGTGTTCACAGATTTGAGTTTAGTCAGTGATAAGCTAGCCAGCAGAATGTTCTGGCTATGGAGGAACATTTTAAGTTGAAGAACAGGGTCACAAGTAGGAAGTGTACCTCTTCTTCACACAGAATTGGCCTGAAGTGTTAATTTTTTCTTGAGTCTTTAGGTGTCATCTTTTCTGGCTGTAGGTGCAGAATGACCACATGTTGTTGGTGTACGCCAGGTGGTGTTTCCACCATTGACTTCTTAAAGTGCTATGTGTCTAAGACCCAATCCAGTGAATTTCAAACAGCTGATGAAGACCTCTGCTACTGCTTAGAGTGTGTGACTGAATACCACAAAGCAAGAGATGAAGTACCATTCTTGCATGAGGTAATTTATATTAGATGGGCAGTATTTTTCAGAGCTTGATAAATAGGAAGAGAATAAGTTTGAGCTCTGTGGAAGCATTTGCAGAAATGATGATATGATTTAAACTTTGAAGCCTAATATATCTCAAGTGCCTAACTCATTACCTGGTATATAGTAGGTACTGAGTAAATGCTTATCACTGATGGAATTGAATTGAAACCTAAAGCAGAATTTTATGATCTGTTGCATTTAGTCATTTTGGTATAAAATAATTTTATCAAATGGAGTCATGGGGTTGGTTATTTTACTCTTTTATGACAATATATTTGTCAGTGCTACATTCTTGAATCTGAATGACATGAGTTTTAATTGGTTAATAACTTTCCTTCTTTTTTGTTTTTTAATGGATAAATGGTATAAACCAAAGGGCAAGCATATTTTCTAGTCATAGTAACCAAAGTGAAAGATATAATTCTAAACATGTGGCTTTGAATATTTGGTTTATTACATTTATCTCAAGAAAAACAGAACACAGACCATAGAGACATGTACAATATGTAGAGGAGGAGGAAATTAGTTATGAATCTGTGTTGAGAAACTTGCGTTTTATAAAGTTTTCTAATTATGAAGCTATCCAGTGGCTTTATGCTAAACCTGCTGTTCTAAGGTAAGAACTATGGCTAGAACACAGAAGGGAAGGCACAGAAGGCCTGGCTCACAACTTTGACAAAAAGCTCCAGATTCTCATTTCCTTTTGAATAGTATAGTTGATAGGGATGTTAAGATAGTTATAGCAAAGCTCCGCAAGAAAAGTGTTTAAACATCTCATACTCTGTGTATTCAAACTCTTATCTCATAAAAGTGACCCTGATTAAGTAATTTTTCTTTAAATAAATCTAATATGTATAGTAGTTTAAATTTCTGAATATTTATACTTAGGAAAAGGCTTTCTAGAATGACCATCATATCCAGTGCATTATGTTGATATAAAGCACACTGCCCATTTTTCTTTTCTTTTAGGTTTTATGGGAATTAGAAACCTCACGTCTCATAAATCACTTCGAAAAATCCATGAAGGCAGAAATTGGAGAGGATGATGAATTATATATAGTAGACAACAATGGAGAGGCACAACTGTTTGACTTTACTGGCCAAGACTTTGAAAATAAGCTTCGAGTTCCTCTTCTTGAAATACTCAAATATCCTTACCTGCTTCTACACGAACGTGTTAGTGAGTATCTTTGGTGTTCCTCAAGTTATATCAGTTTTATTATTTTAAGATTGTAAGAATTTAGGTTTATCTATATTGAAAATTTGTGTGCTAAACATATTAAGGTACTGTTTCTCAATAGTACGGATCTCTTAAAATTAAAGGCATTTTCCTCCTCTATCAAATCTAATAAAATAACAATACCTTTAAGGGATCTAAAATCTAATTATAGTAACCAAAGTGAAAGATATAATTCTAAATATGTGACTTGGAATATTTGATTTATTACATTTATCTGATGAAAAACAGAACACAGACCATAGAGATATGTACAATATGTAGAGGAGGAGGAAATTAGTTATGAATCTGTGTTGAGAAACTTGCATTTTATAAAGTTTTCTAATTCTGAAGCTATCCGGTGGCTTTATGCTAAACCTGCTGTTCTAAGGTAAGAACTATGGCTAGAACACAGAAGGGAAGGCATAGAAGGAATTAGAAATTTATTCAAATTTTCCCAGTAGTTGCAAAATGTATTTTTGGCTGTATTGTTTAAATTAGAGTCCAGTCAGGGATCACACATTGCATTTGGTTCATAGTTCTTCCATCTCTATTAATTCAAAACAATCTACAGTTTACCCTTAAACAACATGGATTTAAATTATGCAGGTCCAATCATACTGGGGTCTTTCTTTCAACCAAATTTGGATCAAAAATACAATATTTGTGGATGCAAAACCCTGCATATACAAAGAACCAATTTTTT
>NW_012138525.1:1469558-1472000 GCF_000956105.1 Propithecus coquereli
CAATATTTTTTGCAGCTTGACACGCTAAAGTTGATAGGTCTCTTAGGGTAAGTGGATTATTCAATAACTAGGAGTGGGACAATTGGGGGAAAAGGTGACTTCATTCTTCACTCCTGTACCGAATAAAGTCCAGGTGGGTCAAAAGGTAAAATCCAAATGGAATTGGACCTATAACCATATTTCTAAGAAGATAACTACCAAGTGTAAAAAAAAGAGATATATTCTAGTAAAGTCAGAATAATTCCTAAGAATACACTGTGATAAACTGATAAGTCTGTCAGGTGAATATTGTTCCTACGTTTACATAATAAGCATTTTTATGCCTCAGTATGAAAAAAAAGAACAAATTTTCATTTCTTTACAGAGCCACTGAAACAGCCAGATTTAGGAAATCTTGATAAGTTGATAAGATTTATGTCTTTTATTTACTGCTTTATTTTTTCTGTTTAGATGAATTATGTGTTGAAGCACTTTGTCGGATGGAACAAGCCAATTGCTCCTTTCAGGTGTTCGACAAACATCCGGGGATCTATTTGTTCTTGGTCCATCCCAATGAAATGGTGAGTGTGAGTATTAGGCAATGGAAGGATATATTTTATTTTTGTACCTATAGGTAGTATAGTAGAAATTTTTGGTGTGAATTTTGTTTAAAATGTTTGCCGAAAGTTTTCTTATTTTAAAATTACTATTGTTAAGTAGAGAATCAAAGAAGAAGGGATCCAAGAGGGTAGGGGAATAATTCCTGGTGGGTGATGCTTGAGCTTAAAATACAAATAGGGGAATCATTTGATTTTCTTTCAATATGTTGAGCTGAATTGATGAAGAGGGACTCTTCTCTCTTGCTTTTCTCACCTTCCTACCTCACTCCAAATGCATGGAAATATCAGTTAAAATATTTGAAAAATTATTTCAGTAATAGATGAGATTTAGAACAAGGTGAAAGGAGAAGTTCCCTGGGAAATTCCTAGGTGTTAGAAATGAATGGGGACATACAAGTCAGAACAGTGGTAAGGAACAGAAGCAGAGAGCACATCAGAGCATGGAAACCTAATGTCGTGCTTATGGCTTATCACCACATAGGGAGGTGGTCTTTGCTGTAGGTCTCATGCACATGGGCACCTACAACTGAGTTACCACATTAAGCCAGTGGCCATGAACAGAAACATAAAGTAATAGATGGGTTAAAACCTGTAGGCCTGGGTAGCTATAGGTAGCTGAGGATTCAGCTTGTGCAGGTTAATAGGAATTAGAAGTATACTCCAAGCAAGGCAAAGAATCAGAACCAAGTTCTGTGCTTTAAACAAGGGTGGGGCTCCTGTCTATGAAAGAAGGTTGACAAAGTACAAAGGGCTTGACTGGCTTTTTTAAAGCAGTGTACATATAGAGAAGCAGGTATAGTCTTGTAACCAAGACCTGGACCAAGAATTTGCAGGCTTGATGACTGAGTCTACAGTATCCCTCATGTGACCAAAGGTTGGGAATCCTGAGCTACTGATATTAGACCTAGTTCTGGAGTCAGATTCTGAGGGATGGATATAGATAATCCCAAATTTATGTTTAGAAAGGGTTATGGAAGGAGGCGTAGTTGGGGAGACACACAGAATCCTCTCCTTGTAGGATGACCTTGCAAACCAAATTCCTGAAAAACACATGAAGAAAATGATTGCTAAGATAGATAGCCAAGACCAGCACTCTTGGTCCTTTCTTTAAAGAAGAACTTGAAAGAGAAAATGGAGAAAACTGGGAGAAACTCTGGTTTCACAAGGGCTGTTTTGAATGGTGAATGTAGGGGTCAAGGAGGAGACATTCCTATTGTCTGGCTGTGGGGAGGATAAAATAGGAAAGGTTCTACTTTCAGTTCTCCTTTACCATTGCCTTGGATAAGCAATGTTTTCACTCATACCTGTGGCAACTCAAAGATCTGATCCAGGTGAAGGTAAGAATAAATCAGGATTGTGCATAACCCTGGTGTCTTTGAGATGGCTGAGACAAGCAGCTGGGGACCAGTTAACCACTGATAGACTTCAGCACCATCTCCTCTCAACCCCCAGGACTGGGGAATTACAACCCAGTAGTGTCTTCTAATGTTGCTTCACCCTGGGAGTAAAGGGTCAGTCCTGGGAAATACAACCCAGTAGTGTCTTCTAATGTTGCTTCACCCTAGGAGTAAAGGGTGATTACCTGAGCTTGAAAATTAAAATGCGCGGCAATGAGTGAGATTACTGTTTGTCTGGCTTGGGTTTTATCCACCATTCTCACCCCTGAATTCATTGGGAGTAAGCCAGACTGGCATCTGGCCACCTTCTATAGGCACTGCCTGATAGGAGCCAATACCCCAGAGTGAAAATGAATTCACAAGCTAAAAATAACAGACATAGGAGAAACATAAAGATTTCAGTAGAAGCAGAAATATTAGAACATCTGTCCAGTAATTTAAAATTA
>NW_012138525.1:1473420-1534146 GCF_000956105.1 Propithecus coquereli
CCTCGGCCTCCCAGAATGCTAGGATTACAGGCGTGAGCCACCGCGCCCGGCCATGAATTATTTTAAAAAGCAAGAAATGTTTTAAAAGAAAAAGGTTCATGTATAATAAAGAGACTTAAGGATATCAATATTTAATGTAAATTGGCTGAATTAGTTAAAGATTGGATTAGCTTACAGAAGAAATAAAATCTAGATAGATTCTGTGAGATACATCTAAAACATAAGGGCACAGTAATAGTTGATACGTAAGGGATGGAAAAAGAACTACTAGGCAAATACCTAAAAAAGCATTATCGAAGCTGTAGTATTATCAAGTAAAATAGGCATTAGGACAGGGATGGATAAGATTAAGAAATAGGCTAGTTAAAATCACTTCAAAGTAGATGTTGCAGTTATTGATAGAACTACGAGGAGAAATAGATAAATTCATTATGGTTGTAAGGAATCTCAGTATATCCTCTTCATTATTGATGTCAGTAGGCAAAATCCAGGAAGAATATCAGGTATCTGTGTAAGACAGTTTGTAAGCTTGATCTGATGGATCATGTATGATCTAACCAGTTTTTCAAATATACAGTAAACATTACAAAAATGAAAATATACTAGACCTTAAGGGAAAACTTCAACGCATTTCAGGGACTTGGTATCATACATACTATGATCTTTGAGCATAGCACAATGTAGATAGACGTTAATAAAAAGTTAAATAAGTTTCCCCATGTGGAAATTAATACATCCTAAGAAAGAAATCATAAAATTAAAAAATACAACTGAATTATAATGAAAATGCTACTTATAAAAACTTGTAGGCTGTAGCAAAAGAGGTGCTTTGAGGGAAATTTATATCTTTAAGTGATTATTGGAAAAGAAGAAAGCCTGAAAATTAATGAGCTGATTATTCCTCTTAAAAAGCTAGAGAACAGCTCTCTCTCTTTGCCCTTCCTTTTGCTTGCCCTGCTGCGACAATGGATCAGGTCGTCATCTGTGGCTTATTTAACATGGAAGAAGATGAGGTCTTTGGAGAAAAAACATTCCAGAAATATTGTGCAGAATTCGTTAAATATTCGCAGCAGATAGGTGATGGTTGGGAATGGAGAATGTCAAAGGACTGTTCTGATGGCTATATGTGCAAAACACACTTTAAAATTAAAAATGGGACGGTGGTGTCACATCCAGGAACATCTGGCCACGGACAAACATGTCTTCCCTTGGAGGAGGCTTTAGAGCTACCCTCAGATGATTTCGAAGTGACTGAGACTGCAGCGGCGTCCGAAGTGATTAAATATGAGTATCATGTCTTATATTCCTGCAGCTACCAAGTGCCTGTACTTTACTTTAGGGCAAGCTTTTTAGATGGGAGACCTCTAACTCTGATGGACATACGGGAAGGAGTCCATGAATGCTATAAGACGCGGCTGCTACAGGGACCATGGGACACTGTCACCCAGCAGGAACATCCAGTACTTGGGCAGCCCTTTTTTGTGCTTCATCCCTGCAAGACGAATGAATTCATGACTCCTGTATTAAAGAATTTTCAGAAAATCAATAGGAACGTCAACTACATCACATCATGGCTGAGCATTGTAGGGCCAGTTGTTGGGCTGAATCTACCTCTGAGTTATGCCAAGGCCACCTCTCAGGATGAATGAAATGTTGATTGACAAAGATTCTTCTATTGAGCTTAGAAATTGCAACGTGAAGAATGTCAGAAGTTTACCTGGCCAGCCCTGGTTTTAATAAGACCAATACTATGCATTATTTCATCTCACCGGGATTTGACTTGGATTATTTTTCCCTTGGAAGCAAATGTCTGCAGCAACTGGTATTTGATGTACTGAATGTTTAGAAAAAAACACTTCAAAGATACAACTTACTATAAATAGCAAAAAATAAATCTAATTCTGTAATACTAGAAATACTGACATGATTAAGGCACTAATGGTCATTCTTTTCTAAGCCAAACACTTCCTTTCCCTTTTTCTGATATGGAGATTGATAAAGAAACATATTTGTGTATTCATTTTAGTGTAAGGCATATGGAAATTAAAATACAGGATTTACATGTTCCTGAAATCAGTGTTATAAATATGACCTATCTTATTCTCCCACAATCAAACTCAGGAACAACAGATTATTTCTGTTTCATTCCGTGTGTGTGTGTGTGTATGTGTGTGTGTGTGTGTGTGTGTGTGTGTGTGTATGTGTGTGTGTGTGTGTGTGTGTGTGTGTGTGTATATAGATAGATACAGAATAAAGGAAAAACAATAAATATCTTACTGTGAGATAATGTGTTTTTACAAGCAAAGTATGGCATAGTAACTAGATAGGAGATGTTTAAACATTAAAAATTCTTTTTACGTATAGTAATAAAACAATAGTCATTTCGTCTCTCTTCTTGTCAAACCCACAACTGCTTTACTTTACTATCCAAAGGATCTTGAGCGAATCTTCATGTCCCTGAGACTTACTTTCTTCATCTTTAATTTGAGAATAAGAAGCTATGTCATAGGGTTGCTGTGAGAACCACATGAGATTGTTAATGCATGAGAAAGTATTGTAAAGTATTATGTTCCTTAAATGCCCACCTTGTATGTAACTGTTATTCACTCAGTCTGTAAATAAGTTTAACAACCAGTAAGGTATTAAGATAAACCTAATCTGGAAGAAAAAAAAAAAAAAGAAGCTAGAGAACAATGGAATAAAACCAAAGAAAGTGGAAGGAGATAAAAAGTGAGTGGAACTCATTGGAGCAAAATTTGCATAAAATAGAGACAATACACAAACCTAAAAGTTGGTTCTTGGAAAAAATGAACAAAATATATAGTTCAGGTAAGAATGATCAAGGGAAGAAGAAATACATGAATGAAAAGGAGGAGATGCTATAAATTAAATGGAGATTATCTGGACAATAGAATGTTACGAACAAGTGTATGCCAGCAGTTTTGAAAATTTAGATTAAATAGTCTACAGCCGTGCCGCCCTGAACACGCCTGATCCCATCTGACCTTGGAAAATTTAGATTAAATAGACAAATTCCAGAAAAATATAACTGCTTGCATATTATAACTATTAAGGACATTGAGGAACCATTGGTAAGTCTTCCCACAACAAAAACATCAGGCTCAGATGGTTTTATAGGAGTTCCACTTTCCAGGAATATATTATCCTAATTTTATGCATCTCCTTCCAGAAAAGAAGTTCTTGGAAATTTATTCTATGAAGCCAGTGTTACACTGTAACAAAATGACTAACACATTAAAAGAAAAGTAAATTACAGTCATGAATATAAAAAATCCTAAACGTAGAAATCCTAAACAAAATATTAGAAAATTCAGAAATATAATTTCACCACATTAACAGATGGAAGCAAGAAACCAATGATTGTCTGAATAGATGCAAAAAAAAACCCCATTTGATAAAATTGAACATATGCATGATTAAAAATTCTTAGTGAGTTAGAAATAGAAGGCAGTTCCACAATCTTATGAATAGTATCTGTAAAAAACCTAGAGAAAACATTATCCAAAATGACTTTTAATGAAATGTTCCCTTTAAAATCCAGAGTAAGACAAAGGTGCTCAGTTTCACCACTTCTGTAAAGTTTGAATTCGGGGTTTTGGTCAATCCAGTAAAGAAATTAGAAAATGAAATTAGGAGGCATAAGGATTTGAAATGAAGAAAGGCCATTATTTGCAGTATTAAGGTCATTTATATAGAAAACCTTGAAGAATCTACAAGTTATGAAAAGTAAGAGCTTAATACGACTAGAGATAAGATGTATTTATAAAAATCATTTGCATTTCTGTACACAGACAGCCAACAATTAAAGTGAAATTTCCATTTATAGTAGATTGAGAAAATATTAAACACCAAGCCATAAATCTAACAGAGATAATAAGATCTCTCTGGGAAAATCATAAAATGTAATTGAACATATGAAAGAGGATGTAAATAAATGAAGATAGATACTTTCTATAGGACAGCTTAATAACAGATGTCAGTCTACTCCAAACTGATCTCTAGTTTCAGAACATTTCTGATAAATTCCAATATGGTTTTCAGCATAACATTAACATGGTTCTAAAAAATGTCTATGAAAGAGGGAGCCAGGACATTTCTGAGGAAGGGTAGAAAAGGGAGACTGACTGATAAGCAGGACTTACTCTGAAGCTTTAGTAATTAAGAAAATGTATTGGCATGTGGACAGATTGGCCAATGGAATGAAGCAGAAAGCTCAAATAGTAGACCCACTCATATTTGGATTTTTGCTATTTGATAGAGGTGTATATGACCAGTGGGGAAATGAGGGACTGGAAATGGAGATGATAAGAAAGGTATCTATATGGAAAGAAAAGAAATTGTATCCCTACTTCATTATCATTTGTAATGATAAAACCTATCTAAAAAACTCTAGATAGGTTAAATTGTCAAAACTCGTGGCAGAAAATGTAGGTATCATTAAGATCTAAGGGCAAGGAAAGATTGCATAGAAAAGAAAAGCATTTGTTATCAAAGGAAAGTTGATAAACTTGACTATATTAAAATTAAGAACTTCAGTTTATCAAAAGACGCCATAAAGAAAGTGAAAGTACAAGTTAAAAATTGGGAGAAGATAATTGTAATACTAACCACAAAAGAAAAATGGAAAAAGACCTGAAATGGCATGTCCCAGAAGCAGATATACCTATGGATAATAAATATATGAAGGAATGTTTTGTAGTTAATGATCAGGGAAATGATAAGATGACAGTGATAACAACATTTTTTACCCTGTGATTGAGAATACTAGTATTGGAGAGGTCATGGATCTTGTTGCTGGTAAAAGGTCTTGCATTTAGTTGTCATGTCATAGTCCCCTTTAATCTGTAACATTTCTTTGTCTTTTATGACAATTACATTTCTGAAGAATATAGTCATTCCTGCCTCTGCCTCTTAAACAATGGAGTGATTCTCATTTTGGGTTTGTCTGATGTTTCGTCATGGGTAGGTTCAGGTTATGCATTCCCAGCTGGAGTACTATGTAAGTGATGTTACGTCCTTCTCAGCTTGTCCTGTGTAGAGAGGCACACCATGTCCTTTGCCTCTCATGGTGATGTTAATTTTGGTTAGTCAAGCTGTTGTCCAGTTTCTCCACTAAGTGATTTCTATTCAGATATTTCAAGACCATGTAAATACCCTGCTTCTCACCAAAATTTCCCCTAAATTTAGCATTCATTAATGTTTCTTGCCTGAACCAGTTTTTCTGTGATTACAAAATGGTAATTTTCCAACTTTAGCATTCTCCCTTATTTACCAGTCGGTACTTGACATTGATTGTACTGTAGTCAAGAGCCTTTTCTCCTCCCCGTTCATTTATTTATTATCAGTATGGACTCATGGATTCCTGTGTATTTTTTCCAGTGGTTTATAATCACTACTTGTGTTGGTATAGAACTCATGCTTTTATCCATTAGGTCTATGTTTTTCAAACTTTTTTGACTATAACCTATGGTCAATCCAGTAAAGAAATTAGAAAATGAAATTAGAGGCATAAGGATTTGAAATGAAGAAAGGCCATTATTTGTAGTAGTATTAAGGTTATTTACATAAAAAATGTTGAAGAATCTACAAGTTATGAGAAGTAGGGGCTTAAGATGAGTAGATGTAACATGTACTTATAAAAATCAGTTGCATTTTTGTGCACAGACAGCCAACTATTAACCTATAGTAAAAAATGTTTTCATTGAGTACACACATAAATATGCATTTATAACATAAAGCATTTCATAAAACAGTACTTAACTTTTACTATGAAGGATGTACTCTGATATTTTTCTCATCTATTTTATTTAGTTTTATTAAGACTGGTTGTGATCACTAAACTTAATTTATAGCCCCCAAGAAATTCAAAATCACTTCCCTATGCTATTCTGCCATTTAGAATGACCTTTCATTTCTTTTGTGATTCTTCTTTCATGTTTTCATTCCTTTTTTAAACATTCTATTATGGAAAATTATAAACATATCAAAGTAGAGAGAATGGTATAATGAACCCCCCATATATCCATCAGTTAGCTTGATCAATTATTACATGGTCTACCTTCTCCCATTTGGATTAGTTTAAAGCAAATCTCAGACATCAGTGTATTTCATCCATAAAATATTTCAGTATATGTTTCTAAAAGATAAGGACTTTTTAAAAAATTTCATTATTCCACCTAAAATAATAATTCCTTAACATCATGTTTCTGGTCAGTGTTTGAATGGAAATGATTGTCTCATAAATCGTTTATTGGGTTAGCTTGTTCAAATCAGGATCCAATGAGATCCATACATTGCTTAATTAGTATCTTTTTCATGTATTCTTTACATGTTTTTTCAACTCTATACAGAATCCTATTTTCTTATTCATGTTTTTTATGTAGACCATTATTTATTGAATGAAGTAATCGTGTTACGCATTTAGGTTCGACGCTGGGCTATCCTGACTGCAAGAAACTTGGGAAAAGTGGACAGAGATGATTATTATGACTTACAAGATGTTTTAACTTGCCTTTTTAAAGTCATCGAGTTGGGGCTTTTAGAAAGTCCAGACATTTATACGTCTTCTGTCCTTGAGAAGGGTAAACTGATTCTTCTGCCCTCACACATGTATGATACTACCAACTACAAAAACTATTGGTTAGGTGAGTATTGTTCCTATAAGAGGTACATTTTCAAGCACTGGCAAATGAATCTTTCATTTAAAGCAACATGAGATTAACAAAATATTAGTGCAGTAGTTGACTTTGATAGGGGTCTGATTGTTAAAACCTCTTTTCCAGTGTAAGATATTGCCTGGTAGAAAGAATTGCTAGCGTTGTTTTGGGGTCCCCACACACATAAACAGCTTTTATTACAGAAAAGAAAGAAACTATACAAAATGCAAGTGAAGAAGGAAGCTATACAAAGTGAAAATACATTCCAAAGAGAGAGGAATAGGTCAGTCTCCACAAGTGGAGAAAGACCTACTAGCATTGTTTACAAGTTCTGTGCTGACTCAAAATAGTTATACCCTATTTCATTGATTCCAAGTCTTAAGGTCATGTGTCATAATTGGCAGTGGATTTTTTTCCTATTTTAATGGCATATGAGATACGATACATCTTAAAATTGAAGGCATCTTAGATTGGTGAAATACAAGTTATGTGGTAGTTATCTTAGAAATCGTTTTCTAACCAAGCTAGTACCATTTTCCCCTTTTACACTTGAGTCAGTCTAAAATTCTGTTACGTGGGAGCAGTTGTATATGAATAACTCAGACTTAAATGTTTGAGGAACCAGATACTGTTTTGCTTCATCTTCCTGCCTTATATTTCTTTTGCCAGCTGAACCAGACAAACCATTATAATGGTGTTATTTCATTAATTCAAGAAAATTTTAAATGATCTTACAGGTATTTGCATGTTGCTGACCATTCTTGAGGAGCAAGCCATGGATTCTCTGTTGTTGGGCTCAGACAAACAAAATGATTTTATGCAGTCAATACTTCACACCATGGAGAGGCAGTCAGATGGTAATAAACTTTACTTGCTAAATGTTTCTGAGTACTGGGTTCATGATCCTCTTTTAAAATGATAGTGTCACTGTAAGAATTGGTGTATGGTATGAAGTAAAGAAGAGTTAACTTTTATGGTTTAGGTACAGATTCAGACTTTCAAATCAGAAAGAACCTTTATGGTTTAATTCAACACCTTCCATTTGTAGAAGAAGGGACTGAATGAACCCCAAGGAAGTTAACCTGCTTTTTCGTGATGAAAAAAATTAATGGTAGAATGAAAACTGGAACCTGAGAGACCCATTTGTAATGACATGGTGGTTAACATTGTGGGGAAAGCCTCCCCTGTCCCATGGTCTCCCTTTGTCTGCTGCTGCTTTTCTCTGTGGTTCTCATTGTCCAGTATGGTAACTGCCAGCCACATGTGATTATTTAAATTTAAATTAACTAAAATTTAAAAATCACTTTTTAATCCTACTAGCCATATTTCAAGGCGTAATAGCCCCATGTGCCTGGTGGATACTATATAAACAGTGCAGATACAGAATATTTTCATATCATAGAAAATATAGAAAATTCTCCTGGACAGTACTATTCTAGATAGTCTAGAAAATGAGGCCTAACCCTTGTAGTCATGTTTATTATTAGATCCTGACCTCCTTTTGCTTATGGTTGTATCAAGCTAATCATGAAGGATCTTTACTTAAAATAAGTATTTCTAATCTTACCTTCTTTATGAAGGGATGAGTTAATAAAGACCAAAAACGTCAGATCCTGTGAAAACTTAATATTTTTCGCCCTCATTGATTTTTTCTTCAAGCAACTTGACTGTGTATATAAACTCATTTGTGGGAGATTCTAAAAAATTTATATTAATGTTATTTTTTGATGGCATATATTTCCTTGCTAGATTATTCCTGATGATGGTTATTACTTATTTGCTAGTATTTACTGCATAAATTTTTCATTTCTTTCCCTGTGCCTAACTGCACGTATCATGTATAATACTGTTCTTTCTGTTAATCTAGTTCCCTTACCTTCTTCAAAATTGAGTCACTTCTTAAGAAACCTTTCATAATCGTCTTCACCTGACTACTTTCTTCCTTATTTGAGAGCTTATTAGTCATAAGGCACTATATCAGCTGCAGTGGAGGATACAAAAATATATGAGAAAGTCTCTGTACAAAGGACTATGATTAGAAGGCAGAGTCTGAGAGGTCTGAGGGAAGTAAAGTCACAGGTTCTAGGGTGATTAAACAAAATTATCATTAACTGGAAGAGTTAGAGCACTTGCCTCAGAAGAGTACTATAGGTGATTAAATGGGGAATGTTTAACGTAGGAGGAGGCATTTAAGCTTTTAAGGATGGATGAGATTTTGGTAAGTGGTACAAATAGCGAAGGCATCCTGTTGCTTATTTGGGAAAAAGCTGGTGATCTGTTTTTGCTGTAGGTAGTGTATGATTATGGGAGTATGAAAAATAAAGCCAGAAAGAAATAATATATCAAGATTGAAGTTTTGTTGTTTTTTTTCCCCCCGTTTTTTGAGACAGAGTCTCACTCTTTTGTTCTGGCTAGAGTACAGTGGTGTCATGATAGCTCATTGCAACCTCAAACTCCTGGACTCGAGCAATCCCCCTGCCTCGGCTTCTGGAGTAACCGGCACTGCAGCGTGCACCACCATGCCTGCTAAGTTTTTCTATTTTTAGTAAGATGAGGTCTTGCTCTTGCTTAGGCTGGTCTTGAACTTCTGGCCTCAAGTGATACTCTCAGCTTAGCCTCCCAGAGTGCTAGGATTATAGGCGTGAGCCACCACACCCAAACTTTGTTAAGTGTTTGAGTGAGACTTCAGATTTTCTTGGAAGACATTAAGGCTCTATTGAAGGTTAAATTGGATGAAAGTTGATAATAACAAAGCCATGTTGAGATAGACTGGACGAAGGGTGTGTATTTTGGCTTATGCATTAGCTAGGGGAATCAGTCCTTTACATGAGCTGCATGACACACAAAATTCAGGATCGTGCTGAAGAAGAATTTGTTGTGTTATGGGCCTCATTTGAATGTGTAAATAACAAATATCTCTTTCTCTTTCCTTTTCCCCTCTACTTCTTTTCTGTTATTTATTGGAGGATGGGAGTGTAAAGTTCTGGGAGGGATTGAGGAGCTGAGTAGAAAGGATTGTTTCAGGTATGGCAAACAGTGCAAAAAGGTTGTGTTTACCACATTATTTTGTTGCCCATTTAACAATTTTTCCCCATTAAAAAGTTTTTTACAGGGGCATGGTAGTATTGCCTGAAAAATATTTTGAGAGGCTGGGCACGGTGGCTCATGCCTGTAATCCTAGCACTCTGAGAGGCTGAGGTGGGAGGATTGCTTGAGATCTCTTGAGATCAGGAGTTGGAGACCAGCCTGAGCAAGAGCGAGACCCTGTCTCTACTAAAAATAGAAAAAATAAGCCGGGCATGATGATACGCGCCTGGAGTCCCAGTTACTTAGGAGGCTGAGGCAGGAGGATCGCTTGAGCCCAGGAGTTTGAGGTTCCCGTGAGCTAGGCTGACCCCCATAGCACTCTAGCCTGGGCAACAGAGCTAGAACAATATGTCTCAAAAAAACCCAAAAAAATATTTTGAGAATTCTCCAGCTTTTAAAAACCTTTGTCTCTTAAGGATTGGCAGTGCTTTACTTTAAATGACTTGCTGCTTTGCTTTTAATTTTGTTGCTAACCAGATAAAGAATGCTTAATTCTCAGTATATTTTAGTACATTTTTCTAATTGTTTTATAATTCTGCAGTTACTCTATTGTATTTCAGATGAGAGTGTGGATCCTTTCTGGCCAGCATTACATTGTTTCATGGTGATTCTGGATCGCCTGGGATCCAAGGTCTGGGGTCAGCTTATTGACCCCATTGAGGCATTGCAAACCATTATCAACAATGTGAGCTACAATCGGGAGATCCAACACATACGGAACAGTTCTGTGAGGTCAGTTCAGTTCATGTCAGCATTTAAAAATAATGTCTGTAAGGAAGTGTGCTGTAAACTGACTTAACAAGAGGGATTTTTTTTCCTTTCTTTTCCTTCATTTCAGTAACTTCTATTTATTCTTACTATTTAAGGACCAAGTTAGAGCCAGAATCATATTTGGATGATATGGTGACTTGCAGCCAGATTGTATACAATTATAATCCTGAAAAGACCAAAAAGGTATAAACACTTTGAAAATTCAGGTGATATTTTATTGCCTTTATATTATATAGACAGTGTTTTACATAATTAGTTGAATTGCTGATTTTGTTAATATGATATGTAGCTGTCTTGAATCACCTGCTACATAAAGGCCTTCTGATTTAACAGATGTATTGTACATGGGGGAAAAATGGACTCTACAGTGTGTACACTTTGGAAAATTAATTTTTAAGTGCACTTAGGGAAGATGAAAAGTTAATGGGCAGAATAAGTGGCGTGACTAGAAATCAAAACCAGCTAATGGAAGTCCAGATTACATGAAGGTGGTGTAAATTTGCCTTTTCATGAAACTTTAACCGTGGAATTCAACTTATGTTTTCAATTTCTTGGGTGGTATGTATATTAAAAATAATACATAGTAAACCAAAATAGGTGTGTTGGGAAGATATATTTTCTTTTTTACAACTTAAGTATTAAAGCTATCATGAATGGTACTTACTTATCTGAATGTCAATATTTCTTTCATTTTAGGATTCTGGATGGAGATCAGCCATTTGCCCAGATTATTGTCCTAACATGTATGAAGAAATGGAAACATTAGCCAGTGTACTTCAGTCAGATATTGGTCAAGACATGCGTGTTCATAACAGCACATTTTTGTGGTTCATACCTTTTGTTCAGTCCCTCATGGATCTTAAGGATTTAGGTGTGGCTTACATAGCAGAGGTTATTCATCATCTGCACTCCGAAGTCAAAGATGTCCTCAACCAAACAGATGCTGTGTGTGACAAAGTCACTGAATTTTTTCTTCTAATTTTGGTATCAGTGATTGAACTGCACAGAAATAAAAAATGTTTGCATTTGCTATGGATTAGTTCCCAACAATGGGTGGAAGTCGTCGTAAAATGTGCCAAGCTTCCTACCACAGCATTTGCACGGAGTTCTGAGAAGTCATCTGGAAATTGCTCCAAAGGAACGGCAATGATATCATCACTGTCGTTGCATTCAATGCCATCTAACTCTGTACAGCTTGCATGTGTGCAACTGATTAGAAGTCTCCTTAAAGAAGGTTATCAGCTTGGGCAGCAAACTATTTGTAAGCGATTTTGGGATAAGCTTAACTTATTCCTTCGGGGAAATTTATCTCTAGGTTGGCAGTTGACTAGTCAGGAAACCCATGAGTTACAAACATGTTTAAAGCAAATTATTAGAAATGTAAAATCAAAAGTACCTCCATGTAGCACTTTAGTGGATCTGACTCTTACATGTAAAACCCCTCCTGCATCTTATAATAAAGAAGAAAGTGAACAAATAGGGAAGAAGTCTGTAAAAGACATACATTGTCTAGAAAACTCCAGCCCAACATTTTCTAAAGAACTGATGAAAGCTGACATATATCAACTACCAGAAAGTATATCAATCAAAGCAAGTAACACTGTAGAAGAAGAGGATAATGAGCAAAATTATATGAAGGATTTGAAATTAGAAGACCATCGGTCAGCTGAGTCATGCTTAAAGCAGGGTAGTAAAAGCCTTTTTATTAAAAAAGCTCAGGATCAAATTAAAAGTACAAGGAAGCAGAAGTCTGTAAAAGAGAACTCCTCATATACCCCACAGAATTGTACTTCAAGAAATGGTCCAGGAAGGGGAAGCGACAGAGAAATAACATCAACACATTTTTTGACTGATTCTAGCACTGAATCTCTGGAAAAAGTGTCCGCATCAAATGCAGATTTCTCTTTCAAGGATGATGCTCTTGGTAAAACCTCAAAACCAAAAACGAAGACACAGAAGAAAGATGAAATCTGTGCAAAGTTATCACACGTAATAAAGAAGCAACATGGGAAAAGAACTTTGGTCCGTAATGCTGTTGATTTAGAGGAAAACCTGACTGCATCTAACACTGAGAGTTTCTATTCAGGGAAAGATACAGAAGTTCAGAAAGGGGATGGCTTTATACACAATCTATCTTCAAACCCTAGTGGTATTCCAGATGATAATAAAAATGGAGAACAAAAATCCCAAAATAGCTTATTACTGAAAAAGAAACAAGTAAAGAATGAAGAGTTAGATATTTTCTCTTCCCTTGAAAACAATTGTAAAGTACAGGAACATCATCTTGATCAAGATTTGGTCTCATTTACAGAAATGACTGATACTTTAGTGAAGAAAACGTCTCCCTTTAAAGCTCCGATGACTGTAGTTGAATTGAGAGAGAAGGAAATGAGTAAGAGTACTCTGGTTTCTTGTAACTTGACAATAGGACAGGCCCCTGGCATCAGTCCTAAGTCTGAAACCTTAACGGATTCTCAGATAGACAGAGACCTCCACAAGTTATCTTTAATGGCTCAAGCCAGTGTTACTAAGTTTCCATCAGATTCAACTCAAAAAAGCTCATCTCAGCTCCAAAGAAAAGTAAAAGATGAAAAAAGGTATTTCACAGCTAACCAAAATAATGTTGGAGACACTGGCGGTGGACAGGTTATTATTATTTCAGATTCTGATGATGAAGATGAAGGAATTCTGAGTGATGAGAAACACATGAAACAGGACAAAACATGCGTGGAGAAAGAATGTCCAGAGCAGCACGTTTCAGTAGTTACTAGTAATGTAGAAAAGAAGCCAATAAAGAAAGAACAAACAAAGTCTCTTCCGCAGTTCGAGGATTCTGATTCTCAGTTTTTTGAGTTTGAAAGTCCATCTGAAGTGTTTTCAGTTTGGCAGGATCATAAACTAGATAGTTCAGTTCAAGAAGATGAAAAAAATTCATGTTCGACTCACATGACTGATACCACAAATATTTGGGATGATGATGATACAGATTATGCATCTAAAGAGGTTATTAAAAAAGAAGGCATTGAAGGACACACAGAAGCACAGAGTAGTATTTCTGTTGAGGAATTTCATGAAACTGAAGGGAAAAAACCTAAGAGAAAACGATTTACAAAAAAAACAGTGGCTAAAGATCCTCTGAGCCCTTCATGTGCTGCCAGAAGTGAGGACCAGTCTCATATTAATGAGAAAGAGATTCCTGAAAATGATTTTAAAAAAAGTGTAGACATAAAGACTACAACTTCCAATTCAAGTATTCAGAAAGCCACTACGGTTTCCCCAAGGAAGTCTTCTCCAAAGCTTCGTACTTGTCCAGAACCCGTTAGGAGAGTCCCACTTTCTAAAACCCCTAAGAAAGCACATTCAGATACCAGAAAAGGGCAGAGTAAAAATTCAAATTACATACGTTGTAGAACATCTCCTGCGATAGTGCCACCAAAGAAATTTCGCCAGTGTCCTGAACCAACCTCAACAGCTGAGAAACTTGGTCTGAAAAAGGCTCCTCGTAAGGCATTTGACTTGTCCCAGCGATCTTTAGAGTCTTTAGTTCAATTACGTGATCATGGCAAAACTGTTGGAGTAGTCGATACCAGAAAAAAAACTAAATTAATTCCTCCTCAGACTCTTTCTGTCAAAAATAATAAGAAACTCCTAACCAGTCAAGATCTCCAGATGCAAAGGCAGATAAGACACAAATCACAACGAAATAGACAAGGGCTCGTTGATTATGGAAGTACGGATGCTACAAAAGCAGTGCCACATACAGCACAGAATTCTGACACATTTGTACCAGAATCTGATAAGTTAGATTATAATTATACAGGAGGAACTAAGGTACTTGCCAACGGTAATGGAAAACAGTTAAAAAAATGCATGTCTTCTGAACCAGAAACCATAAAAGCAAAATGTGTTTCTCAGGCAACTGATGATGCTTGTCTTTTGAACCAGTGTGATTCTGTAGTGTTAAATGGAATACCAACAAATGAAATAATAGTCTCCACTTCAGAGGACCCTTTAGCTGGAGGTGATCCAATAGTACATCCTATAGAGGTGGCAACTTTGAAAGAGGGAGAATCTGAATCCAACAGTGATATAGAGGACGATAATTTATTTTTAACACAAAATGATCCTGAAGATATGGATTTGTGTTCACAAGTGGAGAATGATAATGTTAAACTCATTGAAGTAGTTCATGGAAAAGATACAGTTCAGGTAGAAGTTTCTTTAAGTTGGCCTCAGTTGGAATCTTTGAGTGGCACAAAGTGTAAGTACAAAGATTGTGTTGAAGTCAGGAAAAACCAGAGTGAATACTGCTCAAAGCACTCTGAAGCTAAAGCAGCAGATGAAGATGTGTTTCGTAAACCTGGCCTGCCTCTTTCTGCATCTAAACCTTCAAGACCTTCCACTGCGAAGATTTTTAGCTCAAGAAGTACTTCACGAATTGCTAATCTTTCCAGGTCTTTGGAAAATGCTACAGCACTTCCACCAGCTCTAAAAAATAAGCCAAATGGGGTACAATCTATTTTGAAAGTACCACAGGCAGCTCCTATAATATTTCAGAAGCCAGTGGGGGAAATGAAGAGTTTGTGCAATGTTCTTCATCCTCAGACTCCAGATAATTCTAACAGGCAAGGTTACAAACTTCTGTTTGGTGAGAACAAATCTTTTTCAACTTCCTCTCCAGTAAACATTCTGTTATCATCACAGTCTATCTCTGACACCTTTGTTAAAGAGGTCTTAAAATGGAAGTATGAAATGTTTTTGAACTTCGATCAGTGTGGGCCCCCTGCAAGTCTTTGTCAGTCCATCTCAAGACCTGTGCCTGTCAGATTTCAAGATTGCGAAGATTATTTTCATGTCTTTTTCCCTTTGATGATACTGAATACTTTTGAAACGGTAAGTATATGTTTCAGTTGTATGCCTTTCCACATTGTTCATGTTGGATTTCTTTACCGTGCTGAGTAATAGAGTACAGTTAAAGTAATTGACCTTTTTGATATAGCTACTGCTTTTAGATTTCACACTGAACAGACATTTGTACCAGCCACTGTTCTAGATGCTGGCGATACAGAGGAAACACTTTGAACTTCTGTCCCCTGAAGCTTTGTAGATGGAACTCAGGGTGCTAATGTACCAAGTCCAGAGGTAGCACAGGAAGAATTGTTTATCAATGCACAGGTAAGGGAAGACTTCTCAGAGGAGATAGTCTCCCATCAACATCTGTTTTGTTTTTAAGTAACATAGACCTTTAGTGTAGTTTTCTTTAGGAGGTGACAAAGGTAAATTACATTGAACACAAATTAATCCTAAATTTCTCTTTATACGTCTGATTTCCCAGTTTCCTACTCATCAGAGCAGCTGCTGCTTCGCCATAACTGTCTTCCCAACCTCAACACATCTTTGTCTGGTTTTTCTCTCCTCCTTGCCCCCTTTGACTAGGGTTGACAAATAATACAAGATTCCTGGTTGAATTTGAATGTCAGAAAAACAGCAAATAGGGCTGGGCACAGTGGCTCATGCGTGTAATCCTAGCACTCTGGGAGGCTGAGGTGGGAGGATTGCTTGAGCTCAGGAGTTGGAGACCAGCCTGAGCAAGAGTGAGACCCTGTCACTACTAAAAATATTCATAGAAAAATTAGCCAGATGTGGTGGTACGCACCTTTAGTCCCAGCTACTCAGAAGGCTGAGGCAGGAGGATCACTTGAGCCCAGGAGTTTGAGGTTGGAGTGAGCTAGGATGACGCCACTGCACTCTACCCAGGGTGACAGAGTGAGACTCTGTCTCAAAAAGAAAAAAAAAAGACAACAATTAATTATTTAGTGTAAGTATTTAGTGCATTTTGAAAGGTGTTTTCAAGGCAGGTAAGGGATTAGAAACAAAGTTTTACTTTTTCAGATTCCTTAAAAAATCCCCACATGTAGTAAGACTCTTAAAACCAATGGTGTTGACGTAAATATTCATAAATTAATTCACTTAATAGATATTTGGGTTCTCAGTGCTCTTACAGGCCTGGGAGATAAAGTGGTAAACAAGACACATGAGGTGTCTGCCCTCTGGAAGTGACCATTTCAGATTGTTATAAAGGCTCCAAGTGTGACCTAGAACAAAGGGAACAGGGCACTTTTAGATGGAAAGAACAGATAGCCTCTGTGAGTGTTACACTGACACCCAGGTGAAGAGAAGGAATCAGCTTTGGGAAGTACATTCCAGGCAGAGTGGAGTGCCACTGTGGTAACAGCATAGCTTGGTGTGTTGAAGAGAAGGAAGTGTGTTGCACAAAGGGACAAGTCTGTGGCAAAAGAAGATAAGCAAGTGAATTTATTAATGCTACACTTGGCGACATAAATGGCTTCTATAAAGCCCGAGTCAGTGCATCTTTAAAATGTACTTCATGTTGATTCTTTTATGTCAACTTATGCCTCCAATTTTAGCCATTGTTTTAGAGTTGCTTCATTCTTGCCTGGAAAGCACTTAAATCCCTTAGAAGTTGTTCAGAGCACTTTTAAGGGTGGACACATTTCTGATTTTATTTTTCTTTGAATTAAAAGGTATTAATATTTATATATTCCCTTTTCACATTTTTTCTTTTCTGGACATTTTTGTAGCCCCAGCCTTTTTTTATTAAACAGAATGAGCACAAGTTCTGTATGTATATACACTAAGTTTAAAAATAGTCAAATACTTCTACAAGACCCATCATAAAAAACATCAGGCATCCCTCACTTCCCAGGTAACCAGTAATTCAGTTCTTAATTGATTCTTTTGAAATTTCCTTCCATATTTCCAAATAACATGCCTGTATTATGACTTCTTGATTTTCCAGTTTTAGGCATTTTCTATTAGCTTCCTGCTTCAGGAGGTACTTGCTCTTCCCAGCCCAGCCTTCACACACACCATTCCTGTTCCCCCATCCTCACTGTGGGATTTTTTTATTGTTTCGATTGTGTGAAAGGTATCCTCAGCTATGTTATGTAGTGTGCTATAACTGCTTTTCCTTTCGTTCCCAACTAGATTTGTTATTTTGTGTGTTTACTTAATTTTCTATACACTTATCACTAAATTCAGACTCTCTTTTGAATGTTTAAATGTCTCATGATCAGGCACATCATTTAATCTATAAATTTCTTCATTGTGTGGTGTATGACAATTTTCTGAAAATAGCTACCATCCTTATTCTCAGGCTTGCATTTTCTTCTTCCCTGGGTTGGGTCTCTGTCTCCTATACTCCATGTCATCTTTCTTGGTCACTCTCTCACTTCAGTGAGGTACATCCTTCAAGCTTCCTAAGAAAAAGGGTATGTGAGAGTTAAATTTTTGAAACCTTATATGTCTTAAAAATTTCTTCAGTTTTCTCATTTTCTTTTTTTTTTTTTTCTATCTTTCATTTTCTTTCTGCTCTAGTCTTTTTTTTTTTTTTGAGACAGGGTCCTGTTCTGTCATGCCAGCTAGAGTGCAGTAGTGTGATCATAGCTCACCTCAACCTTGAACTCCTGGGCTCAAGTGATCTTGCCTCAGCCTCCCAAGTAGCTGGGACTAAAGGCGCACCCCACCATGCCTGATTAATTTTTTTCTATCTTTAGTAGAAATAGGGTCTCACTCTTGCTCAGGCTGGTCTCAAACTCCTGACCTCAAGTGATCCTCCCACCTTGCCTCCTGGAATACTAGGATTATAGGTGTAAGCCACCGGGCCGGACTTTGCTTTGTTTTCTTGGAGATCTTCTCAACTTTTCTCCCAAATCTGTTGAATTTTGTTTAGTATATTTTTAGTTTCCTAGAACTCTTGTGTTCTGAATATTCCTTTTTACAGAATCCTATTCTTATTTCATGGACATGGTATTTTTTATTAGCTAAAGTTTATTAATGATAATTTTAAAGTCAGCTAAAAGTTCCCTGTTAATTTTGGTGTCTGTAGTCCTTTTTGTTAATTCCTTTTTTCATATGGCTGATTTCTCCTGGCCTACTCACATTTAAGAAAAGAAGATTAAAAAGTAGATTTTGAGCATTATTCTTAGTAACCAACAAGTGATAATGACCCAAATGTCCATCAGCTGATAAATGGATAAACAAAATATGGTCTATCCATATGACGGAATTACTACTCAGCCATAAAAAGGAGTGAAGTTCTAATACATGTTCATTGATGAACCTTGACAACATTTTGGAAGGTAATTATGCTAAGTGAAAGAAATCAGGTACGGAAGATCATGTATTACATGATTCCATTCACATATATTGTCCAGAATAGGCAAATTTATAGACACAGAAAGCAGATTAATAGTTGCCAGGAGATGCCAGGGTAGAGGGGGGGAATTAGGACTAACTGCTAATAAGTATAGGGTTTCTTTTGGAATAATGGAAATGTTCTGGAATTAGATAGTGGTGATGGATACATAACATAGTGAATAAAACCATAGTACTAGAAATCACTGAAGTGAACTTTAAAATGGTGAATTTTATGTTGTGTGAAATATATCTGTTTTTAAAAATTCTGTATAAAAAGATAAATTTGAATAGCAACAAGTTAAAAGAGATACTTAGGAAAACAGATGAAACCTTCAAATAGTTTTATGAAAATGATCCCCTTTATGATTGCACTGTGGAAGTCAAATGTGATCTGAAGGTGCCGTAGCATGGTAAAACCCAACATTACTTTTATAATATTATTGATATTTTGTACTTCATTAGGAAGCCCCATCCCTACCCTTTTGTCAATAGTTTTAGTCTTTTTTTTTTTTTTTTTTTTTTTACCTTTTATGTTAGAGTTCCCAAAGAAGAATCTTCAAATATTTTCCCTGGAAAGTATAGGGCTAGCTGTGAGGTGAGTGTGGGGAGAGGCCTGGGATGAGAGTATGAGACAGAGGAGAGGTATCCTGGTGCTCCATTTATAAACATTTACTTAATTCCTTTCTTGTCAATACGGTATCCCCATCTTTCCTGCAGTCCCCAAGGTCAGAGACTATATTCTCTCTAGAGACTAAATCTCTATAGTTTTTTGCTGAGATCAATCTCCCTTCAGCCATCCTTCTAAAAATACATTGTTTCCCAGTTGAAGTTCAGCTTCGTGGGCTTGCTGAGGTAGTTACCATTTCATTCATCTGCTTTCCACCTTCCAAAATTTTGATACTCCCCTCTCGTGTGTTCTTTTTTTCCTAATGAGCTAATCTTGGTTTTAAAAATCCCTTTGGTGTTTTAGTGGGGTTTCAGAAAGAGCTAAAGGAAGTGCATGTGTTAAGTCAGTCTGCCTTGAAGTTACCTTGATGTTTAACCTTTTTCTTTTTTTAAGCATACAATTTAAACAATATTGGTTTAGTATTTCTAGTTTATACAGGCCAGTAATGATTAGTGGTATTAAGATAGCTTGTTTAATTTTAATTTTTAGTCTTTCTAATAAGCTATGGGCTGTGGCATCAACAACAATCCTGGACCAAGGGTTGTTGTTTGATGCAATTTAACTTTCACTTTGTTGATGGAATGCTGTAGTAGGTATAGACGGTTTATAAAACTTTGGTTAGTATTTTGTTTTGAACCTGAAATATAGTGTTTGATTATTCTGTTAATATGTCTTATTGCAGGTAGAATGTAATCCTTTTTTTCTTTTGCTCTTTGTTGTATACACTAGGATGCATTTAAGAGCTTTATTGAGGTATAATATACCATAATATAAAACTTACCCTTTTAAAGTATACAAATGGATGATATTTTAGTAAATTTACAGAGTTGTACAGCCATCACCACAACCCAGTTTGAGAATATTTTTGTAGACCTAAACCAATCCCTTGTGCCCATTTGCAGCCAATCCCCATTCCTACCACCACCCCTTGGCAAACACTAATCGACCTTCTGTCTCCATAAATTTGCCTTTTCTGGAAATGTCATATATACAGAACTATACAGTATGTGGTCTTTTGCATCTGCCTCCTTTCACATCATAATAATAATATTTTAGAGGTTTGTCCATGTATTAGTATTGCCAAATGAGAGATTCCATTGTATGGATGTACCACATTTGTTTATCCATTTACCAGTTGATGGACCTTTGGGTTGTTTCCAGGTTTTGGGTAATTGTAAATAATGCTGTGAATAGAGAATGCATTTTTTGAAGATAATTTTATGGACTTGCCATATCTTAAGGTATTAGGACATAAAATTGGATAATAAAAATTGATCATAACTGTTGTGGACCAGAATCTGACCTCATTAGCAGATAACACAAATTCAGTGTTCTTTTCCGCCCCTTCCCCCCTTTTCCATAGCATAACCCTTGTGGAGTCTTGATTGGTTAACTGTAGTGCAGAAGCAGCTCAGCACCAGTTGTCTTTGATGATAAATTTCATCAGAGGAACTGAAGGCCAATTGTAATTGTTCATTTAAATACTTACTGGGTCAACTTACATTTAGATAAAACCCTTCTTAGGGCCCAAAAGGTAATTTGTTAGTTTTTTAAAAAATTGAAACCTAATATGACTTACTTACACTAGTAGTCTCCTTTCTAAATTTGGGGTTGGAGGTAGTCCTCTTTACTTCTCAGAAGATCCTCACAGGTACTTCTGAGTTTGAGACTTTGGCAAATTGGGAGGTGGGTATAGAGTGTTCTAAAAACTGGCAGATGACATGTTGGTGAGAAATCCCAAAGTTTGCAACAAATCTAGGTCCTTTTGGACTTGTGAGATGGTCTGGTTGGGAAGTCACATTCTACCAGTACATTCCAGCAGTACTTTATACACTGCTGGAAATGCTCTACATCTGCAGCAAGGAGTATAGTAACCATAGGTGGCTATTGAGCACTGGAAGGGTGGCCAGTTTGAGGAATTTTTAATTTTTAAGATTTTAGTTAAATTTAAATAACCAAATGTAGTTAATGGCTACTGAATTGGCAGGAGAGTTCTAGCCAGTTTCATTAAACTGCCACAAATTAAATTTTAGTTTCTGTCACCTCAGATTCTAAGTTCTCTGGTTTTACAGTTGCTTGCTTTGGAAAATTTTGCTGTTTATCGTGGCTTTCCATAATGTTTTTGCATTCTTAATTTGTGTTTTTGCTTCGTATAGGTGGCTCAGGAATGGCTCAGCTCTCCAAATAAAGAGAATTTCTATCAGTTGCATTTAAGAAAATTTCCTGCTGATTATAAAAAATACTGGGAGTTTGTGGGTAAGATCTTTCTTATGCAACTTGGAATATATGATACAATAATTGGAGATTTCTAGTTAAGAGATCATCATTATTTGAATTTTGGGGGATATAGGTTTTTTAAGCTGAATTTGCAACCTCTTACAAGAATATGTTTAAAATCTTAAATGAGGATGATTAGTGGGACAATTATGAAAATAAAATTCCTGGTTTTTTTCCCCACTCTGTAATTAGAATCCCACAAGCTGAAGTGTCAGTGGAAGCTAGGAATGAGAGAGAGGGTGAGTGAGGGACTTGGCAGGAATACTGCAGTAATAGTCTTGGCATCTGTCTTCTTGTTTTATGATTGGTCTGAGCCACATATCGCTATTATGTACTAGTTAAATGCCCGAGACATTTAGAACTTTTAAAAATGAAATGCATAAGTCCTCTTTTGGCCCCCACCCCATCCATCCTACTCTGTATATCTGCTTAAGAAAAAAATGAATGTGTATGTTTTTGGGAAATGTACTACATGACATTTAGATAATAAGAGCCAGAAATAAAATAAACATCACCCACAGTTCCCATTATCTAAAGATAATTCCATTAACATATTAGTGTGTATCTTTCTGCCAGACGTTCTGCTCACCTGTATGAAGTATGTGTGTCTGTATGTGTGAGAGATGGGATCATTTTACTTATTTTGTGACATTTTTCATTCAGTCATAGAGTAAATATTTATTTTATACTTGATAGTATATGATTCCTAATGCAGAGTGTGTAGCTATGAAGAAAACACAAAGTACCTGCCTTCATGAAGCATACATTTGACTTATTTTCACTGAATATATTATAAATGTCTTCAGTGTTATTAAATAATAACAATATATCATATTTAACAGTTGTAATTATTCCATTGGAAGCATGTTCCATAGTTCATTTAACCAATATTTCTAGTTTGACATGTACTTTATTTATAGTTTTTCACTATTATAAACATCTGAATAGTTCCCTTTGCTCTCAAACTACATGTACATCTTAAGACTTCTGATTCATATTGTCTGTGACTACCAAAAGGAATACCGTTTTCACTTCTAACATCATGTAAGAATGTAAGGATGTGCATTTCCCTCATTGCTAATTGAGACCTTCTTTTACTGATTTTATATATGAAAAATGTATCTCATTTAAAGTTTTAGTTTTTGTCCCAAATGTTTACTGGTTCTTAGTATTCTTGGGGATGTGGGGTTAATTGCCTCTTAATGTTATTTCTTCTTTTTTTTTTTTCTATTAGGAATATTGTTCTCTTCTTAATTTGTATGCATTATTGCAAGTTTGAAGTTTTTTTTTCAATTTCATTATTTGCTGTTCCTTTTTTTTCTTTCTTGTCAGAGACAGGGTCTCACCATGTTGCCCAGGCTGGCCTCAAAACTCCTGGGCTCAAGCAAGCCTCCTGCCTCAGCCTCCTGAGTAGCTGGGACTACAGGCACTCACCAGTATGCCTGGCTGCTGTTTAATTTTTAACACGAAGTTTTTGAGGCATAGATAATTTTTATCCTCATGTGTTCAAAACTACCACGTTTAATTTTTCACAGTTTTATTGTACACTTGACCCTTGAATAACATGAGAGTTTGGGCACTGATCCCTCTGCGCAGTTGAAATTTTTCATGCAAATTTTGTATCCCCGAAAACTTTACTACTAATCTGCTGTTGACCAGAGGCCTTACTGATAACAGAGTCAGTTAACACATATTTTGTTTATGTTCTGTGTATTATATACTGTATTCTTACAATAAAATAAGCTAGAGAAAAGAAAATGTTACCAAGAAAATCATAAGAAAGAGAAAATATATTTACTCTTCATTAAGTGAAAGTGGATCATTGTAAAGGTCTTCATCTTCGTCATCTTTATGTTGAGTAGGCTAAGGAAGAAGAGCAGGGGTTCGTCTTGCTATTTCAGGGGTGGCAAAGGTGGAATCACATCCACATATGAGTGGACCCTTGCAGTTCAAATCTGTGTTCAAGGGTCAGCTGTACATCTGGATGCAATAGCCACAAAGCATAATAAAGACATTTTAAAAACAAGTCTGTCCAACTCCGCCCCCCCCACCCCACACACCTGTTTCAAGTCTGCAAATTTATTCAAGCCCTTAGTAGTAAATTCAGCTTTTGCAGGGTTAATATTACAGCTGCTAGGGAAGATCCTGGCTGGAATGCAGAGGGCTGGGGTATTTTTTCCCTTTTTTGGGGTCTCTGTTTTACTTAAAGCTTTGCTTCAGTCTAGGGAACTCATTTAATTTTTTTTCCCTTCTTGAAAGAGAGAACTGAGTAAAGTTTTAACATTTTGTCGCACCCAAACCCCACCTTAGATTTTCGGCCATTTCTCCACCTACCTGAAGGAGAAAACAAAAACCAAAGGCATTACCTCGGCTGTACCTTTTTCCCCTCACATTAGCCAGCACAGCCAAAAGCAGCCAGGGATCCTGCTATTCATCTCTCCAGGAGTTGGCTCTATCATTTTCAAATTCCATGGGTAACTTTTACCATTCTTAATAACAGCAGCTCAGCTGCTATTCCATACCATGGATGACTTTGTAGCCTACCCATGCACCAGACAAAGGTTTGTCATACCCCACCCTTTCTTCCTTCTCCCAAAAGGGCTTTCGGTGAGTTGGGGTTGTTCTAACAAATCCTCCTGACCCAAACTCTGGTGGGGAGGGTCCCCAACCATCATATCATCCCCCATGTTTGATGATTCACTGGAAGGACTTACAGGACTGACCATACAGTCATACTCACAGCTATAATTTATTACAGTGAAAGGAAACAAAGCAAAATCCACAAAGGGAAAAGGCGCATGGGACAAAGTCTAGAAGAAACCAGGCACAAGCTTTCAAGAGTCCTTTCCCAATGGAGTCACACAGGATGTGCTTAATTTTCCCAGTCATAAGTTGTGACAAAATGTGTGAAATGTTGTCTACTAGAAAAGCTCATTAGAGACTCAGCGTCTGAGACACTCTCTGCTCTGTCCCATTTCTTAAATGAAGAGTAAGAAATCTTTCTCTGCTATAGGTTATAAGTATATTCTCTTACATTCTAGAACAGAGATCAGCAAAATACAGCTTGTAGATCTGTTGATACCTACCCTGTGTCTTGTTTTTGGACTGCCCTAAATAAAGATTTTTACATTTTTAAAGGGCTATAAAAAGCATATACAACAGGCAGTATATGTGGCCCCTAAAGCCTAAAACATTTACTATCTGGCGAGGAAGTTTGGGAACCTCTTTTCTAGAAGCTTCATTGTTTTGTCAACCTGGAATTGATTTTTGTGTGTGACCAAGGTGTAGGGGTCACATTTCATTTTTTTCCCAGGTGGAGGTCTAATTATCCCAGTACTATGTATTGAAAGACCATCTTTGCTCCACCACACTGTCGTATTTGTCATAAATCTAGTGTCCATTATAAGTTTTAATATCCCATAGAGCAAGTCTTCCTACCTTGTTCCATTTTGCGTGCCTTGGCCCTTTGCATTTCCATATAAATTTTAGAGGAAAAAAGTAGAAATTTGGGGAGAATTGACATATAATACTGATTTTCTAATTCATGAATAAGGTATATAATTTAGGTTTAATTTTTCTCAATGTTTTATAATATTTTGTGGAGAAGTTTTATATATCTTTTAGTTAGTTTTCTTGTCATTTGTAACTGTGTTAGTGAATATCTCCAAAAAATAAGGGCTTGGGAAAAAATTCATAATCATACCTAAAAGGTTAACAGTAACTCCGTTCAGTGTTCAAATTTCCAATTTTCTCATAAACAACAAATTTTTTCTGTTTGTTTGCATCACGATCCAAATTGGGTTTACCTGGGCTGGGCATAATGGCTCACGCCTGTAATCCTAGCACTTTGGGAGGTTGAAGCGGGAGGATCACTTGAGGCCAGAAATTCAAGACTAGCCTGAGCAAGAGCGAGACCCCGTCTGTATAGAAAATAGAAAACCAGGTGTAGTGGCTGCGCACCTGTAGTCCCAGCTACTCAGGAGGGAGCCCAGGAGTTTGAGGTTGCAGTGAGCTGTGATGACGCCAATGCACTCTTGCCCAGATGACACAGCAACACCCTGTCTCAAAAAAAACCAAAAGAACAAATTAGGTTCACCCAATGACATTGGTCAATAGGTCTTTTTAAACTATAATTCTTCATTTTTCACCCTTTGTAATTTATTTATTGAAAAAATTGGATTGTGTATCTTACAGAGAGTTAGTCATGGTCTGGACTTTGCTGATTACATCCACTTCTTGGTATTGATAATGTTTCTCTCTCCTCTGTGTTTCTTGTGAATTGATAGTTGAATCTGGGGTTAATTAGATTCAGGTTAAATTTTTATAAATTTTTTTTTTGGCAAAACTATTTCATAGTACCTCCATCAGCAGGTACATGATTATCTTGTTTCTTTTTGTGATATTCACAGCTCTTGGTGCTCAATGCCTAGATTCATTAATTCATTAAAGGAAACAAAATGGTGATATTTTAATTTGATCATTTCTTCATTAGCTGGAATACTTCTATAGAGAGAAATTTCTCTACATCTACTATTTGGTTACTCAGTAGTATAGTTTTATAATAAAGGAAAGATAGAATAAATACTTGACCTTTGACCAGTTTTCAAAATGACTCGTGAGCTTTAAAAAAAAAAGAAAAAACTACGAATGCATGGATTTAAATATACTTGTGTTTCGATCCATGGCAATCGGCTCCTTCTTGTTGGCTCTCCTGGGATATGTGAACAGAGCCTTACTAATCTTTGAGAGTTTTCTTGCTGTCTGTTATCACAGGAGGTTCCAGGTTTATCTCATACATTTTCCTATTCCATGTGTGAACTTGTAGTTTTCTTGAGGTGCCTTGGTATCTTTAAGTTGAAAATAAAAATTCAAGTCCGATCTGGGCATACTATATCCTGTTAGCAAGTAATATACCTAAACATAAAGATACAGAAGGATTTTAAGAAAAAGGTTGGAGAAAGACAACCATGTAAACCCAACTAAGAAAAAGCTTGTTCAGCTTTGTTAATATCAGACTAAATAGACACTAAGGTAGAAAGCATTATTTGAGATAAAAAGGGAATATTTTATAATGATAAGTTCACTTCAACAGAAGATAGGACAATTCTGCATGCATATATACCTAATAAAAAATATAAATAGCCAGACATGGTATCGTATACCTATAGTCCCAGCTACTTGGGAAACTGAGGCAGGAAGATGACTTGAGCCCAGGAGTTTGAGGCTGTAGTGCACAGTGATCACACCTGTGAAAAGCCACTGCACTCCAGCCTGGGCAACATGGCAAGACCCTTGTCTCTAAAAAAAAAAAAAAAAAATTAAAAAGTATATATATACACAAAAATATTTTTTAAAGAAAGACTGATAGAACTAGAATATACTTTTTATATGTATGTGACTTTTGAGCCATTAAATCAACAAAGATCAATAAAAAGGCAAACCTTAAAATGAAATACAATAGAAATAAATAAACCTAATTATGTATTAAATTTGTACTATAACCCACTGAGGAAAAAAAGAATTAATTCAAGTACTTTTAGAACATAGTACCCTGACATACAACCTTAGTGAGATGTATTCTAAAAACAAGAAGAGCCAAGCGTGGTGAGCCATGCCTGTAGTCCCAAGCTACTCTGGAGGCTGAGGCTGGAAGATGAGTTGAGCTCAGGGATTCAAGGTTATATTGAGCTATGACTGCACAGCTGTACTCCAGCCTGGGTGACAGAGAAATACCCTGTCTCAGAAAAAAAAAAGAAAGAAAGAAAGGAAGAATGAAAAACAACAGCAAAAATTTATTTATGAGATTTTTTCTTGGTAGTACAACTTGCTTGGTATTAATAGTTCTTAAATAGAGCAAATGTGTAAATTGATGTTGTAAGGAGGTAGGGTTACCTTATTATGGGAGTAGGGAGATGAATGGAATAAGGCGATGAAGAATCCTGTGAGGTTAGGTTTGAATTGGAAGAATTTTCATTTTGAAATAATTTCAGACTTAAAGAATTGCAAAATCGGAGTTCCCATACAACTTTCAGCAAGCTTCCTCAAATGTTAACATCTCACATAACCATAGAACAATGATCAAAACCAGAGTTTAATGTTGATACAAGCTAAGAACTAATTAGACTTTATTTCACCAATTGTCCCACAAATGTCTATTTTCTGCTCCAGGATGTAATCCAGGATCACAAATCACATTTAGTTGTGATGTCTTCTTAGTTTCCTTTGGTCTGGGACAGTGTCTTAGTCTATCTTTGTCTTTCATGACCTAAATATTTTTAGAGAGTACTGTCTAGTTACTTTGCAGAATGTCTCTCCATCTGGGTTTCTCTGATGTTGTCTTAGGATTAAATTCAGGTTTTGCACATTTGGTAAGAAAAGCACAGAAGAAGTAATGTGTATGTTATACCAAGAGGTGCATGATGTGATACATATCTCATTGCTGGTGATGTTGACTTCAATTACTTGGTTAAGGTGATGGTGTCTCATGTTTCTCCAATGCAAAGTTTCGTGTTTGTAATCAGTAAATATCCTGTTTCTTGTCTTTTTCTTTATTTCTTCTTGTTTCTTTTTATTTTTGAGTTTTTTGTTCAAGATAGTTTTTATATCTCACAAATGAATGGCTAAGTATAATTTAATTCTGTGTTCTTTTTCTTCCTGGTTGTTGTTTGAGGGAGAATTTTCATCAGTATGTTGGATCTCATTTTCTGTTTTTTGGTTGTTTTTTTTTTGTAATATTTACATATAGATTTATTAACTTTTTCTATTCATTTTTGGGGTGAGATGGTTTACATGATTATAAGTTGAGTGGCACCCTTTTCTGTAAGTGTAGCAAAGTCTCCGGGTATTGTAATATTTTAATGATACGTGTGTGTTTTCCACCTTTATTTTTTTTAAGACAGTTTCTCGCTCTGTTGCCCAGGCTGGAGTGCAGTGGCACAATCATAGCTCACTGTAACCTTGAACTCCTGGCCTCAAGCAATCCTCCTGCCTTGGCCTCCCAAAGTGCTACGATTACAGGTGTGAGCCACCGTACCTGGCCATGTTCCACTTTTGAGGGTCTTTGCAGGACCCTAAATTTTCTCCCTTTTTACTTCTACCTACATTGCCTAGTTATAAAAGGGCAACTCTCCATTCTTTTTCTTTTTTATCCCTCAGATTTCCTGCCAGTTCAGATCATATATACTTTTAAGATGCTTCCCTGTATATTGTGTTCTGATTTCTGTCAACATGCTCCTTTAGTATGTTCGCACTAGAGATTGTCTGACCCTTCTGGTGGTGCTGCAGAGTTGTTAGCTCCTTAGCTCTCTGTTTCACCCCCTCACATTTCTTCGCCTGCTCTTGCTCACCACACAGCCTTGAATGATTTAGGAGTGTGAGTGTTCCCTTGCTGCAATTTGGTGTTTTCATATTTCTGGCTTACACAAATTTGGACATTACCTATCATATCCTTTTGTGTCATCTTATGTTTTTCTTTTTATTGCTTTGTAAAAGTGGTTCTCACCAGGGGTGTTGTTGCTCCCTGGGGGACATTTGGCTCAATATACAGAGGTATTTTTGGCTGTCACAACTGAGGGTTGGGTGGTGGGGGTTGCTACTGGCAGGTCAGTTCTGCCAAGATTGCTGCTGTGTGTTATTTTTGGAAGAAATATTTTGTGAGATTCACTGTTTTCAGGTAATGTATGCTATTTTAAAATTATCTTTTTAAAAGTCAACTTTATGGAAGTATAACTTACTTAATAATAAAATTCACTCATTTTTCTAATTGAGGTGAAATTCACATAACAAAATTAACCGTTTTAGAGTGTACAATTTATTGGCATTTAGTACATTCACAGTGTTGTTCAACCATCACTTCTGTCTAGTTCCAAAGTATTTTTGTCACCTAGAAGGAGACTCTGTACCCATTAAACAGCCACTCCTCAACTCTCCCCTGCCATCCTCTGGCAACCATTAATCTGCTTTCTGTCTCTGGATATTTCATATAAATTGAATCATATAGTATATGACAGTGGTGTCTTACATACTGGTTTTCGTCCATGGTTCATGGCTTATAACTACCATAGTCCTTGTTACAATGTTGGAGCACTTTAGACCTCAAGAAGGAGAATCTCTCTGACCATCTCCATTCCCCCTTTCACCTGCCCAAGGCAGGACTCTAATCTGATTGTGGGTGAAAAGACCCTGATTCCAGAGAGGGTCCTGTCTCATACCCTGGAGGAAGAAATGTTTCAGAGAGAGGCTGAAAAGAATCTAAACAGACAGGCTTTGCTGAGTTTAGATTATGCACTTTTGTCCAATCACATTTCTACATGGTTGTGAATCATGCATATGTAATGAAGCCTTCATAAAAACCCAAGTGGACTGGGTTTGGAGAACTTCCAGATAGCTGCACACATGAAGGATCCGGGAGGGTGGCACCCCAGGGAGGGCATGAAAACTCTGCACCACCTTCCCCCATACCTCGCCTTACCACTTCATCTGTACCTTTATAATAAATTGGTAAACATAAGTGTTTCTTTGAGTTCTGTGAGCCGCTCCAACAAATTAACCGAACCCAAAGAGGATCCCCAGCTTGAAGCTGGTCAGTCAGAAGCTTTGGAGGCCTGGACTTGTGACTGGTATTGTGGGGCGGGGAGCCCTGTCTTGGGGACTGAGCCTTCATCTTGTGGGATCTGACACTATCTCCAGATAGTGTTGGAATTGAATTAGAGGACACCCAGCTGGTGTCTGCTGCTTGGTGTGTTGGAAAAACCCACATTTGGTCACAGAAGTCCTCTTCTGTTTTGATTGTTATGGAGTTTAGAGGAAAGCACAGTTTGGGGAGTGTTTTTCCCAAAGCAGTGACCTTTCATGTCTGGCTTCTTTCACTTAGTATAATGTTCTCAGGGTTCATCCATGTTGTAGCATGTAACAGTTCTTCTTTCCTTTTTTTTAAATGGAAAAAGCACATAATATCAAATTTACCATGTTAACCATTTTAAGTGTACAGTTCAGTAGCGTTAAGTGTAAGTTCATTCCTTTTTATGGCTGAATAATACTCCGTTTTATGGATGTGCTACAATTTACCCATTCATCAATTGGTGGACATTTGAGGTTTTTTCCATCTTTCAACTCTTGTGGAAATTCACTCATTTTATGTGCACAATTCAACAAGTTTGACAAATGTATACATTTGTGTATCTACCACCTCAATTAAGATATAGAGCATTTCCATCATCATAAAAAATTTCCTATGCTACTTTTTGGCCAGTGCTCTTACCCCTTCCTTCAGTTACTGACCAGTTTCTGTCATTGTTGTTTGCCTTTACTAGAATTTCATAGAAATGGAATTCTACAGTATGTAGTCTTTTGTGCCTAGTTTCTTTCACTTTAACATAACGCTTTTGAGATTTGTCCATGTTGTTACATGCATCAATAGTTTCTTCCTTTTTACTGCTCAGTATACCAGTGTTTGTGTATATACATATTACAGTTTGCTCATCCCTTCACTAGTTTATTACCTTTGAGTTGTATCCAGTTTGGGGCTATTATGAATAAAGTAGCTATGAACATTCAAGTGCAAATCTGCATGGACATGTTTTATAGTCTCTTGGGTAAATATCTAGGAATGATGAGATTGTTAGGTAGTATAATAAGTGTATGTTTAACTTTATAAAAAGCTGCTAAACTGTTTTTCAAAGTGGTTGTACCATTTTGTATTCCCATCAGCAATGTATGAGCATTCCAATTGATCCATTACCTTGTCAACACTTTGCTTTGTCAGTGTTTTTAATTTTGGCAATTCAAATAGGTATACAGTAGTATGTCATTGTGATTTTAATTTATTATGCTTTTCTGGAATGGCTAATGATATTGAGCATCTTTTCACAGACTTATTGGCCATTCTTATATCCCCTTCATATTTCTTCTATTTTTAGTTGGTTATTTGTCTTGTTTTTGAGTTGTGAGAGTTCTTTATATATTCATAGAACAAGTTATTTATCAGATTTATATATTGAAATATTTCTTCCTAGTGTGTGGATTGCCTTTTAATTTTTTGAACAGTATCTTTCTAAAAGTTTTAATTTTAATGTTATCCATTTTTAGTCTTTTTCTTTTATGGTTCATGCTTTTTTTGTCCTAAGAAATGTTTGCCTAAGGCTACAAAAATTTTTCTCTTACCGCTTCTTCTAAGTTTTACAGTTTAATTTTCATGTCTATATTGATGACCTTTTTTTTTTTTTTTTTTGACACCCAGTGCCATGACGTCAGCTTAGCTCACATCAACCTCAAACTCCTGGGCTCAAGCGATCCTCCTGCCTCAGCCTCCCAAGTAGCTGGGACTAAGGCATGTGCCACTACGCCTGGCTGATTTTTTCATTTTTATATTTCTAGTTGCCCAGCCAAATTTCTTTCTATTTTTAAGTAGAGATGAGGTCTCACTGTTGCTCAGGCTGGTCTCGAACTCCTGAGCTCAAGCAGTCCTCCCGCCTCGGCCTCCCAGAGAGCTAGGATTACAGGTGTGAGCCACCACGCCTGGCCTTGATGACCATTTTTTAGTTTATTTTTGTATATGATTTAATGTAAGAATTAAGGGGCTTTTTGTTTTTTTAAAAAAATAGATACCCAGTTTTAGCGATACTTGTTGAAAAAACTTTCCTTTCCCCATTGAATAACCTTGCCACTAAATAACCTTGGCACCTGTATCAGACCTTGATTGCTGGCGTATTTTTGGACACTGTTCTGTTCTCTTTATCTGTATATCTGTTTTACACCAATACCACACTCTCTTGATTATTGTAACTTTATAAGAAGTGTTGAAATCCTGTAGTGTTAAGCCTTCTAGTTCTGTTCTTTTCTAAAAAGTTTCTTTGTATTATCATATAAATTTTAGAATTAATTTGTCAATTTTTATAAAAATGCCTACTGGTATTTTAACTAGCATTGCTTTGAATTTAAAGATTAATTTGGGGAGAGCTGACATTTTAACAGTATTGAGTCTTAGTCCTTGAATTTAGTATATTTCTCCATTTATTTAGGCTGTCTTTAATTTCTCTGAGCAGTGTTTTGTATTTTTCAGGGTATAGTGCTGGATTTGGTGATTGGTACTGAACTTTGTTTTATGCCATTGCTTGCTCTATTTTCTCAGTCCCATTTAGTTTATGACTATCTTTTCCATCTTGTTTGAAATGCCATTTCAAAATTCTTATATGTACAGTAATGCATTACTTACATTCTGAGAAATGTGTTGTTAGACGATTTTGTCATTGTGGGAATATCATAGAGTTTACTTATGCAAACCTAGATGATACAGCCTACTATACCCCTAGGCTATGCAGTACAGGCTATTGTTCCCAGGCTACAAACCCCCTGCAGCGTGTGTACTGAATACTATAGACAACTGTAACACAATGGGAACTATTTTGATACCTAAACATAGAAAAGTACAATAAAAATACATAGAATATTATAGTCTTATGGGACCACTGTTGTATATGCAGCCCATCATTGACTGAAATGTCATTATGTATCGCATGACTATACTTGGATCTGTTTTTGTATTTTCTCCTGGGATTTTGAAAGTGGGGAGCAGACAAGAAAGTCTCTTGATTAAAAACCAGAATATATGTTTAGGAAGGAAAGTGTATTAGCTACTTTTCAATATTATGATTTTTCTCTATTTTGCCTTTGTAGCAGTTTTTAAGAAAAGTTTTATAAATCTACAATTGATATTTTAAATTTTTGATTGGATTATATTGCCATTTTAAAGTACATGCAAAGTCCACTAGTGCTATATACTTTTGAACTTAAGTGCAAGGGTTTAATTTCTTTCGAGTTAATCTTATTTAAAATAATTCTGTTAGAGTTGTATAAATTTTGACTTTTTGTTTCATAGTTTATCTGGAGGAATGTGAACTGGCTAAACAGCTACATCCAAAGGAAAATGATTTGGTGTTTTTGGTTCCTGAGAGACAGAACGGAGAGAAGAAAGATATAGAGAGAAATTGCATGCAGGATCTCCATGAATATCATTGTGGTTATGTTCACAAGTTTCGCCGCACTTCAGTCAGTAAGTAAATAACGAGACATTAACAAGAAATCTATCAGATATAAGCTCATCTTCTAATTTCCCTCAAAATTGTGTTTTACCAGCCATGTATTTGACAAACATTTATGAAACATGTTTTTACTGTGTGTCGACAACTTGTTATTCAGAGTCCCTTTCCTAGTTTTTCTAGACTCATCTGGAAAGACCCCGTATTTATTGCTATAGCCTTATGATTTAAAAGCTTTCTTTTGTAATGTCCTCCTCTTCTGGTACATTCCTCTGTCTGTCATTGTGTTTGCTATAACCATCTGTTAACCACTTGCAAGCCATCTGTTTGTTATATCTGAAATCACATCCCAACCTTGGTCTTGTGGCTAGTTACTAATGAGAACATAAAACTCATTGTAAGGCAGCTTGAGGAATCTACTATTTTATTTATTTATTTATTTTAACTTGGACAACTCTGGAAGGAATCTGCTGTTTGCATCACTGCCATTCACTAGATTGTAGGGACTTTTCTCCCTAAGGTAGTGTAATAACAAAAATGTTACAGGTGTGAGTGGCTCAGGCCTGTAATCCCAGCACTTCGGGAGGCCATGATGGGAGGATCACTTGAGGCTAGGAGTTGGAGACCAGCCTGAGCAACATAGTAACACCTCATCTCTACAAAAAAATAGAAAAATGAGTGTGCCTGTAGTCCCAGCTACTTGAAGGCTGAGGCAGGAGAATTGCTTGAGCCCAGGAGTTTGAGGTTGCAGTGAGCTATGATGACACCACTGCACTCTAGCCTGGGAAACAGTGAGACCTTCAAAAAAAAAGAAATAGGAATAAAGCTCCTTAGGGCAACATTATACTGCATTATAACAGGTGTGCTATGTTTGTTAGCATAAATAGAGCTTAATTCTTTTTGTAGAATGCATGTAGAAGAGTTCCAGCAGGGATATATGGCTTATTCTGTGCTTTTGGCTCTTGCAAATGATAACATTTGCCAAATTTATAGTTCTGAGGCAGTCTCCTTCCCTGAACTACTCATGGATCAAAACTATCTATCTGATATCTCAATTTGGAGACCTGTTGGATATTTCAAACCTACTAGTCCAAAAGTAAACACTTGATTTTCTGCCTGATATATGCTCTTCCTTTAGTCTTTCCCATCTTGTTAAGTGGGGCCTCCGTTTTTTAAGTTGCTCAGGCCAAAAAGCTTGGGATCAGCCATGATCCTTACTTTCTCTCACACCCTACATCTAATTGATGAGCACATTCTCTTAACTCATCCTTTGCAGTAAATCCAAACTTCAGTCCCCACCTCTGCATCCTGGCGCAAACTATCATTCACTTTTACCTAGATTACTGCAGTAGCCTTGTAAGTGGTCTTTTTGCTTCTGTACTTTTCCCATTGCAGTTTTTTCTTTGTTCTGCAGTAAGAGTGATTCTTTTAATGTGTAAGGTAGAGCTTGTTACTTCCCTACACATAGCTGCCCCATGGCTTTCTGCCTGCCTCTGAATAGTGTCCAGAATCATTACTGTGGTCTGCAGAGCCCTATAAAGTATAGGCCCAATTTAATTCTCTGAGTTGCTTAGCATTCTTCTCCCTATTTTTCCTTCCAGCCATATTGGCCTTCTCCCTGTTCGTAAAGTACTTCTGACACATTTGTGCCTTAGGATCTTTGTGGTTGCTGATTCTCTGCCTGTGGCACTCTTTCCCCCTTGCTGAGGACACAGTGAGCTCCCTTATTCACGTCTCTACTCCAGTATCACATCGTCGGGCAGCCCTTCCCTGACCAGCCTGTCTCCCTCGATCCTCCATCACTTCCTTGTCCACTTTCTCTGCTTCCTCATAACATTTATTGCCATCTAACATGTTTATTTCACTATCTGTCTCCCTCTTCTAGAAAGTAAGCCTCCAGAGGACAGAACATTCCCTGGTTCTTAGGAGGCATTCAATAAATACTTATTGAGTGAATTTTTAAAATAATATACCATACAAAAAATGTAAGTTATAAAATACCTAGCTCTGAATTATCTTTTTTTTTTTTTTTTTGAGACAAGGTCTCACTCTTTTGCCCTGGCTAGAGTGAGTGCCGTGGCGTCAGCCTAGCTCACAGCAACCTCAAACTCCTGGGCTCAAGCGATCCTTGTGCCTCAGCCTCCCGAGTAGCTGGGACTACAGGCATGTGCCACCATGCCCGGCTAGTTTTTTCTTATATTTTTAGTTGTCTGATTAATTTCTTGGGGTCTCGCTCTTGCTCAGGCTGGTTTCGAACTCCTGAGCACAAACAATCCACCCACCTCGGCCTCCCAGAGTGTGAATTATCTTTTTAACTGAACAGCATTATTCACTGGTAACTGAAATTGCTTTTTCTCCTTCTTGATAATAGTGCGTAATGGGAAATCTGAGTGTTCCCTTTCCATCCAGACTCAAGATAACCTGCCAGCCAATTTAAATGAGCTTGTGAAGTGTATTGTAATCAGTTCTCTGGTAACTACGCAAAGGAAGTTGAAAGCCATGTCTCTCTTGAATGGTCGGAACCAACTGGCTAGAGCTGTTCTAAATCCAAACCCCATGGACTTCTGTACAAAAGATTTACTGACTACAACGTCTGAGAGAATTGTGAGTGATAAAAAGAAAATTTTACATCAGGATGTTGAAGCATCATATTGTTAGCTACTGCATACAACAAAGACACTTTCACTGTGAATGCACAGTTTAGTGCTAAGTGTTCTTTAATATTGCAGAGTATGTAATTAGGTTGGTCAGCTTACCTCAGGAAAAGGTACAATACAGTAGAGTTGAAGGTATGCTGGAAGAGCATCGTTAAAATCTTAGGTCAGCATCCTACTTAAATGTTAATTAGCTGATAAAGTTCAGGAGTAGGAGTCTCAGGGTTAGTAGTGTTAAATTTGTATTTGAATGATTGATGGAGAATTGACTGATAATGTTGCAAAGGCAAAGATGAAGTTGTTATCTTGTGTGAACCTGTGTTTTTCACCGTAGGAGCAGTATATAAACTCCAGGAAATTAACAAAGAGAAAGGCAGAAGAAAACTAATATTTTTTGAACCCCTATGGTGTGCTAGGCTTTCGTGTGCTTTGTCTCAGTGAATTCTCACCTTTTTAAAGGAATCCTAGATTTAATGAATAGCAGAGACTAAGACTTAGAGAGGTGTTAGGAGTTTATTAACCTAGTTTGTAATTTAACTTGAAGTTCAGGCTAGGCATGGGAGTACAGACTCATACCTGTAATCCCAACACTTTGGGAGGCTGAAGCAGGAGGATCACTTGAGCTCAGAAGTTCGAGGTTACGATGAGCTATGATTGGGCCACTCTTCTTCAGCCTAGGGGACGGGAGCCAGACTCTATCTCTGGTAAAAAAAAAAAAAAACAAAACTGAAGTTTAGGCTTAGATCTGACCTTGAAATCCATGCTTTTTCCACTGTATCACATTATGTTAGGAAAGAAATAGTCTTGGAATGTTTTTATTGTCCAAGGAGAGAATTAACTGAAATGGAAAGAAACAAAGAGTAAATAGAAGAAAAGTATAGATCATTAAATGCAGTTTGTTGTGGTCATCTTTGTAAGAATCACAAACAAAAATGTAGATGTGGTACTTGTAAGTATTTGAAGCCTACAGGCACTAATCAGTAATTAGTAAGTAATTAGCATTCCTTCTAACACTGAAAGTGGTTTTTAGATCAAAAGTCACTTTGAGGTCTTACCTGACCATAACCAAAGCCTTTGCCTGACATAGATTGGAAGAAATTTGAATGGATGTTTTTCATTATCTTCCTCTCATGTGCCACTACAGAAAGAACAACTCATTCTCATAAATATCTTTTTATATAGATTGCCTACCTAAAAGATTTCAACGAAGACCAAAAGAAAGCGATAGAAACTGCATATGCCATGGTGAAACAATCACCATCAGTTGCCAAAATCTGCCTAATTCATGGACCACCTGGAACAGGAAAATCAAAAACTATTGTTGGCCTCCTGTACCGCTTGCTGACAGAGGTAGGTGTGGGTGAAGGCACTGGTGCTGTGGACTGGGCACGTCATTGTACTTCACTTGAATTAACTGACGTATAAATAGGTATTGAAGTGCCTTTTCCCCTTTTGTGTATATTTTCAGTACCATGTAGAACTGCATGAGAGAGAAGAATAGCAGAGAGATGGAAGGTTCTCAGTACAAAGAGTAGAGAACACTATCTTGTGTGAAAAAAATCCTAAGGACTAGAATATTGGTCTTTAGGCTTCATTATAGGTTACATCTAAGGCCAGGAAACTCTTGAATGTATTCCTGGGCTATGTTTTGGTTGGATTGAGTACTGATTAAAGTGAGTGGTTGGTAAAGTAAGACTCAAAGCAGTTATAAAATTTTATGCCAGAGTAATTTTAATATCAATGTGAGATATAAATGCTTTTATTTATTCTAAATTTTATTATGGGAACTTTCAAACATACATGGAAGTGAAGAAAAACTGTAAAACTATGTAATAGAGTTCATCATTATTTTTTGTGTGTTTATTTGTTTGGTATGTGTTTGGCAAATTGTAGAACCAGAGGAAGGGGCATTCAGATGAAAACTTCAATGCCAAAATCAAACAGAACCGTGTCCTTGTGTGTGCACCATCCAATGCAGCTGTGGATGAACTTATGAAAAAAATTATCCTCGGATTCAAAGAAAAGTGTAAAGACAAGAAGAATCCTTTGGGTATGATACTTACATGGATTTCTAATTTCTTTTTCTTTTCAGTGTTTAGTGTGAATGGCTTTAAATGAGAAAGAGCAAACCAATCCTGGCAATAACTTCTACTTGGGGCTGTGGCCCATGTGTACTTGTTGATTCATTTAGCACATATTTTATTGAGCATTTACTTGATGCCAGGCACTGTACCAAGTACTGATTTTTTAACAGTGAAGCCTTCAAGGAGACATACAGTCTAATGAGGAAGAAGGCAGGTCAGTGGACAATTACAGCATAGAGTGGTAAGTTCCATAACAGGGTTAAAATGGGGGATGTTTCCAGATACCTCAGAGGGGCCCTTGATTCAGTCTTGTGAGAACTAGGGAAGGCTTACGGAGGAAATGATGTAGAAGATGAAACCTGAAGAGCAAGTAGGAGTTAGCCACAGGAAGTGGGGGAGGTGATGGAGGGAGACTTGAGCAGGGATTACTAGAAGTAAAAAGGACCAGGACCAGAGAACCTTGAGTGGTTCAGTATAACTAGAATGTAGTAAGCTCCACAAAGGCAGGGGTTTGGATTGGTTCACTGCAGTATCTCCAGTTCCTAGAACAATGCCTGGCTTAGCAGAGCTTGGATGACTAAAAAGTCCTAGCACATTAGGGAGTGGTGAACGTCGAAGCTTTCAGTAAGCATGGGCCTATATCGTTTGTAGTTCCTGAGTGCTTCTTACCATGTGTCAGCAACCCTTGAAGTAATCCTGTGAACTAGGTGTTGACCCTCCTATCTGTGTTGTATAGGTGGGGAAACTGAAGCTTAGAGATGTTAAATGCACTATAGGAATGACTTTTTCCAGCAGAACTGGTGAAGAGCATTACTACAGATGATGCAGGACACTTCAGGGAAGATGGGAAATTATTTCTATTTACTTAACCTTAACACTTTTCATACAACTCATTTTGGGTTATGACTTTGTATTAGACTGCTTTCCTAAGCTCATATGTCTTGTCTTCCCTGCCAAATTTTATTTTCTATAAGGATACCTGACAGTGCTTTTTATCAATTAGGATTAGATTTGGTTGCAAGTAATAGATACTCCAAATACAGCGGCTTAAATGATAGAAGTTTCCTTCTTTTTTATTCAGAAGCACAGAGGTGGGCATTTTGGGACTAGGACCAGAGTTACTGGTTTGGTGACTCTGCTTCAGAGTCTTCGGATACCCAGGCTCCTCCTATCTGTTGCTCCACCATGTGTGGCCTCCATTTCTTAGTGTGCCTCCTGGTCAGGGATAGCTGCTCCAGCTTCAGCAAGGGGGAGAAAAAGATGAAAGAGGAGGAAAGGGAGCATACTAGCCATATTTTAAGGAAGAATCCTAGATGCTGCCAGTAGCATCTCTACCTATATTCTCTTGGCCACACTCAGCTACAAAAGAGGCTGGGACATGTCATCTTTATGCTGAGGGATCAATGCATTTTTCCTTTTAACTACATATGTGTTACCTACATGTAGAATCCATTTGTTTTTTAATACCTACAGTACATTGTCAGTCTGCAGCTCTTTCCACTTGCCATTCATTACGTTTGTGAAATTGATGATTTTATGTATTATTAACTGCTAGAGGGTGTTTCATTGTATGAGTGCACAATTTATTCATGATCCATTGATAATTTAGATTCTTTTCAATTTTTTATTATTTCAAATTTTATTATAGTGAACATTCTTATAATTGTGCATGTTTGTCCAATCAGGTATAAAAATGCTTACTGCCATAGATAAATGAATTGTACTGTGTAATACTATGTAACAGTTAAAAGGAGTACCCTAAAGCACAACGTTCTTAGTCATGTCTCTGGCATATACATGCAGCTTTCTAGGGCAGTGCTTCTCAAATTGTGGATTGTGACCTACTAATGCAGTGGTCCCCAACGTTTTTTGCAGCAGCAACCGGTTTCATGGAAGACAATTTTTTCATGAATGGGAGGAGGGGCAGTGCAGAGCTCAGGCGGTGAGGCAAGCAATGGGGAATGGCTGTGAATAACCGATGAAGCCTTTCTGGCTTGCCTGCTGCTCCTCTCCTGCCGTGCACACCCCCCCCACACACACACCCATTTCCTAAGTTTCATAGAAGACAGTTTTTCCAGGACATGGGTGGCTGTAGTCTGTGGCGCAGTCCCTAACAGGACACAGACCGGACTGGTACTGATCCATGGTCAGGGGGTTGGGGACCACAGTACCAATAGATTATAATATCAGTTTAGGGATACCAGGATCAGCATACTTTAAAAAGTTATAATACAACAGAAGAAAATAGAAAAGAACAGAGTATAAGCAGTGAGGGTAAATACAGGTTGAGTATTCCTAATCTGAAATGTTCAAAAATCCAAAACTTTTTGAGTGCCAATATGATGCTTAAAGAAGAAGTGCTCATTGGTTTATTTGAACAGTTCAGATTTCAGATATTTGGATTAGGGATGATCACCTGGAAAATACAATACAAATATTACAAAATCCAAAATATCCAAAATTTGAAACACTTCTGGTCCCAAGCATTTCAGAGATAGGGATACTTAACCTTTATTGTTTTGTGAAATTTGTTTCAGTTGTATGTGCGTACGTGCACACACATGTGCTGGGTTTCAGTGTAAAGTGTACTTTATAATACAGGTCAACGTTAGAAAGTGTTTGTAAAAACACTGGTTTCTAGCATATGTCCAGAAGTGAAAATGGGGAGTTGAAGGTTTTGTACATATTTAGTTTTCCAGGTAGTGCCAAATTGTTCTTGAAAGTGGTCGCACCATTTTATACCTCTAAGAGCAGTCCCTGTGTGGTGTGCAGTTTTATTTTTGTTTTGTTTTTGCTTCTTCCCTGTTCTTTTTTTTTTCGAGACAGTGTCTCACTCTGTTGCCCGGGCTAGAGTGCTGTGGCGTCACCCTAGCTCACAGCAACCTCAAACTCCTGGGCTCAAGCAATCCTTCTGCCTCAGCCTCCCAAGTAGCTGGGACTACAGGCATGCTCCACCATGCCCAGCTAATTTTTTCTATATATTTTTAGTTATCTAGCTAATTTTCTTTCTATTTTTAGTAGAGACGGGGTCTCGCTCTTGCTCAGGCTGGTCTTGAACTCCTGACCTCAAGCAGTCCTCCTGCCTCGGCCTCCCAGAGTGCTAGGATTACAGGCGTGAGCCACCACGCCCAGCCCCTTCCCTGTTCCTTTCACACGTTGGTGAGGTTTTGCTTACCTGTTCTGTCCCTGGCAGCATGAGGTTAAGCACCTTATTAGGTGTGTTGACTCTACAGCAGGGTCAGGACTAGGATGAGGCAAGTGAGTGTCCAGGTTGGATTTTTAAATTAGAGAGCAGTGATACCTTCTGTGAATAAAGAGAGCTTTTTCTTGTTTTTCACCACTTTCATTTTCACTTCTTTTTACTACTTCTAGTGGTCCTGGGTGTCCTTTAAGGAAATGCCTCAGACATCTCCGCATTACATATGTTGTTTCCGGGTTTTGTATTTTTATATATATGTATACATATATATATATATATCCTTTATCAAGTTGAAGAGTTCCTTTCTCATTAAGAGTCCTTATCATAAATGGGTGTTGAATTTTATTGCATGCTGTCTTCCATTGAAATAGTAATGAAGTTTTTCTTTAATCTGTTACTATGGTAAATTACAGTGTTTTTCTGATGTTAAAATAGCTTTAATTCCTAGAATAAGGTCAACTTGATCTTGTATTATTTTTAACACATTGCTAAATTGCTAATGTTTTATTTAGGACTTTGAAATTAGTATTCATAAATGAGGCCAGTCTGTAATTTTTATTTGTCCTAATAGCTTTGTCTAGTTTTAGAATTGAAGTTACGCAGACTTTAAAAAATGAGTTGAGAATTTTTTTATTTGTTGGAATGTTTTGTGTAAGACAGATTATCTGTTTCTTGAAGGTTAATTTGTTACTAGTGTTGTTTTATTTTGTATTTTTTGTCTATTTTTTGACAGAATTGGTACATATTTATTTACTGTTTTAACATCATTAGTAGTTACATCTGTCTATGCAAGTTTTCTAGTTTTGAATGAGTTTTGCTAATATTTTTTTAAGAAAAATTTCTACTTCAACTAAAGTTTTTGTACATAAGCATAAAATTGTTCATTGCATTCTTATTTTTAAAAATCTGAAATGTATTTGTGGTTGGATCCCCTTTGTCAGTTTCTGTGTTATATATTTATTCCCTAAATCTACATGTGTCACAGGCCTGTGGTTGGAAAGTATGAGGAGAGAATTTATTTCTAACTCAGCTGAGTCCGGGCCAAGATAGATATACTTACTTCTCATCTGCTTCTTCCAGGCACCTTTGCTTTCTGGTGGACATTAAAATCCAAGCCCCCATTATAGAAATTTCTGTATTTTTATTGGAATGGTATTAATAGTTTCATCAATGTAGACATTTGTCAGACTCATAGAATTAAAGATTTTTAAATCTCTTCATCTTACTGGATATAAATGATACCTCAGTAATGCTGGTTTAAAGAGCAAAACACACCTAGCACGCAGACACTGATCAACCCTCACCTCATACCCTGCTCCCTCAGGGTTGCCACAGCAGCCCAGGAGCCTTCAAGTCCAGTTTTTCTGTCTTTCTCTCTTTGGCCTCAAGGAATTTCTTACGTTCTTCTAAGCTCACCCTGCAATGTAAAGGATGTCTGTTATAATTTACAGAACATTTCTTGATATTTATAGTGAGTGAGTTTCCAGGTAATCTCTCATCCATGTTTCTGGTAGAAACACAGTGAGTTAAGCAGTTTTTTGTTTATTTTATTCTTTTAGAGACAGGGTCTCGCTCTGTCACTCAGGCTGGAGTGCAGTGGTGTGATCATAGCTCACTGCAGTGTGGAACTCCTGGCCTCAGACAGTCCTCCCACCTCAGCCTCCTGAGTAGCTGGGACTACAGGAATACAGGTGTGTGCCATCACGCCTGGCTAATTTTTTTTTATATAGGCAGGGTCTGGCTATATTGCCCAGGCCAGTCTTGAACTAGTAGCCTCAAGTGATCCTCCTACCTCAGTCTCCCAAGTTGCTGGGATTACAGGGGTGAGCCACCACATCTGTCCAAGGTAAGCAGTTTTCAAAACCCTCAAGTAAATTATGACCAGAGAGGTTGGCCTCAAATTTAGGAGAACGAGCTGAACTAGGATCAAAAATATGCAGTAGATAACTGTAAACATAAGCCATTCATTCAACATATGTTTATTGTACTTAATTATGTGCACTGGTATGTTCTAGGCAGGGACCAAAACAAAATATTCTTTTGGGACTTAACAGTGGAAGGAGATTATAAACAAATTACTATATGATATGTCAGATTGGGATAAATACTGATAAAACTCTGCAGGATTGCTATAATTTAGCCCAGTGAGGCAGTGGGAAATTTTTAGATTAAATAATAACATGTGATCTGAAATAAAAATTAATGGGCAGGTTAAATGGTGTTTGTAGTTGCTAGAATTACTGTACTCAAGAACTTCTGTCACCTGTGTTCCTTGGATTCCGGAGTAGCAATGTGATGTGAAGCATAGTTTCAAAGATTTCGTACTGAATATTGTGCAAAAAAGGATTTGATGGTCAAATAAGATTCTGTTTTGGAAATTAAAACACATTGTATTATATAAGTCCTTGAAATATTCTGTGGTTAAGAGAACTGCTTTATTTATTTAAATTCACCATTTGCCAAATCTGTTTTCCTATGGGATGTTCTATAGAACAGACTTTGAAAACATTAGTATAATAGACTCTCAGCTCTGCAATGTACTATTTATGTGACCTTGCTAGCTTTTATTAAGTAAAAATGATAAATACTTGCCTTACAGGGTTATGAAGAATATCTGAAATAATGTATAAGCAGTCACCTGGGTAGTTGCTGGCATCTAGTTGATTGACAGTTCATGTTAACTCCCTTTCTCTGATTGTTAATATATTTTCTTAGAAATAGATATTATGTAGAGAGACAGGATATATTAGCAGTGTCCTTATTAATTTTTAAGTATGATTTTTATCAACAGGAAACTGTGGAGATATAAATTTAGTACGACTGGGTCCAGAAAAGTCTATTAATAATGAGGTTCTAAAATTCAGTTTGGACAGCCAAGTTAACCACAGAATGAGTAAGTACATACTAGTGTTTTCTATATTTCCTTTCGTATGGTAGAAAATCACTTGGGTACTAAAGGTAATTTGGAGACCCCAGAAATAATCTAGCTTTGGAAACTAGTTTTCCTTCTCATTGTGTTTGTGTTTGTGTGTGAGTTTGTTCAAATTAACATACAATTTTTTATTTTTTATTTTTATTAGAAAAAGACTTACCTTCTCATGTTCAGGATATGCATAGAAAAAAGGATTCTCTAGATCATCAACTAGATGAGCTTTCTCGTCAGCGAGCTTTGTGCCGAGGTGGACGGGAAATACAGGTATCTAAACATTTCTTAATATTCTTTAGATAATAACTCATAGGTATAAAAACTAGCTGATGAGTATGTGATGCCCTTCTTTTATTAGGGAATGGCAGAATTCATATATAAAACTATGTACTAAAGTGGTATGTCTTTATATCAGGTGTTAGCAAACTTCTTTATAAGGGCAAGTTAGTAAGTATCTTAGGCTTTGTGGGCTATATGGTTGGTCTCTGTTGCAGCTACTCAACTCTGCTTTTGTAGCGTGAAAGCAGTCATAGATAACACATAAACAAATGGATGTGCCTGTGTTGCAAAAAACTTTATTTAAAAGAATAGATGATGCGTTGCATTTGGCTTGTAAGCTATACTGCTTTATATTAAAGCTATACTAAATTTATTAGGTATCTTTCAGGTGTAAGTTAAAGAAACCCAGTTCAAATTAGGTTAGACAAAAAGGGAATTTTACTGACTCATATACCTGGAAAATCCAGGAGTATATTAGCTTCAGCATGGGTGGATGCAAAGGTTCAAATGATATCATTTCTCCACTTCTTGATTGATTTTTTTCTCTGTGCCAGCCATTTCTTCTCCAGGAGAAAATAAGTATCAACATTTCTGGGCTCTATAATCCCAGCTTAGAAACCCCATGGGGAGAGAAGGTCTCTCTCCCAGCATCCATGCCTCAATTCCAAGGAAGGACTTTGATTAGTCCTTGGGTGGACAACCAGTTCTAATCTCTGTTTTTAAGGGAGTAGGTGCCATGATTTGCCAGACCTGTATTATAGGCCCATCACTGTGGCCAGAGGAATGATTGGGGTGTGATTGACAGCCTTATTTGAACCACCTAGAAGTTAGTGAAGGAATGATGTTCCCAGGGGTTGCTTGCTAAGCAGACAAATAGCATACATGCAATACATATGACATAACTGAATCTTACACAACAATACAGAAAGTGTGTCAGGACTTTACTGGTAAAGAGAAAACAAGCTGGGTTAATAAGTGTTTCGTTGGTAAAATATAGGCTCACTCTTAAAATGTGAGGCAGTCCATTGGAAAGCATTTTAAAAGGCTTGATTTTACATCTCTAGTCTTAAACAAAAGGCTTGGTTTAGTTTTAATGATGGCATTCCAATTTTTTCTAGAGGCAAGAATTAGATGAAAAAATTGCCAAAGTTTCTAAAGAAAGGCAGGAACTTGCTTCTAAAATTAAGGAGGTAAGTAGTTCACCTATAGCATTGTGTTGATGTTTCTTTTTTTATTTAATTATGAAATAGTTCAGACTACCTATGGACTTTTCTCAGTTACACTTTAAAATGTTTATTATGAAAAATTGCAGACATCTATGGAAGTGGAGAAAATGGTGTAATTACATTTATTTACATTACATTTGTTTCTTTAACCTAAGAATAAATTCTTAACACCATCTGAGATTTTAAAGAAAGAAGTGATTATAAATTATCTTTTTTCTGTTTTAGGTCAGGAAAATATTTAAAATCCCTCTTATAAGGTGCTCTGTTTCTGCTTTCCACCCATTGTAGAAACCAGTTATAATAATCAGATAGTTAGTGAAAATAGGTTTATGGGTATTTTCCCTATTAAAAAGAAAAAAAATCACCTGTGTGAGCTTTAGGACGAAGAGGGTAACTGTGGGCTTTCCAGTGATGGTGGGTAGGATTTGGGATAAGAAAGTACAGCACTTTTTTTGTTTGTTTTTGCAATCCGTGGCTTAGAGCATTAACTCTGTATTTGTCTTTGATCATCAGAATCCTGTAACGTGTATAGCTTTTCCCCAGTATTCTTTGGATGTAAAAATAGCAGATAAGGTTTAGACTAAGTGAAGCTAGACTGAGTCAAATGTATGTCATGATCCTCAGAATGCAGCCCTAATCAGACCAAGCAAGGTTGGGGAGGGAGGGTAATTGTAACCAGAAATGTGTTACAAGTAGTTTTGAGCTGAGGTTTTTCTCTTGAATTGTATTATTAGCCTTCTCTATATGGCTAAATAAATACAATTAAATTTAATGCATATTTCCATTAGCAGTTTGTTTTTATTTAAACTAAAAACTATGTGAAAGCTCTTTATTAAAATTTTAAACTGAGTGCAAAATCTTCTCAGATTTAATGATGTTCACAAGTGTTGTGGTTTTTGCTGCTCATTACACACGTTCTGTGGACCATTGACTTAGTCATGCTTGGCACTTTTACTCACTAGATGGCTGAGGAGAGAGCTGACAGTGCTTTGCCCTGTACGTTGTGGAGGGCCACAGTGCCACCCTCTTGAGCTCCATGGTCCAATATATAGCAGAGATGAATCACAGCTGCCTCTCAGTAGCAGAAGTAGGCAAACTGAATCTCTGATAAGAGTTCCAATGTATTAATGTGAGCATTACATGGTACACACTCTGAGGGGCCATTTACGTTGTCTAACAGAAAAATATATGTTCAACCTTAGTTCTGACTCTGGTTTTACTCAGATAATTGTTTCACAACTTAGTAGAATACTTCAATCTCTACTTAAATTCTGAAACCTGACTATATGCATCTGGCTACAAGAAGGATTGTAATCTACTTTGACCAAATCAAACCTTGAATAAATTTTTTTTAAATGGTGCTTAAATCATTTTCTGTGCTTAGACTGCAAAGCATAGTATTTTTTCTGGTTTGTTTCTGATTATCTTGAATGCTTCTGTTATTTTCTAGATTTCAGGTTTCCCCCTATCTTTTACTAAATATTTTTCTGTCATATAATAAATCATGGATGTTTTGTAGTAAAAATAGACCTGTCATAATCAAGGGTTTATGTGCACCTGCATATAGATTAACTTCTATTTGTTCTCTTAGGTTCAAGGACGCCCACAGAAAACACAGAGTATCATCATCTTAGAGTCCCATGTCATCTGCTGCACATTGAGCACAAGTGGTGGTTTACTGCTAGAGTCTGCTTTTCGTGGGCAAGGGGGTGTTCCCTTCAGTTGTGTCATTGTTGATGAGGTCAGTGAGCAGGGGGCCATACAGCTTTGACTAGTACCATGAAGAGTAAGTCTTACATGAATTGTGGCTGCTGAAATGTTGATAAAATGGTTTTTTTGCATCTGATTTTTACCTCCCATTACATGTGTATTCCCTTATCATGTAATATGCTGCTGATTACCACCATAGGTAAAATTGCTTCTCTAGTATTGGGATTATAGTCTTAAGGATGACTGATTGTTTCTAACAAAATCTGTGCTGGGTGCTAGCTCCTGCTTGGAATATCTCTTGAAGTAGGAATACCTTTTGAAGTAGTTTAATACAGCTGTGAGCCACAGTGTTTTCAACTTGCATCCTTTATTGCTAGCTCATTCTTTGAGTAAACATTTATTGGGTACCTACCATTTGCAGGAATGTAGAGTCAGAAGACAATAAGAGAAGGAGCATGAGATACAGAGAATTGATCCAGGAGACCCAAGATCCAATATTCACCAGAATGAAAGGACAGTGGAAATGATTAGATAATTGAAGAAAATGTCATTGAATTGAAAAGAAACTTGAGACTTGTGATTGAAGAGGCCTGCTGGGGAACAAGGAAGAAAGATTAGGGAAAACATACAGGCACACCTAATGAGATATTTGAACTTCAGAAAGTTCTAAAAGAACATTAGAAGAGAAGAAAATGCCCAACAGGAACAGAGAACACAAACCTAGAGCTTACATGGCCTTCTAACTTGTGGCTAGTTCCTAAGTGGTAGTGGCTTCCGTGGTGGTTGACTTCAAATTTTGTGTGTGTGTGTATGTGTATGTTTAAGGGTTTGTTTTTTTTTCCTAATGAAAGAAAATACTCTTTTTTGATATTTGGAACAGAACGAGAATGTGGTACTTTTATGAATGCTTAGAACTTTAATTAAAGTATGTATGGATAAATTAATAGCAAAGATAATTAAGACAATTTCTCCCTCTGCACTTTCTTACCAAGGCTGGGCAGTCTTGTGAAGTTGAGACTCTTACTCCACTCATCCATCGCTGCAACAAGCTTGTTCTGGTAGGAGATCCTAAACAGCTCCCTCCCACAGTTATTTCTATGGTAAGTTTTTTCATGTTCAGGTTGCTTTAAGGTGGAAGGAGCTCTTTTTTGTCGTTTTCAGGAGGGGGTATCTTTCTTGGATTGACATCTCTTATTTGGAGGGAAAGGTAGGGAATGACAGAAAAGAAGACCTCAAGACCACTTTTTAAGTCTTAATATGTTTAAAAAAATCTCTAAAAATATCCCTTTGCTCATAGTTGTGCTTCTGTGTCTGCGTGTGGCAGGAGTGTGTGGCAGGACCAGAAGCCTGTGGACGGTTAGGCTCTTTCCCCGTGGGAAAGGAGGGTACAGATATTTTAAAGGCTGAATTGGATTTATTTAAATAACACAAACACCAAAACAATAATAAAAGAACTTTAAAAACAAGGAAAAGAATCCCAACCTCCTGATTTTTATTTAACTATGTGCAAATTTGAGGAAAACACTATAAAAAGAAATTATTTTTGGAGTACATTTCCAATTTTAGAATAGAGCATTCTATAGTACAAAAAAGTGTCTGTGCTTCTTGCATCATCTGAAAGCAAAGATGGCAGGGGAAAAAAGGATTAATTGTGGACTCTGCTGGTGGGGAGATAAGCACCTCTAGATTGTGGTTCACTCTACTTTGTTTTTTTTTTTAAATCTCACTGAAGATGTCTCCTAGAAATGCAAACCAGAATCAGGACTTAGTAGATGTTTGAGATAATCTGAATAGGTCTAGACCGTGGTTTTGAAATTTAGTAAAATTTGTATTTTTTTAATCACATAGATTATTTATACAAATATAGAATAGTGGCATCATAAACAATCCCAGAGAACAGATCATTTTCAGAGTATTTCTGTTGAAGTATGAAATGCATGCATGTGGTTTTTGTTGGTAGTGGTTTTTGACTTGGGAATTATTCATAATGATATTGCAGTTCTTTGTATGATATCTGAGCACAGGTGCCTGATCATGCTGGGGTATAGCCCAGAAGCACACCTGTCGCTGAGTGAAAACCTATGTCTGTAGGGAAGAACTGCTGCAGGTGACTTTTTGTTCTTTGAAAATAGTGAAGAGCAAACTCTGTACCATATTTTTTCAAATAATGCAATATTTCAAAAATCTACTGATTTAACTTCTTGAAGGGCCTCAGCATGTAATGAAAAGGAATTGTTAATGGGCCTCAACTTTACAGATTGATAAAAACAGCAAATGAGAAAAATCTATCCATTTTTGCTTTTTTATTATTATACAAATAAAACAGGCTTATTGAGGAAAATTCAGAAAATAATTACAAGGGTCATTTCCACAACACGCCTTTCTAATCACCTATTTCTAGGGATAATTACTGTGAACAGTGTGATGAGTATTTTAACAGATTTCACTAGGCATTTGTATATGCATTTATTCATGTTTTTCAGTATATATTTATTGAGTGCCAACATAATTCAGGCACTATTTCAGGTTTTGGGGTTATGACAATGAAGAAAATAGACAAAACCACTGCCCTAGTGGAGCTTGCATTCTAGGGGATAGTAGACAGTAAATAAGTTAGTGAAATATGGTATATAGTAATTATAAGCTTTGTATACATGTATATGTATGTGGGTTTGGTTTTGTTCAAAGGTGACAGAATCATTCTGTGCAGAATTGGCTTTTTTTCAGATCAGGGACATCCTTCCATGTTAGAATATATAAATCTACATCATTTTGTAGGATGGACTAAGTTTTTGTCTGGAAGTAGATGTGTTATTTTGTATTAAGTCCTTTTTCTGTTTCCTGAAAGAGAAGATTCAAGATTAGGTTTTGAGCTAACTCGAATAGATAAACTTTTAGGGAAGTGGATGAAATTGTCAAATATCTGTTAGTAATTATTTTATTTAGTTACACAGACCTATTTAAAATCACACTTATAAATAATATATTAATTAAGAATATTGCCCTTTTTCCCACTCTCATAGTTTGTGAAACAGGTATGTTCAAACTTTGCATATACATCTTCAATACCAGTGTCTTCAGCATCACTCATGAAGATTCCATCATCTTAGCACACTTTCAGAGCACATTTTTACTTCTAGATGATTTAAGACATAATCCTTTTCTGAATCTTTGTATCGTGCTATCATTGAAAAGTATATCCCAAGGCACGACTGTGATAACATTAAAACAGTTTTCATTTGTCATTAAGGTCAGTGTTTTTCAGATTGCAGGTTATAACCTATTACTTGGTTTGTGGACTCAATTTAGTATGGGTTTGAGCATCCCTAATCTGAAAATTTGAAATACTCCAAAATCCAAAACTTCTTGAGTGCCAACATGATGTTCAAAGGAAATGTTCGTTGGAGCATTTCAGATTTCAGATTTTCAGATTAGGAATGCTCATGCTGTAAGTCTGGAGTGTGTCTCCTCCACTGGAATCTGAGTTCTGGGAGATTTCATCTTACTCATTGTAGCAATCTCAGCATTCCATGTTGTAGGTGCTCAGTGCTTACGAGATGGATGGACCAAGAACTTGGTCTTCAAAAGGCTTGTTTACAATGGCAGTCAATTTTTCTTTTTGTAAGGACATACCCCAGAAATAATTGTTAAACTCTGTGTTACATGTCTTTGCTTCCTATATTAGTGATTCTTTTGGTTGCCATCTGTTAGCATCAGAATAGCGTTGGTTGTAACCATTCACAAGATTACATCTCTTTCATAAGCAGTGTGTAGGTATTCTAAATAAAGAGAAAATACCTCAACTTACTATATTCAGTATTCACGGCTTTTTGAGAATCAGGGTCAGAAACCTCCCCTTTCTCTGAATCTGTGGTCGCTGGTAGTCTTACGCCACCTGAACCTTGGCCACATACATGTTAAGCTCAGTAATTGTATTTCTGACAATGGGAAAAGTATAAATGAATTCTTGGAAATTATTGCCTATTTTTCCCCTCTCAGAAAGCACAGGAGTATGGCTATGACCAATCAATGATGGCTCGCTTCTATAAACTACTGGAAGAGAACGTGGAACAGAACATGATCGGCAGACTGCCTATTCTACAGCTTACTGTTCAGTACAGGATGCATCCAGACATATGTCTCTTCCCTTCTAATTATATTTATAACAGAACCTTGAAAACAAATAGGTGGGTTCCCTGCATTGCTTGTGAGCTTATTTTATTTGTAGCTATTTAGGAAGAATAGATACTTTACTGTAGTTTTCTAAATAAAAGATCATGCTGATTACAGCAAATACAGATAAAAAAGAAATGGAAAAAAAATCACCCATATTTATACTACTGAAAAATAATCACTGATGACATTTTGGTATATCTACTTCCAGTCCTTTTATTATGCATATCCTTTTTTTTTTTTTTTTTTTAACTTTTTTTCTTTGTAAAATGTTTGGGAAAAAGTTGGACCATATTCTACAATAATGTTTTATGGTGTGCTTTTTTTCACTTATCATGAGTAACTTTCCAATCATAATTGTTTAGTTTTTTTGTTTGTTTGTTGAGACTGAGTCTGAGTCTTGTCGCCTTGGCTAGAGTGCAGTGGTGTCATCGTAGCTCATAGCAGCCTCCAACTCCTAGGCTCACATGATCCTGCCTCAGCCTCTCAAGTTAGCTGGGACTACAGGCGTGTGCCAGCATGTCTGACTAAGTTTTTTCTGGGTGTTTTTTATTTTTTTTTGTGAGACAGGATCTTGCTCTTCAGGCTGGTCTCAAACTCCTGAGCTCGAGCAATCCTCCGGCCTTGGCCTCCCAGAATGCTAGGATTTACAGGCGTGAGCCACCGCACCCAGCCATAATTGTTATAGTTTAATGACATATTTTTCCCTAGCAGTAGAATAGAAATAAAATCCATTTTGTACCTTTCACAGAAACACATCTATAAAAGAAGTTCCCTCCCTCATATGGAAAAGATGGTAGTAATGATAATAAAAGATTTTCTTATAACTCAGCTTACATTCTGAATGGTGGCTGCTTTTTTATAGACAGACAGAAACCTTTCGATGTTCATCAGACTGGCCGTTTCAACCTTACCTTGTGTTTGATGTCGGAGATGGTTCAGAAAGACGGGATAATGAGTATGTTCTCTTCTTGCTTTGGTCCCGAAATTGTTGCATTATTTTTGTTCAGATTTATATTAAAACATTTTCCACACACATCTCTCTGCCCCGTGCCAGGGTCCAGTCATTTTCACTCAGCTATGTTGAAAGCTTCTCCTTTTTTCTGTATATTGGGGATAGTATTACCTAACATGAGGTAAATAAGCACTTGAGTAGGTTCAGGTTGAGATCACAGCAGTAAGTGAAACAACAGATGTGGCCCCATTGCAAGATTATTGTGGTCTAATGGGGAGGCAGACCTTAACTAGGTGATTGCCTAGGTAAGCAGTTGCACCAGTTGGGTTCAGTACCACGAAGGATAAATACGGACTCAATTGAATTAAGGTGTGAACAGGAGTAAGGCAGTAGAGACAGAGGTTGGACAGTATTGGGGTTGTGAATAAGGGAATGTGTTCAGGTGGTCTGTAAATGACAGCAAGAAGGAATTTTGGTCTTGGTGGATAGTAGCAATGTAAGAAGAAGCAGGGATTCTTCTGAGAGAGTAGAGGAGTGATAGTCTGGAGGCAGCATTTGTTAGCACCAGTACAAACCCTGCCTCTATATCGTAAAGTATGAGGACATACAAATTCCACTTCCATGTCATGAGAGGGTTGCAGAGCAGGTGGTGCCCTCACATGAGAATCGGATATTATTTAAGATGTACAGGTTGGGGGAAGTCACATTCATTGCAGATGTTAAAAATACAGAGGAGGAGTTGGCCATGGGATTGCAGTGCTCAAAGGATTACAGTGTAAAGGTTTTAGTGGGGCCTGTTGGAGGAGAGCAAAGGACTGAGAGTTGAGCCCCAGAGCATTACGAGGATGGAGAGTCATGAGAGAAATGCTGACCAGAGAGGTGAATGCTGACCTGAGCAGCAACCAAGGAAAATGAAGAGATAGCTAGCTGTCTATATACTAAATCTCCAAGTTAGGATAACTGGGTATTTAAGGCTCTTAAAGTGAGACAGGTAAGGTAGCCTCAGGAATAAAGGTGTAGGTGCAGTACGTCCCCTGGTGTTGGTACATGTTGGATCTGGTTTGGAAATGAAGGAATACGTGGTTCAGAGGGTAGGTTGGGACTGCAAGATATGAGGCCAGTGAGGACGACAATGAGAACATGAGCCTGCCGCAGGGCCTCATGTTGTTCAACTCTGGGGGCCACGTCATTCACACTTAGTTTGTGTGGATACGACATCTTCGTCGTGTGGTGTGCGGTCTGTATGGCCAGTGGTGGGGAATTAAGGAAGAAATATATCTAAAGCATTTTCTCAGTAAATCTAAGTAAGCATTTTCTAAGATAGTAAGTCTTTAATTCATGTTATCTATTTATTGTTCAAATCTTCATTCTTGAAGTGTTCCTTACTATTGGCTATCCCGGTTTTAACAGATGAAGAAATTGGTTCCTAAACTTCAGTTGATTCAAAATTCCTCTTTCTCTACAACTTCGTTTCACTGGGCAGTTATTTTCATATTCATTCATATGTACAGTATTAATGCTCATAACAGCCTTTTTGAATCACTACTGGCTGAATAAAAGATGAAACCTCTCTGCCTGCCCTTTACTGTAATGGGAAACAAATGAAGTAGAACTTAAGTTAGCACTTGGACTGCTGTTAGTTTTGATGTGTTGTGTTTTCTTTTTCCATCTTATTTAGCTCATATGTAAATGTTCAAGAAATAAAACTGGTGATGGAAATAATTAAGCTTATTAAAGACAAAAGAAGGGATGTTACTTTTCGAAACATTGGCATAATAACCCATTACAAGGCCCAGAAGACAATGATTCAGAAGGATTTGGACAAAGAGTTTGATAGAAAAGGGTGAGGTATTTTTATAAATATTTCCAATTTTCCTATTGAATTAGAAGAGAGGGGATAGAAGGAAAAAAGAAAAGGAAACTTAACTCCAGAGAGTGTTCTCACACCATGTAAAGTGGTGATAGACTACAAGGAGACAGGGATGCTGGCTTTCATAGACTCGTGCTGTGTAGGTACACTTGCGCTCCCTGCAGACAGGATACTTACTGGCAGTTGGAATGTCAACATTGTACTTGACAGTGGAATTGACTGAGAAACTTTCCAGGTCTTTTCCCTGTAGCTCCATGATTTGTTATTCTAAATTTTTTTTTTCTTTCTTTTTTTTTTTTTTGACAAAGTCTCACTCTGTCACCTGGGCTAGAATGCAGTGGCCTCAGCCTAGCTCACAGCAGCCTCAAAACTCCCATGTTCAACGATTCTCCTGCCTCAGCCTCCTGGGATTACAGGCGCACGCCATGATGCCCAGCTAATTTTTCTATTTTTAGCAGCAAGGGAGTCTCACTCTTGCTCAGGCTGGTCTCCAACTCCTGAGCTCAAGGGATCCTCCTGCCTCGCCCTCCAGAGTGCTAGGATTACAGACGTGAGCCACTGCACCCAGCCTTCTAAATTCTAATTTTAGCCAGACTAGAAGTCACATTTCACTTTGAATAAATTATTTAACCTTTTTATTGCCTTTATGTATAGAGTGAAGACCATGTTTTTGTCTCCTTCTTAACAGTAAAATTAAAGACTAAATTTTGGAAATCCATTACTTCAAAAGTTTCTTAATTTGGAAACACACAGACTACCAAAATTGACTCTAGAAAAAAAATGGAAAATCAGACCTATATTACAAGTAAAGAGATATTAGTGATGAAACATCTCCCAAAAATGAAAAGCCTAGGACTAGGCTTCACTGGTGAACTCTACCAAATATTAAAATAAGAATTAACACCAGTCCTTCTCTCACTCTTCCAAAAAATATAAGTACACTTTCAAACTGATTTTATGAGGCCAGTATTATACCAAAGCTAGGGAAAGACATCACAAGAAAACTACACTAACTTCAGGAAAGATGTTTGAAATTCTTGCTACTTCTATTCATCATGATACTAGAGGTTCTAGCCAGAGCAATTAAGCAAAGAAAGAAATAAAAGGCATCCTCATTGGAAAAGAGAGAAGTAAAACTATCCGTTTTCATAGATGACATGATCTTATAGAAACCCTAACAAATTTATACAAAGAAACTCTTAGAGCTAATGAACAGGTATAGCAAAGTTGCAGGATACAAGATCAATGTATAAAGATCTATTCTGTTTTTATACATTAGCAATGAATAATCTGAAGAGGAAGTTAAAACAATTCCATTTACAATAGCATGAAAAAGAATAAAATGCTTGGAAATAAATATAACCAAAGCAGTTTAAGACTTGTACACTGAAAACTACAAAACATTGTTGAAACAAATTAACACCTAAATAAATGGAAAGAAATCCTGTGTTCATGGATTGGAAGACTCAGTATTATTAAGGTGGTGGTACTCCCCTAATTGATCTACAGATTCAATACAGTCTCTATCAAAATTCCAACTGCCTTTTTTTACAGAAATAGTCAAGCTGATAAAACTGTAAAACTTATAAGGAAACATAGATATAAATCTACCTGGACTCCGATTAGGCAGCAGTTTCATAGATAACACCAAAGTGCAGGTAACCAAAGGAAAAAATAGATAAATTGGACTTCACAAAAATTAAAAGCTTTTGTTTGTCAAAAGAGTAAAAAGACCACCCACAGAATGGGTGAAAAATACCTGCAAATCATATATTGATATCTGAGTCTCCTATCCAGAAAATATAAAGAACTCTTATAACTCAAAAAGATAAATAACTTTGTAAATGAGCAAAAGATCTTAATAAACATTCCTCATACAGATGTGCTAATAAATAAGCACATGAAAAAATGTTCATCCTCATTTGTCATTAGGAAAATGAAAATAAAAACCATGGGACACCACACCCACAAAGATGGCTATACAGTGTGAGTGCAGGGTGAGGTGGAGAAAAGAAAAGAGATGGCTAAATAGGTTGAGTATCCCTTATCTGAAATGCTTGGGACCAGAAGCGTTTTGGATTTTGGATTTTTTTCAGATTTTGCAATATTTACATTATACACTTAACCAGTTGAGCATCTTGTTTCTTCTGTGTGTCATGTTGGCACTCAGAAAGTTTTGGATTTTGGAGCATTTTGGATTTCAATTTTCACATTTGGGATGCTCAACTTCTATTAAGAAAAACAGACAATAACAATGTTGGGGAAAACATGGAGAAATTGAAACTCAATTTCCATTTTCTCACAATGCTGGTAAAAATGTAAAATGGCGAATCACTGTAGAAGACAGTTTTATGATTCCTCAAAAAGTTAAATATAGAATTACCGTATGACCCAACAGTGCCACTGCTAGAGATGTACCCAAAAAAATGTCCACACAAAAACTTAAATACGTGGTCATAGCAATAATAGTTAGTCATAATAGCCATAAAGTGGAAGTGATCCAAATGAATATTCATCAGTTGTGAATGGATAACGGATGGTATGTCTGTACAGTGAAATACTAGTAAATCAAAAAAGGAATGAAGTACTGTTAGATGCTATAGCATAGATGAATCTTGGAAATGTTATGCTAAGGGAAAGGAGCCAGTCACAAAGAGCTGTATTTTATGATTCCATTTATATGAAATTTGTAATATAGGAAAGTCTGTAGAGACAAAAAGTAGATTAGTGGTTACCAGGGCATGGGGAGAGGGGAAAATTGACACTAACTGCTAAGATACCATTTCAAAAATCTCTTTAAGATACTACATATAAATATATACATTTAACATTCACTTTTTTCCAGTAAACATGTTTCTCTTTTTTAAATAGACCAGCAGAAGTAGATACTGTGGATGCTTTCCAGGGTCGTCAGAAGGATTGTGTTATTGTTACATGTGTTAGAGCAAATGCCATGCAAGGCTCAATTGGGTGAGTAACTGTAATTGTTTCTTTTTAAGTTGTGTAATAGATCCACTGTTAGGTTTGCTTTTGTTGGTGTCTTGTATATTAACCCATTTCATAGTGTGAAACTGTTCTTTTATTTAATAAGAGTGAAGTAAATGGATTAAGTATACTTTTCGGGGGCATGTTACTTTCACATGGTATGTGTCATAAAGTGTGGTTTTTCCTCTTCTGTTTTCCTGCACTAAGTTTGTTAACCTTAACTACTGTCTGCTTACATAAGATGCTAATGATGCTTTGTATAGGTGACAGAATACTCCCCTGAGTCTCTGGGCCCAAGACTCTAATATGATTATTTGTTCCTGCTTATGAAATTTACAAGGGTAAATTTGTTTAATTGTTCTTAAAGAAAATAGTAATTTAAGTGATCTCTGCCCCTCCCTAGGATGGGCTACATATACAAATAGAAAGCAGTTTTCTCAGGACCATTTTATAAATAGTTCATTCTTTCTCATCTATTGAAATTTCACCTTTATCATATACCACTTCTATTTCTGAGCTCTTTTCTGATTTATTGAAGTATTTGTCTGCTGTTTGTGTATTTCTGCACTAGTTCTACAATATTTTAAGAATCTAAATAATTTCAATTTAAGAATAAGTAATTGAGCTAGTATATTTTTAGGAAATTTTTAAGGCTTAAAGATCATGCTGTTAAAATTTCCAATATCTTATCCAAGTCAAAATAGAAAATTGGTAGACTTTGAAGGCACGCAATGGGGATCTGGCTTGTTTACTGTTTTTAATGGGAATTGCATCTGTAGCAGGTATTCTGTGTTGGGACAGAGTGTGAAAGCACTGGGACTTTTCACACTCCTTCTAATGGAAGGAGCACTAGAAAAGCTGTCTGATATACTTACTGCCTATGTCTCACACGGATATGTTAAGTCATTCTTTAGAAAGAAGTAACTCTTTTTTTATTACTTAGATTCCTGGCAAGTTTGCAGAGGTTGAATGTCACCATTACACGAGCCAAGTACAGCCTCTTCATCCTTGGACATTTAAGGACCCTGATGGTAGGTACCAGAGAGCTCTTGTAGGGACCAGACAGCCCAAAAGTTTGCCCATTATTACCATCATTGGATTGAGTTTTTGTTTTTATTTTCCATCAAAGTGGAAATTATTTCTGGGTTACAAAGTAATGGTTATTATGTCTTCCAGCAACTTCTTCCTTGGTGCTTTTGTGTACCCATAAACCACTCACCCTTTTTCAGCCCAATTATCTATATACAAGGTTCTCAAGGTGACCTTTTTAAAAAAAATTAACTATATCATAGGATTGTTGAGAATTTACATTAAACCCATATATGTAAAGTGCTAGAACAGTGCTTGGCACTTAGTAAACACTCAGTAGATGTGGCTGTTATTGGCCCGGCTTAATGCCAGAGAGAGTTTGCAGGAGTGTGCTCTGATCTGCTTTTCGGTTGGCACCAAGAGCAGTACTGTGCTTGCCCTGTTTCACTTCGGTGGTTAGCGCCTCCTGAGCTCCTCTGCCAGGACAGGCGCTCCTCTAGAAGTGGTGTGTGGGTTTACATCTTGAGTAGATAAATAGTACAACTTAATTTAGTGATATCACAGCTACATATAGTACATATTTGCTGTTTGTCTCAGGGGTAATAACTTCAGTTATTCTCATTTCTTGAGGCACCAACTTTGTAGAATTTTTTCCCCCTCATTTTGGTTAGTACCACCAGAGGGCATTCAGATACACATTCTTTCTCATTTAACTCTTCTCTTACCTAGATCTGTGGTCTTGAACTTTTGTTGTTTGTGTACCCCCTTGAAGGAATTTTTAAAAGCTATGTATCCCTCATTTTTATGTACCCCGTATTTTTAAGTTGATACCAAAAAATTTTTATCCTAAGTATAAATACTGCTAAAGATTGTGTTTTTAATGTATTATAAATATTGACATTTTAAAATAAAACCATTCCGTCACTCTTAAATGTATCCAGTAGTGTAGAAAGATAGCAATATTATTCCTTCCTCTCTTTGAGATTATATTTCCAGTATTACTTATCTAGGATAAAATTCAGTGGGATAATCTATTTTTATAATTAAAAGCCTTTCTATTAATCTCACTGTTACACTTCTCTGCCACAAAAAAACTTACATGTAAATTGAAAGTTTAAAAAGTTGTTTTTCGTAACTCTTTGACGGGTGCATGCAGCCTCTCAGCACTTTTTTTGCAACTTCAGTGAATCTATAGTTATCTCAGAGCGTTTTTTTAAAAATTATTTTTCCTGTAACCATACGGATCTGAGTGTTAAGAAATGAATCCTTAGCTGTGCATAGTGGCTCATGCCTATAATCCAGCACTTTGGGGAGTCCAAGGCAGGAGGATCGCTTTAAGCCAAGAGTTCAAGACCAGCCTAGGCAACATAGTGGGACCCTGTCTCCATAAAAAAATAAAAATAAAAATATTAGCTGAGCATGGTGGCATGTACCTGTAGTCCCAGCTACTCAGGAAGCTGAGGCAGGAGGATCACTTGAGCCCAAGAGTTTGAGGTTGCTGTGAGCTATGATGACACCACTGCACTCCAGCCTGGGCAACAGAGCAAGACCCTGTTTCAAAAGAAAGAAATGATTTCTTGTCCATTGAGTAACCTATTACAATTATTTGTACAGTTAAGCAAAACAAGTATATTACAAATTTTGGTAGTGTTTAAACCTTAAAAGTAAAATGTTACTAGAGATACCGCTAATCAAGTGATGCCTTGATTAAAGGAGCCTTCATGGGCACTACTGTTTTGTTTTTTTTTTTTCTTTTTTTGAGACAGAGTCTCACTCTGTTGCCCTGGCTAGAGTGAGTGCTGTGGTGTTAGCCTAGCTCACAGCAACCTCAAACTCCTGGGCTCAAGCGATCCTCCTGCCTCAGCCTCCCGAGTAGCTGGGACTACAGGCATGTGCCACCAT
>NW_012138525.1:1534561-1535742 GCF_000956105.1 Propithecus coquereli
GCTTGAGCCCAGGAGTTTGAGGTTGCTGTGAGCTAGGATGACGCCACGGCACTCTAGCCCGGGCAACACAGTGAGACTATGTCTCAAAAAAAAAAAAAAAAAAATTTGGCATCTAGGAGTGTTGACGTGCCCTGGCAATTCACCCTATGGTGAGATTTGGAGTAGCTGAGGGTGATCGTGATTTGAAGGGGAGGGGTGAAGGAAGCAGGACAGCCCAAGGAGGATGCGGGAACTTGGGGTTTGGAAATTGATTACCATAAAACTGTTTCACATCCTCCTTAGTGTTTGAACCATGGTCACACACAGCTTTGCAGACCACTGACCACTAGCTGAAGGCACTGATTGATACGATACTGTCTTCACTCTAGAAAGGCCATGCTACAAAAAGAGACAGACCAGAATATAAAAATTCCCAATTTATCCTCTGGGCTTTCCAACTCACTTTTTTTGTACTTGGGCTTTTCTTTTTCTTTTCTTTTTTCCTTGTAATTCTTTAACCCACTTTCCCTTATGGAAATGGAATCAATCATTAAAGCATTTGGTTTCTTCTGAGAAACCAAAACTAATAGTCGCTTATCGGCTGTTTTTGTGATCTTAGGATTGGATTAAATGCTAAGTTTAGTTATAATAGCTTAGCAAAAATAGCAGGGCCATCTGCTTCACATATATGTTTCAGCCACAGGCTAAAGAATCTTTAGAGGTCTCCTGAGTGACAAAGAACTGAACCACAGAGCCTGATACTGCCTACATGGGCCTGTCTGGAATATGCCAGTTACTGTGCCTAGCATTTTATTCTTTTCACGTGACTTCCTCTAAACTTTGCAAAAACCCTGTGAAGTCAGCATTATTACCATAGTTTATCAAACCGAAGAAGCCATTAATTATAATATGTGTCATTGTTTTTTGTATTACTATTAAACTAAGCCATAGCGCTTTATTTTCACTTAGAATTTTATTGTATATTTATTGAAAGGACTATTTTAGGACTTTAGATAGATTTTTATCATATCATTCTTCTGCATACATAAGAGAAAATACAAATAAAATGAATAGGTTAAGATATTCCAAAAAGTATTTCACTTTCAGAATCTAGCACTAATTAATCATTTCCCAGTTCACAGCCATCAGGGTCCTCATTCATCCCCAGTACAGTCAAAAAGTTGGCAATTCAGGCCGGGCAC
>NW_012138525.1:1536117-1549358 GCF_000956105.1 Propithecus coquereli
TAAGTTTTAATGCTGATACTTTCTTCTCTTTATCAGAACATATCTGTGGAAGGTTTTTGGGCACAATCTTTAAATGTTTATTGATTCAGAGTCAGGGGTTTTAGTTGCCTAGTCATGAATTCCCCCAGAATAAGTACACGGAAACTATTACCTGGCCAAGAGGCACCCCAAAGTCAAAAATGGTAAAATGTGAAAACAATGTGCATTTTAGTATCAAGTAAATAAAACATTATTCCTATTTTACAGATGAGACAGGCTCAGAGAGGTCAAGTAACTTGACCAAAGTCATGCAACAAGTAAATACTGTGCAGCCTCTCTGCTCCCCCAACCCACCTTTGTGAATAATACAGGAGCCTACATGAGGATACCTATCCTTTTTCTTCTTTTTCCTTCAATCTTTTTCTTTCTTTTTTGCTCACTCTTTCTTCTTTCTAAAGACCCAAGTTCTCATGGTCATAAAGCAGCAAATTACTGCTAAACAAACTCTAAAGGGAAGAGAGGAGAGATGCATGCAGTTGGGTATTTTTTTCCTCCCCTAGATGTCCTTTTTGTATCTGAACTTCTCTAGAAAAGAGGCCGAAAGTGGGATGGTATGTTTAGAATCACAGTAGATTAAGACATTTTAGCCCTTTGGGGTTTGGGAGGCCTTTGGGAATACAGTGAAAGCCATAGGCTTTGTTCTAGACCAATCACATGCACTCAAAAGTTTACTTTCTGAAACCAGGCCTTCCTGTGTCAGAATGTTAGCCCTGCCAAGAGGCAAGCAGTACTCTAGATCAGAAATGTCCAGAGGAACTTCCTTTGATGATGGGAATGTTCTGTGTCTGCACTGTTCAATACAATAACCATTAGTTATGTGTAGCCATTGTGCATTTGAAACATGGCTGATGCAATGGAGGAACTGAATTTTTAATTTTATTTAATTTTAATTAATTTAAATAGGTACATGAAGCTTCTGGTACATATCTGTATGACAGCTTAATAGCATGTAGCATGAGTAACAATGATAAAAATGGTTGAAGTTCTTTCTTACAGGTGATGACCGGTGCTATTTTTTATTAATGTGGCTCTATCATTCTGTATTCGAACTTATTTTTTCCTTTCAGCCTTGTCTGATGAGTAATGGATTCTTGAGAATCTATCCATGCATGTATACATATTATTTGTTCAGAAATGAAAGTTGGAACCCCAGCTTCCCAAGCATTGTTTTTTGGGTTATAACTCTCTCTTCCTTATTGTTTCAAGGAAAATCAGCATTGGAATCACCTGATTCAGGATGCTCAGAAGCGTGGTGCCATTATTAAGACGTGCGACAAAAACTATAGACATGATGCAATGAAGATTCTGAAACTCAAGCCTGTACTGCAGAGAAGTCTGACTCACCCCCCTACCATAGCCCCAGAGGTGTCCAGACCACAGAGTGGCTTGCCCAGCAACAGTCTAGACAGTGGATTTGTTTCTCCTCTATACCACACACCCCCTGACTGCGGTGAAGCTGCTGTTACTTCAAAGGATCCTGAAAGGCTGCCTGTTCAGGACTTACTTCGGGACCCACGACTGCTCAGGAGGATGGGCGCTGATGCCAATGGAAAATTCCTAAGGGATCCACAATCCTCGAGCCCCCAGCATCCTGGAGCAACACCTCCTGTGGGCGAGCCAAGCTTTCCTATCCCTCAGCAGGATCTGGGTAGTGGTGTACAGCAGTCCACGGGGACTGCTCCGAGCAGCCACAAGCCTCACGTGCAGTGTGAGCCTCCAGCTGCCAGTGCTGATGCTTCCAATAGTAAGAGAAAGTGTAGTGACCTGGAAGAGGGGCTCAGTCACAGGAGAGAGACCAGGACTCTCAGTGAAGAGGAGCAGGAGAAGCATGGCTCTGTGCCCCATCACACCAACAGGAACTCTGAGTGGGACAAGAAGAGACTGGAGAGGGAGGAGGACAGCAGTTCCAAGAAAAGAAAACTTTCATAGTAAAGCCAAATAGTTGTAAACTTATGATGACCAGCTAATAAGACTATCCAGATAAGATTATTTTTTCCTTTAAGGAGTTTGTGTGCTGTTGGAAAACATGGAAAATGTATCCTAACACCTGAGCCTTTGGTCATCTTCAGTACTTTTTGTCAGATGCAAAAGCTTTCAGAGGGCATTTGTGTATCAGTAATAATGTCCTTGGAGACTCAAAATGTTGATTTCTTGTTCTTCTATAGAAAAGGAGGTTAGACTGGAGTGAATGTTGTAAAAGTTGAGATGTATATTTGTATAGCAAATAACAAAACCCTTTTAAAATTTAATCTAGTAGGCCACTTTTCTTTCCCATGCTTAAAATGTTAATCATTTTCAACAGAAAAAAAACATAATATTTCAAAAAGGCAGGAGGAGGGCAGGTCCTTTCAACCATTGTATGGCAAGACAGGTTTCTTTTATAGCCTCGCTGAGTTAGTGCTAGTGGGTCAGATGTCTCTAATTTAAGAAAGAAAAAAAAACTGTAGTTGCCAGTCACCCAGGGGAAACTTTGGGAAGAACAGTTAAGTAAAGTTCTGCTGATGTACATTTTTAGATGCGGCACCTTGGCACAGGATATTATATTTTTGTGATGAGTTTATTTACCTATTTTAGTATACACATGGTTCCCTAGCTAAAATTCTTACTCTTCTTGAAACAGAAGAATATGAAATGAAAGAATAATGCTTGAACTATCATTCAAATGTCCCCAGCATATTGCGAGCTTCATGTGACTGGTGAGTTACAGACATGTAGTTGCCAAGTGCTAGATCAGCACTAGGCTGGCTTCAGAAAACACCTCAGTTTACAGATTGCTAGACAAACTAGTTTGCAGGAGAGCTTGGGAAGTTGTATGTTAAACACTTACTTCCTAAGGGATTCTGATCACCAGGCAGCTTGGGAACCACTGGGGCAGGCCAAATAGAGTATTTCAAGCAGGAAAGAAACACCCTTTTCAAAATGGTGCATAGCAAAGAGGAGTTTGGAACTAGGAAGAGAGTAGAGTGGTGGGTAGATTTCCTGTGATCTTCAGAAATCATCTGACTGACGCAAATATACTGCCGTTGTGGAATATCAGTGGGTGTTTTCAGCTGCTATTAGAGACGATTATACTTTTGTGCAAGAAAAGTGGCCACGGGACAAGGAAGGGGCTGCCCTATTTTGTCCAGTTCCAAACATCCACACAATGAATCTGGGGCATCCTAAACATGTGAATGTACAGTTGACAGCTATAATAACTGGTGGTTTGTAGTGAATGCTGTGCAGCCCATCAGCTAACGAGGGCAGAAAAATCCCTGAAGATTAATACGCACTAGTTGGTATGTTCTCTGTCTTCTGTTGCTTAAGCAAAAAGTTTTGTGTTAGAAATTCTACTGAAGCAGGTTATAAAGAGCTTTAACAAAACAACTTTTGGTTGCCAGAAGTATAAACATTCTATTCATTACCTACCTGTGCCTCTCCCACTGGTGTCCAGACATCTGACTAATGTCGACTGAACACTCCTGAGACTCAGGGAGTAGGTACCTTCTTAGAGTGCTTTGTCCCCACAGAGTCAGACTCTGCTTCCTACTGTGGGTGGAGAGGGTTTGTCCTTGGCCATTTAGTGTAAGAAAGTACACGTTGGGGCTCAGGGGTGAGCCCCCACTCTGTCTGGGTCAAGGGCTCTATAAGCCTCTTCCATGTGCCTTTGGCAAGAAATCTTATTATTACTTTAAGTTTACTTCCTTATTATCTTGGTAAAGTGCTCAGTTTAGCAGAGACTTGTAGTGGTGACCACTTAAGGAATCTAAAACTCTAAGCTTCTAAAGAAGGCATGACAAAAACAGTTGGGGTGTCAGGACTTCTCCCACTCTGCTCATACTGATACTAACACATGAATTAAGAAATAAGTTTTCCCAAAAATGCATATTTTGCTGCCACACACTGAACTATATTATTTCCAGTGAAGTTTGGTGCCTGTTCGCACATCATGTCCACCTGTTGGCTCACCACTCACTAGGTCTGAATACGCGAGGGTGGGAGAACCACATCGTCCTTTGCAGCAGACCAGCCTGTGTCCTATGACGGCCTCTCCCAGCAGAATGTAAACTTTGAAACTTTGTTATTCTAGTTGGTAAAAGTATTTGCAAGAAGCATTTCATGTGTATGCTGTGGCCTTTCTTGATGTGGCTGTCATAGCCATGTTGTTGAATGGTGGTTAATCTTTCTGCAAGGTGAAAAGTGTGGCTCTTTGCTTTGTCCTTGCCATGGCATTAAAAGAAAGTTGCCTGTCGTCTTTCACTATTAGTTATTTCAACATGAATATATGCTACTTAAAAACTTGCTTTACTTCTTTGTGTATACTCTGCCTTGAATTTATTGTACAGTTTGTTTAGTTACATGTTTTCTTGAGTTATCAGGAGCAAATTTGATAAGTACATGTGAATAACCTCCTGTAAATGAATTTTTTAACAAAAATGTACTAAACTGTTTTCTAAAATCAGTTGTACAGATTAACAATTTATTGCTGTAGCTTTGACTCTATGCTGTGAATTCATAGCTGGGATTTGGCAAACAATAGCCTGTTTTTGTTAAAACCTAAATTTTAAGAGTATATGGCAGAATTAAAAGAAACAAGAAAATTGATATGGGTTAGAAGTTACATATATTATTGAATTAAGGTACAGGGTACTAACAGGTAATCTATTTAGTCTGCCATTGATTTGCATTATGCTGAAATTATTTGGTAGGGATTGTGTAATTCAGATGTAAAAAGTTTATAGTCCAAGCTGCCCAGGAGGCTGAGGTGGGAAGATGACCTGAGCCCAGGAGTCTGAGGTTGAGTGAGCTGTGACGGTGCTGCTGCACTCCAGCCTGGGTGACAGACTGGGACCCCATCTCTAAAAGAAGAAAAAGTTGATTATCCAGCCCTCACCCAAGCCCGGCTCTCCTTGCTTCCCAGCTCCTTTTAGAATCTTCTCCGTGAGGTGTCAAGGTGCATGGTGGCCATCTGCGGTATTCGGTTCTGTACGGAAGTGTGGGCCAGCGAGAAGACGCGCTCACTGTCAAGCTGGGCATGAGGAGCGGGCGAGATAGGAGGAGCAAATGGACAGTAAGCCGTGAAAGGAGCTCCCAGAGGCACTGGTGGAGGGGCAGGGTATAAATGTTCAAGTTGGGTAATTGCTGATGGTTACAGAAGTGGAACGCGTTTCATAAAAGCAGTAACTTCAGATGTAGTCAGACTTTCCCACACTTGTGCCTGTTAAAAGGCACTTGACCTCAGCCTCGGTGTCTAATTCTGTACCCAGCGTGTGTGCACACAGCCCTCTCGGACTGCTTTGCGCATTTAGTATGCGTGCACAAATTACCAGGGAGGGTAAAATGGCGTGTTTGGGAGTCATGGGGAATAATAAATTTGCCAAATGACCTGACGAGAGGTGAGTGCTGTGATGGTCATTTGCGGAATTTGTTTCTGCAGCAGCTGTAGCAATGATTTTTAAAGTCAAGAGACAGCTCTCTCCTGACCAGTCCACCCCCACAATCACCCCCACCTCCTGGGTTTTGCTATTCATTGTTTGAGGAATAAATAATTCAGGGAGGAAACTAAAATTTAGCTTCAGATTAAATAGAATTTATAGTGTTGTACAACACTACAAAGGCAGTTTCTGTACACAAGGGACCCCTCCATAACTCTTAAAAGACCTGAGTTATTGTCACCCCACCCTACTGTACAGAAGGCATTTATCAGATGGCATAAATGATACCCATAGACGGGATATCTGAAAGCACAGGCAGAGATGCTCCGTTGTGCTGCTGCTGTTCCTTACAGCTCAAGCTCTGCTGTAGACACAGGGTAGACACAGTCGCCTGGGTTTTCAGGCCGCGTTGCTGCAAGTGGAGTTGTTGTAGTTCTGAACCTTAGGGTTGGACTTTGGAATCACCCAGGGAGCTTTTAAAAAATTCTGATACTTGGGCTCCATGCCATAATTTCTGATTTAATCATTTTGGGGTGCAGCCTTTGCCCTTTTTAAAACTCTTAAGTTTGGAAAAAAAAAACTCCCAGGTGATTCCACTGAAGAGGCAGCACTGGGGCCTGGCTCCTGCAGAGTCAGGAGGAAAGAGGAGGAGCCCTGGGAGCCCACGGGCCGTGTGTACTTTCCTCAGTACGCATCTCTGGTGCCGCGGGCGAGGCCTTCAGCACAGTGGGGCAAGAGAAGGAAAACTGGAAACAGCTTGGTTGACTCCTGACACCATCAGAAGGGAGGAGATAGAAGGCTCCCCAAGTCTAGGGACATCTGGCATGAATCAGTGTGGCCAAGAAGGCCAAAAAAGCAACAGGTCTGAGGGGGTATGCTCTGCCCCCAGCACAGGGAATACAGTGCCAGGGCTCTGAGTTTATTCTGAGAAATACAGGGTGCACGTGCTGAGTGCTTGGGATCCACTGGGCATCTGTACCCCTGTACGTTATCTCTGAGTTCTCCCCCCAGCCCGTGGTGTACAGACTGTCGTTATTCCCATTGCACAGATTTTAGAAAGGTCAAATGGGTGAAATGGCTTTCCCAGGGTGATAGAGCTAAGAAGTAGCAAGTCTACAGTTACAACTCAGTTCCTGTGACCCAAAACCCTTGCTTGTAACCACTACAGTAGGTACCTGAGCAGAACTGAATGCCAAGCTGGCCAAACCACTGCAGAAACGGGCCTGGGGAAGGAGTTGTATCACCTGGAAAGGACCCAGAGGTTGTCGTTGCTCTGCTGTTGGTGTTGCCCATGTGGGATTTGCAGCCTCCATGGGTTTCACTTTCTTTGCCTGAAGACAATAGTTGGGATCTGAGTTCTCTTCTGATGCTTTGTACGGTGAGTTCTAAAATTCCAGGCCCAGATCTCTGAGTTCTGGGGAAGCAAGCGGCAAGACGAGTGGTGGGTTTGGAATTCGTCGACCAGGGCAGGCTGAATTCCCAGGATCCCTTGTATGTATCCCTTTAGGGTGGCCGTAGGAGATACTCCGTGAGATTAGGAAGCCAGAAATGAAGCAGGGCCCTATTGTTCTTAGGCTCGGAAGGTTGCCACAGGGGTGGCAGGTGCTGTTGTAACTCAAGCCTTTTGACACTTAACTGCTAGCCTGTTGTGTGGGGCAGCAGCCGGGTCTCCTTCCCTTCCCCTTCAGCTTCTCCGGTTCCTGCCAGGTGGGTATTTGCTGCCCAGGTCTGTGCCCCCCAGCACCGAGCCTGGCCAGATCACAGTGGGCCTGGGGGGCCTTTGCTGGCAATGGGACACCTCTGTAGGCATCTGCGCCTGTGAGAAGGGCACTGGGACCTCCTTTCCCAGGACCTCCATTTCCTGGTCCCCAATTGTCTTGGTCATACCCCACCTCTCCAGTCCTGTGAATCTCCCTCTGCCCTGGTCCCCCTCTTCCCCAACCCTAAACCCACTATGGGCAGGAGGGAAACAGGACATAGCCAGGTTGCCGGAGGAGCAGGCAAGAGAGGGTTTCCACGGCCTGATGGGTCAGGGCACTGGGGTTTGGCCAGGAGCGGTGGGCAGGGCCCTCGGAAGTCTTCCTGGTCCTTGTTGGCACGAGTATGGGCAGCTCCTCTGCAGATTTGAATCCTGCCTGGGGTGTAAGGCAGGTGGGGGTGGGGAGCCGGGCCTGGCCAGCCCACCTGGAGTTGGGGAGGGCAGGGCCTGTGTCCGTCCTTCCGTGTTCATTGTGCCCAGGCCTGGCGCATGGAGGTGCTCTAGTGTATGAGGAATGAGGGAAAGAGGGAGGAGGGTGTGGGTGGTACAGCACCCGCTTGGCAGGTTTGGGGATGGGGGAGAGGGAGGAAATGGAACAATAAGAGCCAGCACGCACCGATCGATCACTTTGTGCCAGGCCCTGTTCTAAGCACAACAGTCCTAACTCACTCCACCGCAGCCCTGTGTTGCAGGGACTATTTTTAACACCCCCATTTCACAGAAAAGGAGACTGAGGCACAGGAAGACTGAGTAACCTGCCCAAGGTCATATAGCTGGTAGACGGTGGACGATGGCTTCAAATCCAGGTGGTCAGATTCCAGAGCCTGTCTCCTTAACCACTGTCCTTCTGCCTTTGAAACTGCCGTCCCCTTTGGGGACAGATACGCAGGCACCGGGTCAGCCATAAGAGGTGCAAGATGCCGGGACTCCAGGCCCTATTCCAGCTGCTCACAGCTGGGTCCCGAAGGCCACCTGCTCAGCCAGGCAAGGAGCTGTCCTCTGGCCAGAAGCCAGCTGGAGCAGTCCCGCCGCAGGCGCGCCCACCTGGCTGGCTGCAGGCTTCCGGCCTCGGGCCCGCCCTTGCAGGACAGCAAGGTCTCCTGCGCCACCAGGAACACAGCCACTGGGGACTGGGGGCCTGGCCAGACCCTGTGGTGTCAGGGGGCCCATCGGAGTTGGAGTCCTGCTCCCAGCAGACCCTGGGCTGGGGGGAAGAAGGCGAGAGGCTGGGCAAAACATGAAACGGTGGAGGTTGCATTTCTCTTTTATTTTAAAAGGCCTCCTTTGATGTTCTGGATACAGTGCCAAATTTCATATAGCGGCTAAAGAAGGTTGTATAAGATGAGGCTGCTGTTAATAAATAAAGGGAAAAGAGAAAGAGAAAAGGTGGACGGCTGTGCAGCTCAGTGCGATAAGCTTGGGCTCTGTGCCGAGGGGGCGTCTGCGTACTGGACTCTGCCTCTTCCTGGCTGTGTGACCCCGGGCAACTTGCACACCTTCTCTGTGGGGGACAGTCATTCTTCTTTGACCCCTTCCTCCGGTTGGGGTAAGAGAGCCCACCTCCTTCGATGGAGCGGGAACTGCTGGAGGTGAAGGTGTGGGCACGTGGTGGGGGCCCCGGGGGGGAGGCAATCAAGAGGTAGGCCCGGGGGTGAGGGCAGTGCCCCCTGTGGGTGGGATGCTGGGCAGCATTCCTGGCTTGGTGGCCCCCTCCTCACACCTGGCTGTCCTGTGTCCATGGATCCCATGATCCTTTGAATGATCTTTGCTGCTTCAGTTACGTGGATTTGCTTTTTGGTGCTTGTAGCTAAGGCCCCTGGCCAGGCACCTCCCGGAGCCTCAGTGTGCTCAGCTGTAAAATGGCTACGTAACTCTCAGCGTCGCAGGGAGCATCCTTGCGGTAAGAAATGTCACGCCTCAGCACACCGGCTTAGCAAATGGCCGGCTGGGGGGTGATATCTGTCTGTGGATTTTATTTCATGGAAAAACACTAGAAATATCTATCAGAATATATTAACAGTTATTAGCTCTAAATGGAGAGTTGTGGGTGATTTTAATTGAAAAATTATTATGATTTTGCTTTTCTGTATTTTTTTTTCACTATTTCCCTACAAGTCATGATTTGTGTTTTAAAAAGAAAAAACATAAGTGTGGGTTTTTTTTTTTTTTTTTATCTCTGGGGCCTTCTCCCTTAATTCTTCTGGCTCGAGGACTGCTGGCATGGGTTGGGGTTCTCTCTGGGAGAGGGGAGGCTTGGGTACAGGTGTCGGGGTGAGCTCCCTCCACCCAGGTCTGCGGGGAGATGCTGCGGTGCTCCCCAGGTGCCCATAAATGCCTCAGAGCTGTAGGGCACAGCCAGGCAGGAACAGCTGACACAGCAGTCCTGCTTATTCGGGGGACTGCTGGGGGCAGGCGTGAGGCGAGGCTGGTGCACAGGGGACATCTGACAGCAGAGCCGTTCGGATGAAGCCAGGCTCCCCAGGGCTCCTTGCTCAGCCTGCCGGGGCTGTGGGGGCCAAAGGAGGGAGGCGGCGGGGATGGGGTGGGGGGCGCGGCAGGGTCCCCCTGGGTGGCTGCCCGCCTACCTGGGGGTGAGACTCTGGGTCCTGGAGTTAGGCAGCCCTGGATTCAACTCCTGCCCCTGCTTCTTAGCAGCTGTCACTTCAGGCAAGTGACTCTCCCTCTCCCAGGCTCTACCCACCCTTCTGTAAAATGGGTGGGACAACCCCTGCCTCCTAAGGCACTGATTCTCAGCCGGGGGCAATCTTGCCCCCAATTCGGCAAAGCCTGGAGGAAGGGGGTGCTACTGGCATCTAGTAGCAACATGGAAGCCGGAGATGGTCTAATATCCTAGGGCACAGGACAGCCCCAGGCCCCCTGGCAGGAAGAATTATCCCACCCCAGTGTGAATGGTGCCCAGGTTGGAAACCTTGTCCTAGGGTCAAGGTGAGGGTTAAGGCCACACTGCGTGCACAGCGCCTGAGGACGCAGCTATTATGATCCAAGCTGTGGAGCCTTCTCTCTGCCTTTGGGAGCCAGACGTCAGAGCGTGAGCCCTGGGCCGAGGAGCACCGCTGAAAGCAGGGCTGGTCTCTGACTGTTGGCTCTGCCGACCTTGCATTCTCCTCCCCGCTGCCTGGAGGATGTCGGAGTTTTGCAAATGGCCACTGGCAACTCTCCTTCCACCCTCCAGCCGGGTCAGGGCCTCAGCCATGTCCTCAGGAGTCCTCGGGGACTAGGGCTGCCACTCGGATTTACAATGAGCTCCTCTCCCCGGCCTGCAGGGACAGACGGTCCCAGGGAAGCTGACGCAGCTTGGGCCCAGCCAAGGGAGGTCAGGGAGGACAGAGCAGGCATCCACTGAGACCCACTCCTCCCAGACCCCTCAGGAGTGTTCCAGGGCCACACCCAGGGTGACATAAGAGGTGTATGTGTGGTATGAGCTGTTGGTGCCCGGCCCACGGCTCTTTCACAGGGGAGTCCGGCACCCCTGCTGCCGAAGCAGCCCGCTAACAGCTCCCAGCTGCCCACCTTCTGCATGGGGGGCTTCCACCGCAGCCCCCCATGCCAGCCTGGAGCCCAGGACTGACTGACTTGAGGTGCACGCCTCGCCCCAGCCCCCCAACAATGCTGTGAGGTCCTCTATGCTCCAAAGCCCCTCAGCCCTGCGGGTCAAGCCAGCGCTGGCCATCGTGCCGGGACCTCCCCATCCCCGCCTCGAGTTCGGCTTCTAGGCAGAGACCCACCTATGACTGTGTGTGGCTCTAACTGATATTTTAATGTCTTGATGACGGGAAGGAAGCATCTGTTGTTTCCAAACTGCGGCCATCACTGGTGTTTCTCTGGAGGTGGGTTTCGGTGAGCCTGGCCTCTACTCATCTGGAGGCAGAGGCAGGTCCTGTTCTGGAAAGAACCCAAACACAGTACGACCTGTCGTCTTCATCGTGGCAGGGGGCCACAGCAGGGGCTGCGGCAAGGAAGGGCGGGTGTTCACCTCTCTCTGGCCACAGCAGACCTAGGGCGCCTGGACGCCAAGTGGGAGGACCGAGAACGTAGGAATTGGTTAAGTCTGCATGAAACAGAAAACCCAAATTCCAGTGTTTTAATCACATCGCGGTTTATTTTTTCTCACACATTAAGAAGCGCAGAGGCCGGCACCAGGGCTGGTGTCCCAGGCTCTGCTGGGTCCTCAGAAAGGCACCTGTTCTCCCCTGGCTCCACCCCTCTGAGGGGGCCGCGGCTCTCCTACTGGGGGCCACAGGGTGGCTCCTCCCCCACTCTGCTGACTCAAGACCAGGAGGAGGGGCACCAGAGAAAGGCCAGAACCCCAAACTTGGCCAGCCGAGGCTTTGTGGAGAGTGGGGTGGAGGAGTGGCTTTTAAGGAACCTTCTGGAAGCCCGGCCATCGCTCCTGCTACATCACATGGCCACTCCTACCCACAACAGGCCCAGAGATGTGTTTCATTTTATCGACACTTTGGGTCCCTCTAAGTGGGCTTCTATTAATAAGGAGGAAGACGAGGATGGAGCAGGGAAGCCAAGGGTAACAAGGCACTTCCTTCGGGGCTGGGAGCTGCCCCTGCAACCTGGTGCTGAGGACAGGAGTTCCAAGAGGAGGTGGGCTGGGGGGCGTGGCGTTTGGCCTTGGGGTGCTGTCCCATTCAGGATCCAGTTGTAATGCCCCCTCTTTTTCTGCGCTGTAATTTCTTGTTCTCCCCACGGCCAAGTTTTGTTCATCTCAGTTTTAGCTTTGCTTTGGGGACTTGCAGGAAGGACTCAGGTCTAAACCCCCCAGCTTGGAAAGAGCAGCTGCAGCTGGCTGAAGCCAGTGCCAGAGGGTAACTGTGGGTGGGGGCGGTGGGAGCAGTTAGGAGCCAGGACAGACTCTGTGGGGCTGCTCAGAGGTACGTCGTTGTTGTGGTCGTCGCTGGTGCAGAGGGAAGCCGGACCTTCTCAGGAGGACATGTGACCCAGGGCTGGAGACATGGAGTGGGGCTGGAGAGACACGCCCAGTCCTCAAGTAGCAAGAGCCTAATCTGATGAGCCCTGGATTCTTAGGGGCTTCCTCTTGCGACTCCCGGGCTGCCCATGTCCCCTCCGCCACCCCTCCCTGATCTTCAGAAGGCAAAGACAGGTGGCCTGCCTTGCGTCTCTGCACTGCCCACCTCTGCCTGCCTGGGCCACCTGGGGACTCTCTGGCCAGCAGCAGCCTCAGGAAGGAGGCAGCGGCCGCCCCTGCAGCTGTGGGTTATGCATAACCTGCTACTGGACTTGAGGCTCCAGGTCCAACAGGTCCGAGAGGACACATCCGCCCTGGGCAGCCCTGGAGTTACACACAGAGCACTGAATTCCATCTCTGCTGCGATCCTCCCTGAGTCACTTCCCTTGGACTTCTGCAGAAAAGTACCAATGCACTCCGAATTTTTTTTTTTTTTTTTTTTTAAGGAAAGGAAGGAGCTAACCTCTCAGACTGGGCAAGGGGTGGGCGAGCTCTGCCAGCCAAACCTGCAAGAGGGCCACCTGCTCTCACTCAGAAGGGCCTGGGGAAGGGGCGGCCCTGATAGCGCAAGCGTTTCAAGGCTATTTTGTGGGTGCCTCTTTAAACCCCAAACCTGCCCAGGGTCCACCAACACAGAAAGAAAACAGGCCCTGGAGGCAGCAGTGAGCGACTCTTTACTCCGTCGGATTACACACCATCAACCCCCTGGTGACCAGCATTCCCACCGGCGTCCCTCCTTACAGGGAACAGTTAATACAAACAAAAATAGTTCTCTACAAAACGAAGTTTCCAGCCCTCCCAACCCTTCCTTCTACCCCTCCCCCAGACGGCGAGGTCCTCGGTCACCAGGCCTCGCTGGGGCCTGGGTTCTGGTGGGTTGCAAGGAAAATAATATAAAAGAGAATCAAGTCAGCGACTAGAGTTGTAGGCAACTGGGGTCCCGGGTCCGCGGCTGCCGGCGAGCCCGGGACAGGCGCAGGGGTGTCTGCAACAGTCCTGTGCGCAAGTGTGGGGAGGCAGGACTTGGGGG